>NC_042620.1:42928790-43257388 GCF_901001135.1 Rhinatrema bivittatum
GACCTGCGCGTCACCAGCGGCGGGGCCGAAGAACAAAGAGATGCTGCGCGCCGCTGCCGGTGGCTGAAGAGCGCAAAGACCTGCACGTTGCCGGCGGCGGGGCCGAAGAACGAAGAGACACTGTGCGCCGCTGCCGGCGGCTGAAGAGCGGAGAGACCCTGCACACTGCGGGAGGCGGCTGGAGAGACGTTGCGTACCGCGGGAGGTCAGGCCAGAGGTGGCTGAGAAGTGGAGGCCAAACAATGAGAAGAGGCTCCATGTGAGCTTGTGGTAGAATGGGTGCATGAGTGAGAGCTTGTGTGCGTGTGTGTGTGTGGTAGAATGGGTGCATGAGTGAGAGCTTGTGTGCGTGTGTGTGTGGTAGAATGGGTGCATGAGTGAGAGCTTGTGTGTGTGTGGTAGAATGGGTGCATGAGTGAGAGCTTGTGTGTGTGTGTGGTAGAATGGGTGCCTGGGTGCATGAGTGAGAGCTTGTGTGCGTGTGTGTGGTAGAATGGGTGCCTGGGTGCATGAGTGAGAGCTTGTGTGCGTGTGTGTGGTAGAATGGGTGCCTGGGTGCATGAGTGAGAGCTTGGGTGCGTGTGTGTGGTAGAATGGGTGCATGAGTGAGAGCTTGTGTGCGTGTGTGTGTGTGGTAGAATGGGTGCTTGGGAGCATGAGTGAGAGCTTGTGTGTGTGCGTGTGTGTGGTAGAATGGGTGCATGAGTGAGAGCTTGTGTGCGTGTGGTAGAATGGGTGCCTGGGAGCATGAGTGAGAGCGTGTGTGTGTGTGGTAGAATGGGTGCCTGGGTGCATGAGTGAGAGCTTGTGTGCATGTGTGTGTGTGGTATAATGGGTGCCTGGGTGCATGAGTGAGAGCTTGTGTGCATGTGTGTGTGTGGTATAATGGGTGCCTGGGTGCATGAGTGAGAGCTTGTGTGTGTGTGTGGTAGAATGGGTGCATGAGTGAGAGCTTGTGTGCGTGTGCATGTGTGTGTGTGGTAGAATGGGTGCCTGGGTGCATGAGTAAGAGCTTGTGTGCGTGTGTGTGTGTGGTAGAATGGGTGCCTGGGTGCATGAGTGAGAGCTTGTGGGTGTGTGTGTGTCGTAGAATGGGTGCCTGGGTGCATCAGTAAGAGCTTGTGTGTGTGTGTTAGAATGGGTGCCTGGGTGCATGAGTGAGAGCTTGTGTGCCTGTGGTAGAATGGGTGCCTGGGTGCGTGAGTGGCAGCTTTATGTATGTGTGTGTTGGAATGCATGCCTGGGTGCGTGAGTGGCAGCTTTGTGTGTGTGTGTATGTTAGAATGGGTGCCTGATTGCATGAGTGAGAGCTTGTGTGCCTGTGGTAGAATGGGTGCCTGAGTGGTGAGTGGCAGCTTTGTGTGTGTGTGTGTGTTGGAATGCATGCCTGGGTGCGTGAGTGGCAGCTTTGTCTGTGTGTGTGTGTGTGTTAGAATGCATGCCTGGTTCCATGAGTGGCAGTGTGTGTGTGTATGTGGTAGAATGGGTGCTTGGGTGCATGAGTGAGAGCTTGTGTGTGTGGTACAATGGGTGCATAAGTGGCAGTGTGTGTGGTTGTAAGTGA
The DNA here is from genome assembly GCF_901001135.1 of Rhinatrema bivittatum. Classification (NCBI taxonomy): domain Eukaryota; kingdom Metazoa; phylum Chordata; class Amphibia; order Gymnophiona; family Rhinatrematidae; genus Rhinatrema; species Rhinatrema bivittatum. Next base: position 42,930,355 of record NC_042620.1, read on the forward strand.
CAGCATGTGTGTGATTGAGAGAGACTGGTCAGGGAGGTGACTGGTGTGTGTGTGTGTGAGAGACAGAGACTGGTCAGGGAGGTGACTGGTGTGTGTGTGTGAGGAAGAGATACTAGTTATGGAAGTTACTGGTCTGTGTGTGTGTGACTGGTTGTGGGCCCTAAGGAAGAGGACTGTGAGGACAGAGCTTCAGCAGCCACTGCTGCTTCTGGTGAGTGCTATTGGTCTGCAAGGGAAATGAGTAGGAGAGTTGCTGGAGAGGGTAAGTAAAGGCAGCTTTTTAAGTTTATTTTTCTTGATTGATTGCCATTTTAATTATTGGGTGTTATGTGATGTGTCTGCTGTTTTGAAATATTTTGATATTTAGACAATTTTGAATAATTTTTATGAGTTTTTAATTGTTGGATGTTATTCTGTTCATCAGCTGTTTTGTAACATTTATTAGTATAGTTTTACAATTATTTCTAAGTGGGTATCTATAGCAGCTTGGCTTGCTCTGTTTTCCCAATAGGAGGTGATTTAGTGTTTAGGGCCTGGTTAATTACTGTCTTTTCATAAGGAGGGGTATTGTGCTTGCCAGTAAAGAGAGTTTGCTTTGCTTTTACTGAGATGTCATCAGATCCAGAATATCTTTTTTTTGTATGGTGAGCCGTACGGGTAATGCCCTAGTTCTGCTCTGCACCCATTTTTGGGGGTCGACGTGGTTCCTGAGGATGCAGAATGTATATTTACATTTTGTCCCGTGATGGTCACATGTTCAGTGTGTCACGCATGTGAGAACCATCTGTCAGGTGTGTCCCGGCCGAAAAAAGGTTGAGAACCACTGGCCTAGAGGTTAAAAGTAGTAGGCTAAGAACTAGCAAAATCAGCATTCAAATCCTGCTTCTCCCATTGATATTCCTTGTGATTTTGCACAAGTCGCTTTAATCTCCATTGCCTCAGGTACAAACTTAAGGGGCCATTTATTGTGCAGTAAACAACATTTATCGTGTATTAATGCAGGGAGAACTTGTGAAATTTCAAATTGTATGTATTTTCCAGCTCTCCCCCCATAAGCTCAACGCTGTTACCAAAATAAACTGATTAGCATGCAGATCAGCTCAACATTGAAAGTGAATGCAAATCAAATAGGGCAGTTTGCCTTAAAATTCATGACCCATATTATCTGATTGAAAATTAGGCAATTTCATTTTTAGATACCAATTTTCACATAGTATCAAATCAGTTAACATCAATTCAACAATATAATCACATAAAATTAAAAAAAAACCCCATAAAAAATGAGGTCAATCAAATTTCTTAAAGCACATTAAAGTAAAATTAAAATTATTCAAAAACCTGGCTAAACAACCAGTATTTAAAATCTTTCTATTTACTAAAGGTTTCTTTTCTCCCATTTTGTATCTATGTGAAAAATGCTTAGCAAATAGGGGCCTAAATTTCATCAAATTTCTTTCAGTTCGTACATCAAAGGAAGAGAGCTCCAAATTAAAGAAGACTTAAATCAAAAAGTAGTTAATTTTATACCTTCCAGAATAATTTCACATGGAGTAGGAATTCTCAAAAGTTCCAAAAGGTGTAGTTAACTTTCTATGGGAGCATCGGGGTAACAGCACACACCCCATGCTTCTGGGTCTTCTCTTAAAGGAACCTTTAGTCCCATAGTTTCCCTACCCACACATTGCATTGTAAACACATCTGGGTGTCTTGTGAGACCCTCTCCCAGGTTCCCCCTGCACCAGAGGCGGCCAAAGTTGTTAAAAATATAAAAAATAAAGGTTTTTTTCTTTGTTTGTTTTTTGTTTAATAATTTTTATTGAATTTTAACTGAGCAAACAAGTCAATGTCAGCAAGGTACATACGAGTGCATAAACAACCACAGAATATACAATAAGGGGCAGATCTTAAAACATTCGTACGGGCATAGATTTGTTTGCGCAACCTGGCGTGAACAAATCTACGCCCAATTTCATAACATGCATGTTATTATTTATTATTATTTAATATCTTTTATATACCGACGAACGTTGGGAACATCTCATCGGTTTACAGAGAACAGAACTTAGCAACAGGCTTTACATTTGTCACATGATTATAATAGGAATAGTAGAAATAACAATAATAACAATTATAACAATTATAACAATTATAATTATAACAATTATAACAATTATAACAATTATAATAACAAAATAACAATTATAACATGCATGTGCTGCCGCATGCATGTTATAAAAGCCAGGGTCGGCTTTTATAACATGCTAGCTTGTTGTTACCCAGGTAGAGAGTCCATCAAGCTAGGTGGAGAACATTGCACAATTCTCATCTTGGAATGAGTTTCCTCACTCCGAAGGCCAGCAAATCTTCACAAGAGACCACTGTTCTGTTCGTAGGTGTCACGTAGAATGTCAAAATGGCCCCTAACCCCCTACACTCTTACCTAATCCCCACCTCGAGTTACTAGGTGGGCCTACCATAGGGATACAAATACCTGCCTATGGGCCATGATATTATGGCCAGGTGCTCTCTCTCTCTCTCTCTCTCTCTCTCTCTCTCTCTCTCTCACACACACAGCCTGCAGCATACTGAAACAGGCCTGTCCAGAAACATCATGAACCACAATAAACCTTTACCAGCCTCTAGCACACAACATAACACAAATGAAAGAAGTGTAGTTATTGGCCATGCTAACACTGCAGCTGTTTCACAGCACACAATAAATCCTCCCTACTTTACATTTACTCCACCCCCTGAATACAAAATTAAAAATTCACAAATCACATTAACGGCTGTTAGTGCGATTTGCGGAATTATCACCCGCGGTAACTCCTTGGAAAATGAGGGCCAAAGTTTGTGATCCTTCTTTCTTGGGGCACTCCTTAGATCTCCATACAGACCCCGTCCTGGTATAGGCTCAATAAAGCACCTTTATTGTGCTTTTTCATGTGCACGCCAAGGGTGCATGCTACATGGCGCCAGCACCTTAGGTATTGCCGCCGTGGTGATCTTGTCAGTGGTGGTGGGTGGGCAGAGATTTGCTAGTGCTGTGGAAAGTCAATAGAATGAATTGTGATTGCTAATGTAGCAGTACTGTATGCCTATATGGTGTGTGTTGTCTCTATCCCTACAATTTTGGGAATACATAATCCTATGTATGTATGCTGTTTTTCAGTAGTTAAAAATTGTAAAGTATAAGCATTATTAATGTAAGTATGTGAAGTATAATTGAATGGGCATGACCTATAAAGAGTTTTAGAATAAGTAGGCTTACATTCAGATAAGAGATGGTAGGTTAACATATGCATTAGGAAAAAAAAATACATTATCCCTTTAAATGTGTCATTTGCATAGAAAACTTTTAAAACAAGATGAATACTATTAAATTCCATACTATGATGGCACACGAGTAACTTGTAATCTATACCACCCATATTTCTCTTTATCGTGCCCTTCTGTAAACCGTTGTATTTAACTTAACGACGGTATAGAAAAAATTTTAAATAAATAAAATAAATAAAATTCTTTTGATGGCATTTTATGATTGAATTAAAAAGAATTTGTCCTAGTTAGATTTCCTATTTTTACCATATTGAGAAGATAATTTAAAAGAGTCAAAGTCATTCCCATAGACATGAAGGGACCTGCCTGTATTGCTACTTCTAAACTCTAGAACTGACTTAAAGCCTGCTTTGAGCAAGAATAAATATATTCAGGTCTGAGGGGTGCCAGGTATTGAATTAAAAGATATGTAAATATTTGGGTGAATGCAACTCAAAGGCAGGTCTGTAAGGAAAGTGGAGGTTGTTGAGATTCTCTCATTGTTTTCAGTTATTCCAGTACCTTCTAATTTTTTTTAACTATCTCATAAAAATTCCTCTTTTCAACAGTTGCAGTTTCACTTTTTCAAGTATTCACCTCTAGATCAAGAATGTGCATGGGGAATGTTTTTGTTTCAATTTGTTTTTTCATTTTGTTTTTTTTTTTAATTTGGATTTCCATTCATTTATATGTGGGATGTTAAAGCCCTATACTGAAGAGATTGCAGCTTCTGCAAACTATGGAAGCTAGGGTTATTTTGCTGTTTCAGAATTTGAACATGTTATTCCATTATTTCAGGAATTACATTGGCTTCCAGTGTAATGTAGAATTGTATTTAATATCTCTGTGGAGCATTGTATAGAGGTTAACCCCATACCTAGCTGATCTTGTATTTTTTACAGACCAGTAACATCTCTATGATTTTCTGGACTGAAGACAGATGCAGGAACTGAAGACGAGATGCTTAGGCAACTCGCCCTACTATAGAAGTAGATGGACCTGTTGCCGAAGCAAAGCATGACTGTAGTGTTGCCCTCTTACAGGGCCTTGAGCTGTCATCATCAACTGGGGCTGTGGAATTTTTCCCACGATGGTCCCTTTAAATAGTGAGAAGAGGAGCAGTGCTCAGTGCTGGGGGTATTCAGCCGCATGTGCTGAGAAGATTTGTGGAGGAATGACTGATCGGGCTGGGGGTGCTCTGCCACATTGGAGGGCAGCATCTGCAGCATCAAAAGCCAACGGGGATCCAGCTGAGAGGTGAGAGCGGTGGTTCACAGAGCTAGGCCGTGGACTGTCGAAAGTAACAGTTTTATTGCTTCTGTGCTTTATTTTGTGTTTTATGTGTCAAGTGTGTGTTTTATGTAGTATGTTCTTTATGACCTTGTGTATTTATTGTTTTTTTGGATTATTTATTTGGTACATCATTTTGATTTTATGGAAAGACAGTATATTATAAATCTTATCTAGGGGTTATAGTCAGTGCCCCCAGGCTCCTGAAAATCCGCAGCCATGGAAGAAACTGCATAATTAGCCTCTTACCACATAGTTTACAATCTGCCAATGAACCCGAAGCTCCCTCACCTCCTAGTTCAATCATCTGAAGAAAGCTACAGAATGCCTGCCTTCTGTCTCAGCCCTCTCAGCTTCCTGCTCTAATCCAGCCCTTCCCATCCTATGGTCTCCCCCAACTTCACCTGTCTTAAATGAAATAGGAGGGAAGAGGTGAGGCTGGAGTTGAGTGGCCAAAGAAAGCAGTCAGAATATTTGATCCCTGACAGGCCGATGCAATAAGACGCGATAAAGTGGGCGCTCATATTGAGCACTCGTTTTCCTATCATGCACACAGCCACGTCTCCTGGGTGCCCGATGCAATATTTAAATGAGCTACTGCATTAAAAAGGATGCTTTAGGGAAGAACTGTGCATCCCTAGCACTCAAATTCATCATGTACCCACAATTGCAATAGGTGCTCAATGCAAGCATCCTTTATATCCTGCTTCAAGTCAATTTCACCCAATATACACACACAATAGCAAGAAGTGAAATGGGCCTGAAGTGTATATATAATAGAGATGTGAATTGGAACCGGAATCGGTTCCGATTCCGGTTCCAATTCACATCGTGATTGTTTTTTCGTCCGGCCCGATCGGGTTTTTTTTTATCGGCTGCGCCCGAGCCGATAAACAAAAAACCCACCCCGACCTTTTAAAACTAATCCCTTAGATTCCCCCACCCCCCAAAACCTTTTACAGATACCTGGTGGTCCAGTGGGGGTCCCGGGAGCGATCTCCCGCTCTCGGGCCATCGGCTGCCACTAATAAAAATGACACCGATGGCCCTTTGCCCTTACCATGTGACAGGGTATCCGTGCCATTGGCCGGCCCCTGTCACATGGTAGGAGCACTGGATGGCCCGCGCCATTTTTAAAGATGGCGCCGGTCATCCAGTGCTCCCTCCATGTGACAGGGGCCGGCCAATGGCACGGATACCCTGTCACATGGTAAGGGCAAAGGGCCCTTACCATGCATATTTATGCATATTCATTGTGGAGATCCTGGAAACCACTGTCTTAAATCAAACCAAAGATGACGTTGATTTAATTCCTGGATTCCTGGATTCTTCTAAAGGAACATTTTTACACAAAGACTCTTGGCCCTTTATTGATGGCCAACCATACCCAGCCACAAAGACCTAGATGTATTTTGGAGGTCTGTAATGGCTGGTGTCTCACAGATGTTTGAGAGGGCAATAAATTCACTTCATAGAAGTCATAACAACTGGCAGTTCTGCTCACAAGCTTCAAACTTATGCTAATTCAACTCCTTTGTGCCTGTTACCATATGTTCAATATATGTGCACATATTTTTCTCTGTAATTAACAGCACAAAAAAAAAGTGCTGATGTGGAGGGCATTTTCAGCAATACATATGCTCATAAAACAGAAAGACGGCAAGTGCATTATCAAAGAAAATATAAAAAGGATGTCTCAGTTCCAAACAAAAGTGATATTTTGAGGTTAAAAGTTTGTAATATATATGTCTTTACTTGATAAATAGTTGATTTTGGTACACAGTAAATTTTGCATCTGTACATAGTTTAAAAACATTGTGAAAGATTTTCAATGTAAAATTGACTTTTATGCATAGTAAGGGAAGTGAAATTTTAGGAGACCTATAAATATAACAAACTAGTAACTAACTAATTAACCATAAGGTTAGAGAAATAGCCTTGCTATGCTGGTCAAGCCAATGTCCGATATAGCATCCTATATCTGACTGTGGCAATCTGGGTCACAAGTAGCCCTCAGTCTACCTGCTGAGTCCTCCCCACTAAAGCTGCTGCCTGCCCCTTCATCATGCCACTGCTTGTAAGATGTCCTAGTACCTTTCATCTGCTAATAAACAGACAACAGTGAATGCCCTCTGCAAACCTTGGGTCCTTCTTAGCTCTGAAGTGCCTCCGTACCTCAGATGTCTTACGGGGCCTCCTCTCCCTCTCTGCAGGCTTGGGTTCTGCTTCTAGGGCTGGGGTTGAGGGCAGACTGAGAGGCCAACGAGCACGGGCATGTCTCAAGCACTTCCCTCTCCCCCTCCTTGGGGGCTGTGGCTGGGGCTGGGGTTGAGGGCGGAGCAAAAAGGAAAAGACCAGGGGCATCTGTCATGCTCTCTTCTGCCTCCTCCTCCTCCTAGGAGGTGCTCTTTGCCCTAGCAGTATTATCGCTTTCTGCCTCCTCTAACTTCTTTCTAGTGGATAGCACACTACTAACAAAAGTCTCTAATTTCTCCATAGCTACTATATGTTCTCTACCTACTTAGTCTGAGAAGTCCTCACATGATTCATCCGAATCAGTCCTTTCCTGCAGGAGCTGCTGAGGAAACAGAGAGGAGTCCTGTGCTGATTTTGTCTACTCTGTTCCTACTGCCCTTGCCCTTACACTTACAATGCTACCATAGGCGCCAGCTCTATGGGTGCAGTGGGTGTTTGAGCATCCCCCAGTGTTGAGCGACTTTCTTTGCTGTATCCAGGAGGCATAATTTGAATTCAGTTTAACACTGCCTATCATTTTTGAAAAGCTGCCTCCCAGGAACGCCACCCTCCCCTGACTCTGCTTTCTCCTCTCTTTGCAAATAGAGCTAACAAACAGGTCGATCCAGTAAAGTGTGCTCCGTCGGAGCGCACTGTCACCCTGCTCTGGACGCGTGTTTTCCCTTACCCCTTATTCAGTAAGGGGAGGAAAACACGCGGCCCACCCGCAGCACCTAATAGCGCCCTCAACATGCAAATGCATGTTGATGGCCCTATTAGGTATTCCCGAGCGATCCAGTAAGTAAAATGTGCAGCCAAGCCGCACATTTTACTCTAAGAAATTAGCGCCGCCCAAAGGTCGGCGCTAATTTCTTCCGGCGCCAGGGAAGTGCACAGAAAAGCAGTAAAAACTGCTTTTCTGTGCACCCTCCGACTTAATATCATAGCGATATTAAGTCGGAGGTCCCCAAAAGTAAAAAAAGTAAAAAAAAAAAATTTGAATTCGGCCCGCGGCTGTCGGGCCGAAAACCGGACGCTCAATTTTGCCGGCGTCCGGTTTCCGAGCCCGTGGCTGTCAGCGGGCTCGAGAACCGACGCCGGCAAAATTGAGCGTCGGCTGTCAAACCCGCTGACAGCCGCCGCTCCAGGCCAAAAGGAGGCGCTAGGGACGCGCTAGTGTCCCTAGCGCCTCCTTTTCCTCGTTTGCACCGCGTCGCCTCATTTAAATACTGGATCGCTCGCACCGGCGAGGGGCCGGTGCGCGCGCCGGGAGAGCGGGCGTTAGTCCGCTCTCCCACGGACTTTACTGGATCGGGCTGACTGTGAGCAGGCAGCACGTGATCTTTCCAGCCTCAGCTTTCTTCTTGCCAGACACTCCCAGCGCTTGTAGTTTCCCCTTGCTATAAAAATCTCGCTTGAGCTTGGGTGGGGGAGTCTTGGTATTCTTTTCACTACTAATGCTACCAGAAGAAGTACTTGAGTTTGCCGCCGTTCCAGAAGTAGGCAAATCTTTTCCTCTGCCTTTCCCATTATTATTGGCTCCCGATTTCATTTCCTGAGACTGCTGAAGTATAATTTTCACACAGTCGCTACCTGTGTGCCTAGGGAAAGGGGGTTTTCTTTTTATAATATGTTTGTAGAGCTTGCTCTTCCTAGTCACAGTACACTACTCACTCACAAGTGCACACCAGCCTGGAGAGTGTGGAGAGTTTAAAAAAAGGATAAAAAATCAGGCAAGCAGAGAGTCAGAAACTATAATGAATGCATGCCACATAGTTGCGTTGCCTGCTGCCTGCCTGCGGCCTATACTAGCATTTTCCACAAATGACAGTTCAGAGAAAAGGAGAACGTGCACTGTGACTCCTTTTCCCAGTGCAAGAAGAGACTCACTCAGAAACAAAACTTGAAGCCAACCTCCCTCATATTGCTGTTTACTTTAGTCATAGGTATGAGTGCTTCAGTCAGGCACACTAACAGACACTGACAATGTCACCGCAGATCCTACAATAAATCTAATCTCTCTGGGGCCAATGCAATACAGTGCGCTGAGCCCAGCGCCCTGTATAACCCGCAGTTGGACGTGGATTGTAGAGGCGCTAACTAATCCCCCTCTGAAAGGTGATTGGTCCTTTCACTGACATGTGACTGTAAAGGGAGCAATCTGCAATAAGTGGAGTGAATAAATTAATATTAAGAGCCTGACACTTTAATATTGATTTTATGCACTCGTTCTGGTGCCAGTAATCAGGTTAGGAGAATGGATGCTGAATTTATCAGTGTCCATTTTCCTAACTCCTGCATGTGTGCTGGTTGGGAAAACGGGATGCTGATAAATTCAGCGTCTGTTTTCTTAACCAGCGCACAGCCATTGACAGCGGACCTCTCTCCGGCTTGTGCTGTCAAGGAGGCGCTAGGGGCACGCAATCGCCCCTAGCGCATCCTCGACAGCATGAGCCCTAATTTAAATATTGCATTGCACCCCCACTTGTGATTTAACTACTCTGAATAATTTTGTATCATCTGCAAATTTGATAACCTCACTCATCGTATTCCTTTCCAGATCATTTATAAAGCACCAGTCCAAGTACAGATCCTTGAGGCACTCTACTGTTTACCCTTTTCCACTGAGAAAATTGACCATTTAATCCTACTCTGTTTCCTGTCTTTTAATCAGTTTCTAATCCACGAAAGAACATCACCTCCTATCCCATGACATTTTAGTTTTCTTAGAAGTCTCTCATGAGGGACTTTGCCAAACACCTTCTGAAAATCCAAATACACTACATCTACCGGTTCACCTTTATTCACATGTTTATTAACCCCTTCAAAAAAATGAAGCAGATTTGTGAGGCAAGACTTCCCTTGGGTAAATCTATGTTGACTAAGTTCCATTAAACCAGAAAGAGTGCATAAAATCAATATTAAAGTGTCAGGCTCTTAATATTTTGATCTTTAGAATAGTTTCCACTATTTTTCTGGCACTGAAGTCAGGTTCACTAATCTATAGTTTCCCAGATCGCCCCTGGAACCCTTTTTAAATATTGGTGTTACACTGGCCACCCTCCAGTCTTCAGGTACAATGGATGATTTTAATGATAGAGTACAAATTTTAACCAATAGATCTGAAATTTCATTTTTTAGTTCCTTCAGAACCCTAGGATGCAGATCATTTGGTCCAGGTAATTTGCTACTCTTTAGTTTATCAATCTGGCCTACTACCTTCCATGTTCACAGTGATTTGGTTCAGTTCTTCTGACTCATCACCCTTGAAAACCATCTCCGGAACTGGTATCTCCCCAAAATTCTCATTAGTAAACACAGAAGCAAAGAATTCATTTAGTCTTTCTGCAATGGCCTTATCTTCCCTAAGAGCCCCTTTAACCCCTCGGTCATCTAACGGTCCAACCTATGCTCTCACAGGTTTCTTGCTAAAATAGCTCCCTCTCTTGTAGGTTCCTGAACCAATTGCTCCATGAGGCAGTCATTTATTACATCCAGGAACTTTATGTCTCTAGCAAGTCCTGATGTTACATTTACCCAGTCAATATTGAGGTAATTGAAATCTCCCATTATTATTGCACTGCCAAATTGGTTAGCTTCCCTGATTTCTCTTAGCATTTCATCATCTGTCTGACCATTTTGTCCAGGTGGATGGTAGTATACTCCTAGCACTATACTCTTACCCACACACATGGGATTTCTACCCACATAGATTCTACTGAGCATTTAGACTCTTGTATGATCTTTATCCTGTTGGCCTCTATAACCTCCCGGACATAAATTTCCACACCCCCACCAAGTTGATCCTCCCTATCATTGCGATATAATTTGTACCCTGATATAGCACTGAATCATTGGTTATAGTCCTTCCACTAGGTCTCTGTGATGCCAATTATGTCAATCTCATCATTTATGCCATACACTCTAACTCTCCCATCTTACTTCTTAGACTTCTAGCATTGGCATACAGACATTTCAAAGTGTGGGTTTTTGTTTGTATTAATAACCTGCTTTTCAGTTGATAGGGATACTTTGGAAATCTTTAGCTCAGGTGATTTTTTACATATAGGCACATGGACTACATTTACTTTATTGGAACCTCTCTGTTGGGACGCCCTAACTCTCCTGTTTCATTAGTATCCTTCAAGGATACATTCCTCCAAACCATACACTGCTGAATGACTGTCGGCTTTCCCCCTTGTTCTAGTTTAAAAGCTGCTTTATCTCCTTTTTAAAAGTTAGTGCCAGCAGCTTGGTTCTACTCTGGCTAAGGTGGAGCCTGTCCTTTTGGAAAAGTCTCCCCCTTCCCCAAAAGTTTCCATAGTTCCTTACAAAACTGAATCCCTCTTCCCTGCACCATCATCTCATCCACGTATTGAAACTTCGGAGCTCTGCCTGCCCCTGGGGACCTGCATGTGGAACAGGAATCCTTTCATAGAATGCTACCCTGGAGGTTCTGGATTTCAGCTTTCTAGCTAAAATCCTAAATTTGTCTTCCAGAACCTCTCTCCCACATTTTCCTATGTCGTTGGTGCCCACATGTACCATGACAGCCGGCTCCTCCCCAGCACTGTCTCTAATCCTATCTAGGTGACGTGTGAGGTCTGCCATCTTTGCATCAGGCAGGCAAGTTACCAGGCGGTCCTCACATCCACCAGCCACCCTGCTATCTACATTTCTAATAACTGAATCACCAACTAAGATGGCCGGCCTAACCCTTCTCTCCTGGGCAGTAGCCCTGGGAATCTTGTCCTCAGTGCGAGAGGACAATACAGGGACCTATAATCAGGATTTATGCACACAAAAATGTTTTCTGGCTTGAATCATGTTTTGTGCACATAGAAGTCTTATATGCCCACAAAACATAAGTTTTGTGCACATAAATCAAGACTGTGAGACTCCCCCACTCCTTCAATGTGCGTACATTTTAACTCGGATTTGTGCGCACATTTTCCAGTCTGTGCACTATTTAAACTCCCGATGCATTAGCATACCATTAGCTACTGATTGGGAGTTACCAAAAATTTAAACCTGTGAGTTAAGAAACCATGCACACAGTTTTAGCCCACAATTTATTGCTTCGGCACCCATAATCTCAAAACTTTGCTTCTGCTGGCTCAGTGAGTGAGACACTAGGGTAACTGTTTTATCACACTGAAGAGAACAGAAGGAAGATTTGTAATCACACTAACAATGAGTGACAAGAGAAAACAGCCACAGAGCTGAAGCTCACTCCAGTGTTGTTTGTTTATTTAAAATACTTCTATTCTGCACTAATCCAATGACATTACAAAAAGCAGATTACAATATAAAGCTCTGAGATAAAACAAACTATCCACAACAATTAAGATAACAGCAATGTTTCATGAATAGCTCTCATTAATACAAGCATAAAAAAAAAGAAAATCCATGGAACAGCAAAGAAGACGGAAGAGATTTAACTAAAAACCTTTGTAAATAAAAACATTTTCATTTTCTTTTGAAATGACAAAAGTTAGACTTTTGTGTGAGGTAAGAAGGAAGACTGTTCCAGCCTTGTGAGACAGCAACTGAAAAAGCTTTTTGTTACCTGTAACCCTTAGCTTATAAAAGGAATTATGAGTTGCTGCTTAATTGGCTGAACAAGCGGAAGATAAAATAAGAAGAGGGTTTTTTTTAAATATTCAGAACTGTCTTCATGCAATACCTTAAAAACTAGGCAACTGAAAATCAATTGCTATTGAAAACCCATGCAGATTTTGCAACACAGATCAGGGATAGGCAACTGGAAACAAGTACTGGAAACAGGTCTGGATTTCTGTTTATCCACAATGAATATGCATGAGATATATTTGCATGCATTGGAGGCAGTGAATGCAAATATATTTCTGTTCATTGTGGCTAGCCTGAAAACCAGACCTGTTTGTGGCAGTCGAGGACTGGAATTGCCTTCCTCTGACACAGGGGTTACATGCTCTCTTCTGCTATTACCTGTTATCAAATGAGCTGCAGCTTTCTGAACAGCTTGGAGCACCTTTAAGTGCTTTTAGAGTAAACCAAAGTCAAGGGAATTAAAGTAGTCGAGTGAAGTTAAAATGAATGCTTTCACTACTGATCAACAATCTTCTTAACTCAGGACATATCTCAAATGTCTAACCAGGTTGAGTTTATAAAATGTGACCTTTAAAACTGCCTGAATCTGTGGTTTAAAAGATAAGTTTGACTTCAAAATAACAGCAAAATCATGGTCCTCAGTCAAAATATGGAAACAACTGATCTTTTATTTGCAATTGTAGAGTCAGAAAATGGCAAGCAGCTCACTCAGAGTACGGCAGCCTTTGCAGTATTTAGGACAATACTGCTGGTAACATGTAAACTGGCAGGCCATGAGGCTAACATAGGACCTCATTTACTAAGCTGTGTTAGGCCATTTACTGCGTGGTAAATGACCTAACGCAGTTGTGTGCAGCATTTAGAATACTACATGTTGTTATGCTCTCAGCACCACAAATATGATAATGAACTGATAGAGATGCCCTCAGAAGGTGTCATTGGTTCATCATAGGGCACGCGGTAGGAGACTTGAACCAGAAAATCTTGAAGGCTGATCGGTGATAACAGGGCCCTCTCTATTATTAGGTAAGGTGAGGCGATCACCTCAGGTGGCAAAAGTTTGGGGTGGCAGAAAGTTGTCCCCCCCCCTGCCAAAAAGCCTTAAGGGGACTTCCTCATTTCCCTGATCTATAGCAGTTTGGCTTATTCTGCTTTCTTAATAGGAAGTGTAATGGCATTTTAGGACCTGGTGTAATATTGACAGTGTTGCCTTTTCATAGATAGGGTTGTTACTATTTGAGTCCTGGCAGTTAGTACTGCTTTGGTATGGAAAGTTTACTATATTGTAATTGTTACTTTACTCATGGTTTTCTGAGGGCCAAGCCATACCCAACACTTGTGAAAATAGGGCTAGTACTATATGGGTTCCAATGTCTTTTTTTAGGGTTTTGTGGTTGGCACCACAGCAGTGCATGTAAATATATACATGTTGTAAGTTATATTTTTACTTCATAAGACTGTACTTTGAGTGTCCTGTTTCATGTAAACTCTGTTATTATTAATGCATAATTTTTTATTGTGTAAGGGAAGGGGCGGGGCAACAAAGCTGTAATGTTTGCCTAGGCGCCTAATACACTTGCTCTAGCTCTGAGGGAGTGTGCCACGCACAGATCCTCACCAGCAACTCATCTCTACCTCCCCAGTGCTGATGTTGGGGCAGGGTGAGAAGCAGTGTGACAGGGTTGCCAGCTTCCTAGAAATATTATCACTGACAGTCTCTCTACACTCCTCTGGAAATCCTGTGCTGCTTCCCTTCTTCTACAGCATTTCAAATCACCAGAAAGGCCAAACTCCAAGGGAACTACCCCACCCCTTGCCCTTTTGCTGATTTATTTATTTATTCAGCTTTATATACCGGCTTTCAACTTAATTTCAAGGCAGTTTACACTGATTGAATTTGCAGTAGCAACATTCAAAACACATATATGCTAAACCTATCATTATACATGTTACATCATCAAAACATTAAATTAATAACACAATACTTTTACATAAACTAAAACCATTTTAAATACAATAATAGATAAAACCCCAATCATTTCTTCCCCTTCCTCCTCAATTCTCTCTTTCTCCTACCCTTCTTCCCGTCTTCTATCCCGTCTAATCCCCTCCCTTTTAGCCCTGATTTGATCTGTGCCATGGCTTGTGTATGGGGGTGGAGGGTTTGCCATCTCATTCCTCGCCTCAGGTAGCAGAATGCCTTCAGCTGCCCCTTTGTGATAGTATTCAAGTAGAGCAACAGAGACATCTTTGCTGATACAACAGACTCCTGCGATACGATCTCTGGAAACTGTGCTCATCTGGCCTTGTTCCAGCTCTGCATCTCGTCCTGCAGTCTTGCTCAAGTGTTCATGCTGCACACCCAGCACTGCAGTCCTGCTCCACGCCTTTCTCCCAGCTTCCTCATCCAGAGCCTGCTTTGGTGTTGTAGCTGCAAGCTGGGAAACCTTCCAAGCTAGACCTGATTTTACTGGCCTTAGCTCAACCTTCATCCTCCATCCAAGTCCTTCAGGCATGCCTCTTCCTAACAAGCTATTCGCCAGTGACCGGATGTACCTTGACATGCTAGCTCCACACTCTGCACTTTCTGTCTCATGGCATCATTTGCTTGAAATGACCTTCCTGAGTTGGTGCATTTTGTTCTATCACTGGCTGTATTAAAGTCCCTCTAAAGGGTTTTATGCACCGAAATGGACTTTTAAAAATTACTACTTTTATGCTCATAACTCCTTTGAAATTTCACTGAATATTTTAAAAGTTTTTACATGCGTAAATGGAATTTTGTAAATTGCTATGATATATGTTACTTTTATGCATGTACATCCTTTTGAAAATTACCTCCTGTGTGATTAATAGAATTTATTGGTTTTGTGTGTGAATCTCAACTAAATTGTAAGCTCCACGGAGCAGGGACTGTCTTTATTTTATGTATCTGCACAGTGCTACACATATCTATTAGTGCTACTTAATGTTAAGCCAGGTCATCCCAAGCCTGTCCTGGGGCCCCCATAGCCATTCGGGTTTTCAGGATATCCACAATGAATATGCATGAGATAAATTTACATATACTGAGGCTCCATGATATGCAAATTTATCTCACGCATATTCATTGCGGATATCCTGACTGGCTATGGGGTCCACAAGACAGGTTTGGGAAACTCTGTGTTAAGCAGTAATCAGTGTGGGTATATGTGTATCCCATGCTCCCTCAATAACTTTTTTGTTGAGTATCTTAGCCACGTCAAATGTTCAGGACATGTCAGGGAATCCAAGTTGATCCTGATAGTGTTATTTTGTTTTATACAAGTTAGGGAAAGGAAGCTCCATTAGTTCTGCTTGGAACTTATTGTCACTTTGTCTCCAGGGACTTCTAAGTCCTGTGTCTTACTTAAGGCATTTCCCCAAATACTTCAAATAAGATTGGGAAAAATGTATTCTGGAGGCTTACAAGGGATGTCTTAATAGTAGAAGAGCATTTCAATAGGCCTCCATGGTGACAAATAGTATGATGGCATTTCCCTGCAGGATGTCAAAAGTTCACCTTTAGACAGGAATCGACAGGCAGTACATTATTCTAATATATTCGACCCTGCTGTGATTGCTGGAGCAATAGTGTTAACCTATCCTTAAATTAAGAACGTCAAACGCATTTCACTTGAAAACCTAAGGGCTATCAATAAAAAGGTTCTCGGTCTGATTTATCAAAAGGATTCATCGTATATTATGTTGATTAGGAAAAAAGTTTATAAATCTGTAAGATGAATTCAGTTATTGAAGAGGCAAAGACTGCAGATACAAAGGACCCAATTTATGAGAGTGGTTTTCTGATCAACTTCATATATGAAAGATCCTGAAGCTTCCAAATAAAATGAGTTTACAGCTACAAATTTTATTAGCATACAATTTTCACTTTCTTTCTAGTTACTGAAAAACAAATTATGTAATTTTTATAATATTTATTACCACAGCCAAGATGTACTTATTAAAGCCTTCAGTGATCTAAATTTTTTGACTTTGGCATTACTGAGATCAAGGATGGAAAAGTGTACCATGAATTTTCTGTCGAATGCTTGCTTCTTGAAATATCATAGCAAATGTTGGTGAACTGCAGATTGCATAAAATTTCTGATGAAACTGCAGCATTATTTTTGCCTTTCACTAATTTTAATCCTCAGCATTTCCTATTGTTCCCCTATCCCCAAATTTTATGTTAGATGGCTGATGGGACGGTCGCCGGCCTGGGCTGAGGGCTGCCTCTTCTGAGGTGCACTCTTAGGACCTCTCCACGGCTGGTAGAGAGAATGTCACAGTAAATACTGCCATCTTTCTTCTCTCTCCAGGCCTGAACACACCACTTCCATAGTGCATCCAGAAGCAAAGTATATTTTTAAGAGTTAATTTTGGCTGCAGATGTCAACTGAATCCATTGATTTCTGTAGAAGCATACCTTGCAGAAAACTCTCAAATGTTTGCATGACATCAACTGGGAAAAAAAAGCATTTATATATGCAGTATATTGCATGCTGAATATCTGTTTTCTTTATGCTATAGAAAAAGGGTCAATTTTTATTCACTGAAAGTAGCTTGCAGGTCTGTGGGTACAAAGGGGACAATCTAAAAATGTTTTTATGTGAGTAAACGTGTTTATTGGCAGGAAAAAACACTTTGAAAATTTCCCCTGTGAACATGGCTAACTTCAAATACACTGGATAACAGGTTGGGGCAGGCACAGGGAAGCTTGCACTAGAATTTCATTTTGAAATCCTCATGTGGACCTTCCAGCAGATATTTTGCATCTGCAGTGTGCACTCCAGTCTGAATTTTCAAAGACAAGTTCCCCAGGGAATACCCTTTCAAAATGGGCTTTTGGGCCTGTGAGTACAAAACATCTGTGGGTCTGCAAGATCCCTTCCCTCTTTTAAAGTTGCCCTCAAAGTCCCTGAGGATCTGCAGGTTAATTTTCAAACTTTTCACATATTAAAATTCAAGCCCAAAGTACACATGGAATGTGCACCTGCTTTATCGGAGGTACAACATGCGCATGGAAAAGTACATCCGAGGATTTAAAAATGAAATCCCTACGCCTAATTTCCTCTTTGCTCCCTAACACTGCCCCCAGGCCTTGCAGAGGGGAAGGCAGCTTGAGGAAATTATTCAAATAATTGCTTAGCTACCCAGGACAGTCCTTAGAAAATTGTCCTCATTTTGCATAATATTATTAAACTCAATCTGGTAAACGAAAAACCAGCTAAACCAAAACCCACAAACCCACAATAAGAATCAAATATAAAGATAATCATGACAATCTTTAATACATTTTTTTCAAAGTAAAATGCAAAATTCCTTTATTATAACCATACAAAATAAAAAAAAATTGCATTTATAAACTATAATGCATTTATTGCATTATAGTTTATAATGCAATAAATTATAAATTGCCAACAAGCTATGCCCTCTAACAACAAAAAAAACCACACCCCAATTCATCCAAAAGACAACCATGGTTTACACCAGAGCTAAAAAAGCTTAAACTACTGCTAAGACAAAAAGAGGCTAAATGGCGCAAAAACCCATGCACCATCACCCTATCTACCTATAAATCAACTCTTCACCAATATAAATCCAATACATTAAGATCCAAGAGGAACTATTACGCATCCAAGATCCACCACCTAGTCTTTGACGCTAAAGCCCTCTTTAGCTACGTTTCTAATCTCACACAAACAAGCCCTCCAGAAATCGCTCTCACCCAAGCTAAATCTAAAGCGGAAGAACTAGCAATATTTTTCAACAACAAAATCAGCAAACTTCTAAAGCAGCTTCCCACTAACACAGTTTCTACATCTACCTCACCTCAGACCGCCGTCAACAATACCCGCTTAGTTGAACTGGAACTCACTTCCTCCATCGAGATCCAAGATATTCTACGGAAAATGAAACCATCCTCACACCCATCAGATCACATCCCCTCGAAACTGCTTCTATCAATTCCAGACACTATCTCCAAATCCCTGTCAGACATCATAAACTGCTCAATAACACAAGGATCTTACCCAGATGACCTCAAATTGGCCTCGCTCAAACCACTACTCAAGAAACCAAACCTAGATCCTAATGACCCAAACAACTACCGACCAATCGCCAACCTCCCCTTCATAGCCAAGATCATGGAGAAATTGGTAAACACCCAACTCTCAAACTACTTAGAAGAAAACAACCTCCTATTCCCATCACAATACGGATTCCGCAAAACACTTAGCACGGAGTCCCTCCTCATCTCCTTGACAGATCACCTCATCCTGGGCCTTGATAAAGGACAAGCCTTCTTACTGATCCTACTGGACCTTTCGTCAGCCTTTGACACCGTTAACCATTCCCTACTCATTAACCAACTAGCCTCCTTAGGTATCTCAGGCACAGCACTCTCCTGGTTCATATCATTTCTCAGCAACAGAAGATTTAAGGTCAAGCTACAGAACAAAGAATCCGCACAACACCCTTCATCAGTAGGAGTCCCACAGGGCTCTTCCCTGTCTCCTACTTTATTTAATATTTACCTCATACCGTTATGCCAACTTCTCACCGACCTCAACCTCAAACATTTCCTGTACGCTGATGATATCCAGGTCCTGATCCCCATTAAGGATTCCCTTGCAAAAACGCTGACTTACTGGAACACATGCCTTCAAAAAATTCAACTCCTCCTCACCAGCCTCAACCTGGTACTAAATTCCGGCAAAACTGAACTCCTGCTCATCACCTCTGAGAACAGCACCATCACCTCGACACAACAAGACACACCAACAATCACACAAGTGAGAGACCTAGGAGTCCTAATTGACAATCGCCTGAATTTCAAAGCCACTATCAACAAAACAACTAAAGACTGTTTCTACCAACTACAAGTGCTGAAAAGAATTAGACCGCTTTTCCATGCCCAAGATTTCAGAACCATCCTGCAAGCAATCATTTTTTCAAAATTAGACTATTGTAACACCATCCTACTTGGTCTTCCCGCTTCTTATACCAAACCACTTCAGATGGTACAAAATGCAGCTGAACGAATACTGACCAATTCCAGGAGAAGGGATCACATAACCCCCATCCTAAAGAGCCTCCATTGGTTACCTATACACTTTAGAATAATATACAAGGCCATCCTTACCACATACAAAAATATCCACCTATTGGCTCCCATCGACCTACAGATCCCTCTCCAACTACATAATTCATCAAGACCAACAAGAGATGCATACAAAGGAACGCTACAGGTACCACCGCCCAAATCTACCAGACACATCACACTAAGAGATCGGGCATTCTCGACAGCCATTCCACCGTTATGGAACTCCATCCCCTCAAACCTCAGACTGGAAACATGCATCTCAACCTTCAAAAAAAGACTAAAGACATGGATATTCACACAAGCATTCCCGGACTCAAACTGATCTATTTCATCCATACCAATCCCTACCTTCACCTACACCATGATTAACCATCTCCGCTATCGTTTATATGTTTGAATTAATGACCTGTCCTTTCTCTTCTTCCTCTGCCAAGTTCTAATCACCCTGTTATATGTAACTGCCTTTTTCTGCACCATTGTTTTAGTTTATGTTTACGATACACCCTTGTTTTATGTGAACCAGCATGATGGGACTGCGTTCTCGAATGCCGGTATATAAAAACCCGAAATAAATAAATAAATAAATAATAATAAATACAAAAATACACGTACAACAAAATTCACATAAATTCCCAACTCTTCCCCTTTAACTCCACCCAATCCCAACAAAATAGAAAATACAAAGCAAATATACATTAACCAAAACCTACATAACCTCCCTCATTTACATAGCACAGTTCCCACATATGTTCTCCCCACCCCCTTTTTAAATCTACATTCTTCCAAAAGAAAAGAAGCTGACACAGAAGGCTAACCTCCTCTTACCAAACCTTTTGCATACAATTGCCTTCTACAACTTATAGCTAAAACCTCCTCTGTAGATGTTCAAAGCACCTAGCAACAAATAAAGCACTTGCAAAGAACCCCTTCATCTAAATCCAAAATACGTGAACCCACACAGGAGAACCTCCCAGCAATTAAGAGAATCTTTAAATGCCTCCAGAAGCTAGGACTCATTCAAAGAAATGTCTCCAGCAAAGGCACAAAAGAACACCTTGCAGTGATCCACAGAGTTACAAAACGTATCCTGCCAAAGCTATGTTTCATCTCATATACAGGGCTGCTTCGGAGGAAATCATATTGCACAAATCACAATTTCATAACAATCCATCCTTTACCTGAATGCATCAAATACATCCACTGAACACAAAATCTCAAGCAAAATGACCAGCTGCCATTCTGAAAACCATCAAAAGGACACCAAACTTTTATATAGGTTTTGTTTAACACATATTTATATTTTTTGTTTTGTAAATGTGATGTTTGTTTGGGATTAGGAGTGGCGTTATATGGGAAGAATGATATGTGAGGGAGGATTTATGTGTGTTTTGTTTTAGGTGTACTTTTGTATTTATTATTATGGTGTTCAATTTATAAATTCTATTCTGTTTAATTTGTATGGTTATATTAAAGAAATGTTGTATTTTATTTTTGAAAAAATGTATTAAACAGCCTGATTTATTAAGGCTTTTCTCCCATTCTGTGTCTATGGGATAAAAGCTTAGTAAATGAGGCTCAAAGATTGTTGTCATGACTATATAATATTATTAATCACTATTAAATTCCATTTAAGTGCATTCATTATGGTGAGGTGTAACATAAGTTCAACATACAACAATTAATATAAAACTCAAGCCCACTAATGATAATCAATTACCAGATGCAAATTTTCATGACAGAGAAACTTGATATTAAATAGAGGAATTATAGATAAATTATTGTTTTCTCAAAAGAAAATGAAGCATAATATTCTGTGATTCTATGTGCATTTGTTGTGTCTGTAGACCCTTGGGCTGAGGCGAAATTGGCCCTATCTGCAGGGAGGAGCCCTGCATGTTCTTGCTATTAGCAGGCGGACTCAGGTGAAGCAGAGACCAAAAAGCACCTTCGGTCCCCAGCCCACGGTCCCCTCAGCCCACGGTTCCCCCAGCCTACAGTCCCCTCAGGTTGAGCCCTTGGGTGCCGGTGTCTGCTGATGACTGGAGATGTGGTCTGAGGCCAGGAAAGGTCGTAGGCGGGCAGTGAATGGACATGTCAAGGTCTGGGCAAGGATCAGAGGCAGGCAGAGGTCAGGCGTATCCAGAGTCCAGGCAGAGGTCAAACCAGGTATACGTCTGAGGGAGAAGAAGAGGAACGGATAGGGCTGAGGCAGATAGGCAAGGCAGGAGCAGGTAGGGCAGATGAGGACTTGACCCGGTGGAGACGAAGACTGGAACATACTGAAGACAAAGACTAGAACAGGCTTGGGAAGCAGCATGCACTAAGCTCAGTAGCTGGACCTGTTTCTGAGTCAGTGAGGGAAAGACAGAGAAAGCCCTTTATAGGATTCGGAATGTGATGTCACCAGGAGGCACTGCGGGGCTTTTCCCACCATGGATCCTTTAAATATAGTAACATCAGATGCATGCACGTCTAAGGAGGAGCATGGAAGGTTGGGGGTCTGCGGTGTCCTACCAAGAGGTGAGTCAGCAATGCCTGGGTGTGTTGGAGAGCAGCATCCTGCCGTGTGGAGAGCTGGCGGCAGTGGGCCGCATTGGGAGCCAGTGGGGACGGCCCGGCCAGGGAGGTGAGTGTGGTGGTTTACAGGAGCAGCTTGCGGACTGTCAAATGCAACACATTTTCTTGAATTCATGGCTATTAAATCTAATTTGTAATAATTCACTTAAAAACACACAGTAAAATAGAACACAGTAGTTTCAAAATAAGCACATTTGAAATGCATAAATAATTAAAAATGCAGATATCTATAGTACCCTGGCCGTGTACACATGAGCACCCAATCTTAAGTGGGCGTGCGCATGTACACACAGGGGTAGATTTTAAAAGAAGCGTGCGGGCGTACATGAGCGCGCGCTACCCAGAGCAAGGGGGAGCACACTAGTGCATTTTGCACAATGACACCCATAGCCTTCCCTCCCCCCTACACTATCCTTCCCATCCCTTCCCCTAACCTTCCCACCCCCTAGCCCTATTCTACCCCCCACCCCCTGACCTTTATCCCACCTCTTGCGCCTGCTGGAAGTCTGCCGGCACATGATCCTCCGACACAGCAGCAAATGGCCACTGTGCCGGAGGCCTCTGGTCCCGCCCCGCCCCCTTCCCGCCCCTTTTTCAAAGCCCCGGTACTTAGATGCGTCCCAGGGCTTTACGCACGTCACCGAGCCTTTATAAAATATGCCCGGTGTGTGTAACCTCCCCTAGGCACATAAATCCTATGGATTTACACGTGTAGGGCTTTGAAAATCCGGTCCACAGTTTCCACTTCTACTGTGTAAATTAGGGGATCTTAGAAGGAGCTTGTGCTGACACCATACCCAATTTTACCAGTTCATTCCCAGTTTGCCCAGTTAAGAGATAGGTCCTTCAACCGCTCCTGAGTTTGATAACCTTCACTCCCCCCCAGTTACTGAAGCCTTGACCCTTAAAACCCCACAGATCTGCCTAGTTTTCTTTAAATGTTAACTTACACAGCATCCATAGCAGTAGTAAAGTTATGCTTCAAGGGGCCTCAGTGCACTCTGGGTCACATTAGAGTTTATATGCACAATTTAGTCTGATGGCCAAAATACCCAAGCCCCGCCAGACCACACCCATGCCCGCCCATTTTGGAAAACTTTCGAGATGTACACGTTGTGGGAGATATGTGCATATTTCGGCAGCTTCTAAAATTCATGGCGAGCATTGCCCCAACCTTTTCTCGCATTCCCCAGTTGATTGGCGAGTCAGGCTTTTAAAATTCATCTTACAAGTTTTTTTTAATGCAGATAGCAAATTAAATGTTCTTCGTTGCTTAATAAAGAAAAATGTTGTCATTTATTTTGCTGTTAACTCTGAAGCCTAATACTAACCCCAGCTTGGACAATGTGTTGGCAGATCCATCATTCAAAACATTTTTTGCCATAGACTGAGAATGGGTAGAAACTACTTGGAAAATGGGACTTATGTTCCCCTAAATGAATATCTATGCATGTGAGTTACGAAGACAGAGCTGCATTTCACCCTTAATGAAGCTTGTGAGTACAGTTCTCCTGCTTTCTCTCTCGCGTGGGTCGGTTGTATAGTTAGTGAAAGATTCAGGGTAGTTCAGGAGTAATTATTATTCCTAATTTTTGTTTTTCATAATTCAGGCATGCTATACCGTTCATACTTGGACTAGCAACCTTGCTCCCTACCTTACAAATTTCCCTTTCCTATCCCCATTCCCAGTGAAGAAACACCAGACTCAGTTTATCCAGAGAAACATTCAGTTTCATTTTCTCATGCACAAATACTGGTACAGTTAATATAGTTAACCACAATAACATCAACATACAATAAAATAAAGCACCAGCAAAAAAAGGAAATCTGTCCCCTTTGTAAAATCCCATCTACTAAGTACCAAATAATATACCCAAACTAACGTTGCAAAAACCCTCTCATCAGGATCCCCACCTGCAAGAGTAATCATGGTGTTGGGAGGCCTGGTGGAGTTGGGAGATTCTGCAACCAAAAACACGAGCTGGAATGCACACTTTTCTGGAGCTCAAGTAAGCTGGAGTAATGAAGAGCAGGAATGCAGCAATTTCTGGAGCAGAAACGAGCTGGTAAAGCAGGGCTGAGAAGAAGTGAGTACAGATCCTGGAACATGCTGGAGCAAATCTAAGATAAGCCAAATGGTGAAGGTTCGCTGCATGAGGATTGGTGAACCTTCTGGTTGCCAGGAACATTTCCTGCTTCCCATCAGACCTCTTTGCCTAAACTTCAGCCAAACCCGGTGCCTTAGGAGATTGCCCATCTAGTTATCTGACTCATTCTATGTTTCTGCAGTTCCAGATCTTCTTTCATAGCCAGTTGAACCAGTTGATCTGCTTTTCGTCTCCAGTCGACCCCATTCAAATCCCTGCTGGCACCTGGTCCAGACATTTTAGCGTATCACAAAGCAATGACTAAACTGTTCTGTTGCCACCACCTCTTATTGCAAAGTCCCTGGACATCCATTGGATGAAATACAGATTTGGATAAACCAATCCTTTTCCCAGATTCCTCCCTATCCATAGGGGTGTAAGTCTGACCAGCAATGAACCATCAATCCAGGCTCCCATTCCTTAATCTTGCCTGACTATCTTTTGTGATTATATATGCCCGTTGTTGCTTGGTGAGATACCATCACCAGTAACACTTTACTGACCTTGTCATTTTCCTCCTCCCTACCCTATTACCATTTCCATTGCAGACTGTATGCTGAAGATGTCTAAACTTACATCTAATAAGTGGACCTCATCTGGCTTTTAAAGAGCTTTGGAGTCTTCTCTGATATCTCTATCCCTTATTAGATGCCCCCTAATAGTTTAACAAAGTCACTCTTCAATGTGTTTCCTCCTGTGTCTTTTTAAATTAGCTTGCAGATAATATTAGACCAGATTAGCACCGTGTCGGTTCATGTTCCCTTTGTTAATGCCAAATCCTCTTTTATCTTAATGAACAAATCAATATTCTTCACTGACACTAGGATTTTACATCCTAGATATATCAACATCATATCAGGTTTGAGTTTTCCTCTTGCTCTGTGCAGCTCCACTGTTCATGGATCATGCAATACATGCTGACTGTGAATCTACTTCTCTTGCTGTTCAACTCCTCTTTTCTGATTGCTTTCTCTTTTCCTGGCAGTTACTGTAAATCTGCCAGCTTTTTAGGCAGCCATTGCAGTCCATATGCATCTTCCACTGCCCACCCTTGATTCTCCACCTCTTTGATTTGGAGACCTCCAGGCTGTGTTCCTCTTTTTCTGAAGGAAATATCCCACCCTCAGTGAAGCTCTGTATTATTTTTTTACAAGGTATGGATCGCAATAAAAAAAAAAGATAACATAGGTCAATTTAGGAATGCAATGCAGGTTTAACATGGTTCACATATATATGACAATTAATGGAATGTGCTGCAACAAAGAGCTTGCAATGTAAGTAGGAGGAAAGTGGCACACTACAAGGTAGTGAGGGGGAGGATAATTGCATGAATAAGGTTAAGGCAAAGCAAACCAAAGAGTTGGTTTTCAAGGAGATTAATGCAATGCCATGCTCAAGGACTGTCAATAAATGGGGACTGAAAATATACAAAGATAGGGCTAGATATGTTACAAGTGGAAGGGGATAAATACAGTATATACATACTTTTTCTTTTTTTGTGTTAGGCAACACTAAGGGAAGAGCACAAAGAGGCAAATGAGGAGTGGAGACTGTACTGAATGGAAGGTATGGGAGCAGTAGAGGCAAAAAATTAAAATTGAAGGGTAAGGAAGGAGTCAAAAAGGTCACTGTGTCCGGTCCCTTATTCTGGGTGCTTATTCTTAGGGCTCCAGGAGCTGATGGATGCTCATATCCAGTAAGGATATCCATTTGTTTGAAACCACATAGATAATGTGCATTATTCTTGTTTTCAAAGCAAAATGATAGAAAAAATACAAGCTTTTATATTTTTGTATTTTTCTTCTATCGTTTTTAGTGTGCATGATTTCTGAATAGCTTGCACTGTTTGGAAACAGAGTGCACTGTTTGCCAAATAGGTTGATTTTAAAAGCGCTGCTCATGGAAAAATGCCCACATGCACACATATGTGGGCTACATGAGCAATGCAGGTTGGGGCAGAAAGGGGATGGGGCATGGGCATTCTGGGGCAGGGCCAAGACTTAAGCATGTGACTCAGAATTTTAAAAATAAAACCAACAGCGTACTATGCTAGATATCCGCGTAACTTTACTGCTGCTCCCGAAGATGAGCAATGCTGGAGATCTCAAGTTTTAAGGCTTATAGAACAGAGTGAAGTGTCCGGGTCAACTGAGCAGCCTGCAGGATAAAGAACCAGAGGGGTCTGAAAGACTCTGCTATTATTAACTGGACAAACTGGTGGACGAAATGTGAAACTGGGAATGTGCCTCGCACGAGCAGATTTTAAAAATTCGTTGACGTGCGTGCGTAAAAGCCAACATGATCCTATTGCAGACACACATGCACTAGCTGTGCTTGAATAACCTCTTAACATTAGGAGCATACTTGCACACGGTTGGTGCATTTTGCAACATATGCGCGTAAATGTGTGCACGATAAAAAGTTATAGCGTATCTTCACTCATGCATCGATATGCGTGTGTATGGGTGCACCTGCGCTTGTTTTAAAATCAACCTCTTTCTGAATAATGTGAAATATAAAAAGCCAAAAAAAAAAAAAAAAGGGAAAACATTGACAATGAAAATTGACCCCCAAACCACACAACACGAAATTATATTTTTTGGCCTCTACACATCTAATGTCCAGAGGAATCAGTGCCATCCAGAAATGTTTGTTGTGAAGGAGATGCAGACTATAGAGCTCGCCCTAGAGCTGGAAGCTACTCTCAGCTCCAGAGCCAGGACACCCCTGTTGATACCATCATGCTCTGGAAGAGAAAGCTCCAGAAAGGAGCTTTCATCACTTATAAGGTCTAAAATTCTTTAATGATGTAAATTTTACAATAAATATCTCTGAATGTTTCTGTAACACCACCCCCCAAACCTCAACCCCCTCCTGAAAACTCACCCCAAATCAAAGTGCTCCCTTACAATGGTCTATATATATTGAGTGTCAAGCTGAGCCTTATAAAAGAGGTTCTTTCTCTCTCTCTCTCTCTCTTTCAGCAAAGTTACACATGTTAGTGCTGGCACATGCCCTGCTTACTTTTTCTAGGCACGCGCTCTTCCCGGCTATTAAAATATTGCAGAGCTCCCACGCTGCCCATTTATTTATGTGGCTGTTTTTGAATATGCAAAACTTTTAAAATCTACCTCTAAATGTACAGTAGAATTTTTGTGAGTGGAAATTTCTTGTGTGATGGTGAAGAGTATAGCGGTGGGGTAATCTACAATCCACCTGGCCAAAATGAACAGACTGATGATGAAATGCTAACAATAATTAGGGAAGCTAACAAAATTGGCAGCGCAGTAATAATGGAAGATTTCAATTACCCAAGTATTGACTGGGTAAATGTAACATCAAGACATGCTACGGAGGTAAAGTTTCTAGATGAAATAAATACCTACTTCATGGAGCAGTTGTTTCTAGAACCGATGAGAGGGGGGTGATGGGATTCTAATTAAGGGTTTGGTCTATTATAGTTTTTTCTTTTTTTCTTTTATATTAGTTTTTCTCTCTTCCCCACTTAAACCCGCCCCTCATGGGGGCCTTCTCAAAGTTCAATGTGATGAGATATTTCTGATTTTCTTGATATATTGTATATTAAGCTTTTCTCCTTTTGATATATTATTTCACTTGATTGTGATGTATATGTGTGAAAATACATGAAAAGTAACAAGAAATTATACCTCAAGAAGTCAATAAAAAAACCATTCTGCATATTCAGCAATGGCAATTGCCATTATGATTCTTTGCATGGCATGACAATTATTATACTGTATCCTTCTGGCATCTTGATTTGAGAAGGAAACTAAAAGGAAAAGGAAAGAGCTTACAAATTTTAGGATATATCAGAATGTATCTCCCTATAAGCCCCTTTAAACCCTAACCACCAATTACAGGGGGGACATTTGTACCCCACAGAGGCCTAAAAAGTTAATAAATTGTTAGATTTTGTTTCTAAAATTGAGTCCTTTTAAATACTTGCCACTGACTCCCCAGTATACATTATCACCAAGTCTCATTAAGTTACTACAAATAGTTTGGCCTCTGTGCTTGAAAAAACTGGTGAGATCCAAATGGATCCCTGCAGGATGTCCAGCTGTACTCTCACTTGAAAGGATTTTCCCAGAAGGGACTAAAATATAACACCCAGATTTCCTATCAAACTTATGCTTCTAGTTCCCGAGATGACTCAGCATGGGTTTTTGTAGATGGTCAATAGGTCAGAGCGTATTCAAAGTTCATCATATTCCCAGGTTTGTTATGTTCTGTTATTTATTTAACACACATATAACCCACCCAAAGTTTTAAGGTCCCTCTGGTTCCCATAGCTTACCCTCTTCCACCAATAGCCTTGGAACATGCTCCTTTTTCTACCTTCTCTAGCAGCTGCCTCCCATCTGAGCTACCCAGCTAGCTGAGGTAACATTGGGCCTTCCCCTCGCCCACACCAGGCTTTCCCCGGCTATCTCCCAACTTAAAAAAAAAAGAAAGATAAAGGTGATGTGAGAGAGAAGGCAGAAGGAGCTGTAGGATCAGCATTTCACAGCTAGTCAGCATTCTTCACATTGGGCCCTGCAACCCCCCACCCAAAAAAAAATAGGACATTAAATGCAGGCCAAGTTAAGGTTGGATTGGAGGTTTTTTCAGGGGCTTACAGCCTGGAACTTTGTCACCTCCAAACCTATTAGATCAGGCAAAGGTTCTCGGAACCAGTGGCCCCAGACCACTTGACCAGGGGGGTAAGTGAAACCCCCTTTTGTACCCTACCTCAACTGGCATAAGGTAAATTTTTTTTTTCCTTTGTGGTAGGATGGTAAAAGGGTTAGAGCCTTTGTGCATTACATGAGTGGTTAGCAGCATATTGTGATAAATGCTCCATTGGTCTAACCCCTCGGCAGCAGCTCAGCAGGTCCCAACACAGAGGGGCGGATTTTAAGAGCCCTGCTCGCCTAAATCCGCCCAAATCCGGGCGGATTTAGGCGAGCAGGGCCCTGCGCGCTGGTGAGCCTATTTTACATAGGCCTACTGGCGCGCGCAGAGCCCCAGGACTCGCGTAAGTCCCGGGGTTTTCGGAGGGGGGCGTGTCGGGGGCGGGGCCGAGCGCCGTGCCGTTTTCGGGGCGTGTCGGCAGCGTTTTGGGGGCGGGCCCGGGCGTGGTTACGGCCCGGGGCGGTCCGGGGGCGTGGCCGCGCCCTCCGTACCCGCCCCCAGGTCGCGTCCCGGCGCGCTAGCGGCCCGCTGGCGCGCGGGGATTTACGCCTCCCGGAGGGAGGCGTAAATCCCCCGACAAAGGTAAGGATGGGGTTTAGACAGGGCCGGGCGGGTGGGTTAGGTAGGGGAAGGGAGGGGAAGGTGAGGTGAGGGGAGGGAACGGAGGTAGGCTGCGCGGCTCAGCGCGTGCCGGCTATACAGAATCCATAGCCTTGCGTGCGCCGATCCCGGATTTTAGCGGATACGCGCGGCTCCGCGCGTATCTACTAAAATCCAGCGTACTTTTGCTTGCACCTGATGCGCCAGCAAAAGTACACGAACGCGCCGTGTTTGAAAATCTACCCCAGTGTGTAGCAAGAACATTAGCTGTTTCTGATACTACAGTGCTCATTGTCGTGGAACACGAATGTTCCAACCTTAAGGTCCACCAATCCATTGGCATTTCTGACCAGGAGGGAGCTGAAAGCCAATGGGGTGAGTTAGGACATCTATGCTACCACGCAAGATCAGTGTCATGCAAAAAAGATCTGGAAGGGATGGCAGTGCCATTGCAGAGCCTCCTGTTCAACAGGCACTCTTGGTCCCAACAGCAAAGCATCGGGGCTATGGCAGAAGAGGATGGGGAAAGGGCAATACTTGGGCAAATGTTCTTGCTGTGGGCGATGAATTCGAGCAATGCACCAAGACCACCGCTCATTTGAGAGGGTCATCACCTAGTGCTGACATGGTCCTTTCACAAGACTGGATCTCAAGGATGTGAGTGTTAGTCAAGCCGGGTCCTAACTCTGTGAATTGGGTTCTGGCTTCTCACAGAACATTAAGAGCAAAGCTTAGTCTAAATCCCCATCCTACACTGGTTCTAGGTCCCCTTCTAAAAGGTACTGGAGGAACCTTAGCCCACCACATAGATGGGATATGCCTACCAGGGATACTACGCAGTCAGATATTATGGTTACCAATGCAGGGGCCAATCCCCTAGTTATAGCCCACATTCCTATTTCCCTAATCAGAAGGAACATTATTATTCACCCTGAAGTAATCCCCTTCTTAGGACCATTACAGGGATTACTCTCCTTGTAGAAATCATAGTGGATTCCCAGAATATCGGCTCGATACAGTAAGGCCGCGGTAAAAACAGTGCGGCAGTGTCAGGCGCACCCTTCCTCCCCGCACCCACAGTTCTCTTCACTAACTCCCCGATACTCTCCTCTAATCGCATGCAAATGCATGCCGCGGCTGTGAACCGTTAGGGAAGGGTTATGCCCGCACAACCCATTTTACTGTATAGGCGCTGTAACAGCGCCTATACAGTAACCTGGGTTCGCTGGTGCCTGTCATTTCAAATGACATTTGAAATGACAGGCACCAGGAAGTGTAAAAAAGTGTAAAAAACAAAAAACCTGTGTGTTATATAAAAAAATGTTAAATACCTGTCGGAGGGCCGTGGGTCCAGGCGGCCGGTGGGCGGCGGGCACCCATCAGCAGCATCCGGTAGTCCCTTCTCCCGATTTCGCACGGGCGGGTCGGCAGCGGGGGGAGGCACCATCAGCGGCATCCAGTAGTCCCTTCTCCCGATTTCGCACGGGCGGGTTGGCAGCGGGGGGGGGGGGGGGGGGGCCGCCATCAGCGGCATCCGGTAGTCCCTTCTCCCGATTTCGCACGGGCGGGGCGGCAGCAGGATCCGGGAGCGGCGGGTAGGCAGCAGCGGGGTCCGGGGGGCAGCGGCAGCAGGATCCAGCGTGTTCGATCGGGCAGGCAGGTAGGTGGCAAAATAAAGATGGCCGCCTGCACGGGAAAAGCGTGCAATTGGCCGCTGAAGACGTGACGTCACGACGTTTGGCGTCACGGGGTGTGACGTCACGTCTTCAGCGGCCAATTGCACGCTTTTCCCGTGCAGGCGGCCATCTTTATTTTGCCACCTACCTGCCTGCCCGATCGAACACGCTGGATCCTGCTGCCGCTGCCCCCCGGACCCCGCTGCTGCCTACCCGCCGCTCCCGGATCCTGCTGCCGCCCCCCCCCCCGCTGCCGACCCGCCCGTGCGAAATCGGGAGAAGGGACTACCGGATGCCGCTGATGGCTGCCCGCCCCCCCCCCCCCCCCCCCCCCCGCTGCTGACCCGCCCGTGTGAAATCGGGAGAAGGGACTACCGGATGCCGCTGATGGCTGCCCGCCGCCCACCGGCCGCCTGGACCCACGGCCCTCCGACAGGTATTTAACATTTTTTTATTTTTTTATATAACACACAGGTTTTTTGTTTTTTACACTTTTTTACACTTCCTGGTACCTGTCATTTCAAATGTCATTTGAAATGACAGGTACCAGCGCATCCAGGTTTTTTGTTTTTTACACTTTTACACTTACCGTAGCAGGCCCGAGCCTTGCTACTTTTTCGTTTGTTTTTTTTTTGCTTCGGGAGGAGGGGACCGGACGGGACCAGGGCGGGTAAGCAATGTTTTTACACTACACTACACTACACTAACTCCTACTAGGGGGAGGCGGTAAACTAGCAGGTTAAGGCCGCGGCAGAACAGCGGGTTACGGAGGAGATAATATTAGCGCCCGGTACAGTATCGCAGTGGAATAGCTAATTCCTTCATTATACAGCTTTTTCGTTCATTTACATGCTGGGTGCGGAAAGGGTTTAGGAAAGGGTTTAGGAAGCGCTAAGGACGCGTGAAACTGGAGACTGTATCGCTGGATGGCCTTACTCGTCTGTATTGTGCACTCCCAGCACGTTACAGATGGGGAATCTTTAACTCAATGTTACTGTATCGACCTGTATATAAGTAATTCCCAATCTTACTCCCATTGCTATCATTAAGCAATGTTGCTGGCATAGATCCCCATCTGAAGATGTGCAACGCCCTACTGCTCAGATTCCCTTGCTGCCTCCAGCCTTACCTGCGGTCATCCCCATGAGGTCTGGTGGTGGAGCTCTTCTGCAGGTATCGTCCACAAGTGTACTGTTTTCTTGTCATCGTTGATATCAATGCCAGGTCCAATAATGTCTACAGCACAAAGTGAGTTTACTTCTCTTGACACGTGCAACACTGGTCAGTCGAGTCACAGCCAAGGAGACAAGTGCAAGCATGCAGATCACAGGATATCCTCTCATTCTGCCTCCAGCATCTCATCACAGACTTCATTCTCTGCCTTCAGCACATCATGATACTCCATGGTTGCTGCTGAACCTGATGACTTGGCAGTAATGGATCCCATTGGGATGGCTGGAGCAAGCATGAACTCTTGGAGTCAATGCCTAGGTCGCTTCACCACAGCATCAGACACCACAACTACATAGATATTTTTAGATTGTTAGAAGGGTATAGGAAGAGGGGTCAAAGGGAGAGGAAGCAGGAAATGGAAACAAGCAAACTGCCACAGAGAGAAATTCTCAATTGGGTGTGAGCCCTTCCGCGGATGGACTCTTTGTTGCACGCAGTCCCTATTCAGGCAATTGGCTTCTCAGGAGGATGCAGAAGGACAGCCAGTACCGTCCAACTCAGCTATGGTCCTTTGGAACCAAGTGGCAATTGAAATGTTGTGAAAATCGCTCACTCCATCAACATAGAATGCATATGTCAGGAACTACAGCAGAATAAAGATGTTCCTATATGATTGTGAATGAACGGGATAGCAGATTCCAGAGGACATGGTGATAAACTATATTCAAACATCCAAAAAGAAGGAATGCTGCTCTTACTCAGATGATCAAAGCATAACTAAAAAGAGGCTGAAAACTGTTTTCAACAATGCCATTATATTTAAACACAAAAATATCACTGTGTGTTAATGTATTACAACCATTTATGTATAATAGTGTAGTTGAAAAAGAGGGTTTCAGCAAACTGGTAAATTACATCTGGCTAACCAATGCAGCTGAAACCAGATTTCTCTATTATTAACCCCAAAAGTCAATTTTTTGTTAGTATTTTTCAAAGCTATTGTGTATTCATTCATCTTTGTGAAAATATCTGAAGAATCTATGGCTGATAGCATTCAAAATAATCTCTGACACTTAAGTATATACCTAAAGGTCAGAATGTAAATCTCCAAACATATATCCAGTTGGTACTTCGTACACTGTCACTGACTGCATCGGGCAAAATGAACTTATCTGAAGTAATCAGTCGGGTCAGAGCTTCTCTTCATGCAATGTTCGATGTCAAGTCAAAAACTTTGTTAGTTCACAACCCTTGCTTCTTTGCATGTTCTTAGTACAGGCATAATACATGCAAGTCAGTAAAGGCTGTCTAGAAACATGGTCCACTCTTAGCTTGAAGCTCTTATATTATTTATGAAGGTGAAATTCGGTTCTGTGTGGATACAGTCCTTTGCAATCAAACAAATCATTCAAGGTTGGGCCAGAGAGACTTTACCTCACCATGACACTTGTAACCCACTCACACATGAGCAATTGCTGCAGGTTTGGCATGTCTTACCTGACGATGCAGCCGAAGACTTTGAGACTTTGTTGTTCCATGCCATCTTTTCACTTGTGTTCTTTGCTGCTTTACGTTTGGGTGAAATCACAGATCTTTAATGGAAAGCTATGAAGTTAAGAAGGCTGCATGATTCTGATGTTAAAATCTTAAGAGACAAGCTGGTGTTGTGTGTCAGGCAGTCAAAAATGAAACAAGCAGCACAGGGTCAGATCATCACCCTGCCTACAGTTCCCAGTCTTGCAACATGTCCGATCAAAACCGTAGGGGTGTGCATTCGTTTTGACCGCATATGTAAAACTCAACTTTTTTTTTTTTTAACTTAAAAAAGTGATGAGGCGAAAACGATCGGATTTCCAACTTATTCAACATAGCTATGTTGAATACATTGGAAATCGCGATTGTTGATCCTAAATAAAAATTTAAACCCCTCACCCTCCTTAATCCCCCCCCAAGACTTACCAAAACTCCCTGGTGGTCCAGCGGGGAGTCAGGACGCCATTTCTGTATTCATTTGCGAGGAGCACGTGACGTCGGCGTCACGTCGGAGTGACGCGGACGTCACGTGATTCCCCGCGCGTTCGCTCCGGGACCCTCGTTGGACCCAACCGGAACTTTTGGCCAGCTTGGGGGGGCCTCCTGACCCCCCCAAGCTGGCCAAAAGTTCCTGTTGGGTCCAACGAGGGTCCCGGAGTGAACGCATGGTGAATCACGTGACGTCGGCGTCACTCCGACGTGACGCCGACGTCACGTGATTCCCCGCGCGTTTGCTCCGGGACCCTCGTTGGACCCAAAAGGAACTTTTGGCCAGCTTGGGGGGGCCTCCCCAAGCTGGCCAAAAGTTCCGGTTGGGTCCAACGAGGGTCCCGGAGTGAACGCGCGGGGAATCACGTGACGTCCGCGTCACTCCGACGTGACGCCGACGTCACGTACTCCTCGCAAAGGAATACAGAAATGGCGTCCTGACTCCCCGCTGGACCACCAGGGAGTTTTGGTAAGTCTTAGGGGGGATTAAGGAGGGTGAGGGGTTTAAATTTTTATTTAGGGAACCGGTGCACGTATGGACATAGCCTCAACTTATGGAATTCTACATATGTCCATATTGGCCGAAATTGACCCCCCCTTTCGACTTATGGACTTATGAACATAAACTTTTTGTCTGCACATCCCTACAAAACCGTAATGGATTATTTGATCATTATCCCTAGAGTGACCAGTTTACTGCTACTGCACCATGATGCCTCTCTCCTGAGTTGGTACCAGTTTGCAGCAATATTTTAAAGTGCCCTGGAGGCAGTGAGTCTGGAGAGCAAATGCTATGGTACCCACTCCTTCCATATAGACACTGCATCTTGCGCAGCTGTTGCTGGTCTCCCCAAGGTGGCCATATAGCTTGGGGCAATGGCGATCATGGGTATATGCATCTTACATCAGACACAGTGATGGTCACATCTGTGCTCATTCAGGATGCTGCAGTCACAAAGAATTAATAATATGCTTCTTCCCTTCTAGCTGCCATCTGATGCCATTCTCCTTGGATTGTCGGTCACTCTTTCATTACCCACGCGCAGATGTGGGCCATTCATGGGAAGTTCAGCCTGGATCTTGGACTGGCAGAGAGAGGTTGGGTGATATATTGGTTGGGAAAAGGGGGCCTACATTGGCAGCAATTATTGCCTCTTCTTTGATCCAAGAAGATGGGCTTACCTGTGCTGGACCTTATCATCATCCATCATCTGGGGAATTGCTCTGGTTAAGCCCTACTGAACAATCTGGGTCAGCTATCTGTCAAATGGCCCAATTCTTGCATTTGCTGGCCCAAAACCATACCTCATCAGTGGTTGGTGGGGATGTTACTGTATGAACCAGAACCAGCAGGTTGCCAAAGTCATGTATCGGAAAGGTGGCCAACACATTCATGATGAGTAGGTGGATGTGAATTGTCAGGATCTTTATGAACTAGATGGAGTTTACTTGACTGACATGGATAATGACCTGTTCTTACAAGCCTTGAGAGAATGGATTATTCCATGGATGTGTAAACTGCAGCCCATTTGGTTTTTTTGGGGTAGGGATTATCTCACGATGACTAGTCTGTTGCATGCACTGACGTGTGCGAGTCAAAATTCCTGTAGTGTGGTAACCAAGTTCAGGATAAGAGACAAAGAGACAAGGGGAGCCAGGTAGCAGGGAAGATGCCAATATGAGGAAATGTAGTGGCTAGGGCTACTTCCTTTGACAACAGACCTATCATGGAAAGGGAGCCATTTATTAGATGCCCTTGGTGCTTGCCAGCCAGAAGGTGGACAGTGGAGGGGATCCAGTAGGCTTGCTGCTTGGCAGTTTACCCAGGGACCTCTGCAGGATGACACCACCTATCAAGGTGTTACGAGCGCACGCGGAGCGCGGTCGTCTCAGGCGGGTGGTGAGCCCTTGGGCCACGGCAGGACTCAAGGAGGAGCCCCAAGCCACACCGTGGGAGGTGAGCTGGGCAGGCATAGTGAGCCAGGCGGGTACAGAAGCAGGGGAGCAGGCACGGAGTCTGACCCTCAGCCGTACCTGCACGCCCATGGCAACCAACACTGGAAGTTGATTGATGAACGGTCCTCCGACTGTTCCCGGCCCTTTCGGACCTGCCGCTGGGTACGGCAATGGGCGGCAGGCCGGACAGAGGCGAGGGCAGACAGAGTCCTTTACACTGAAGACATCGTAGACAAGGCAGGTGCAGACATCGTAGACAAGGCTAGTGCAGACATCGTAGACAAAGGCTAGTGCAGACATCGAAGATGAGGGCTGGAAGGAGACATGGGCACTGTCCCAGAGGGCGCCCTACTCAGCCCACCCACGGGACTGAGTCGCGGACCACCCTGTCCCATACGTGCCCTACTCAGCCCAGGAAGGCTGGTCGCGGACCACGCTGAGAGCGGGAGAGCACCAGGAAAGGTCCAGTCGAGAAGGAACTCTGATGCCGGGACCAATGACATCCGAAGCCCCGTCGGCTGGCAGGAACAGAAGCTCAAGAGCCCGGGGGACAAATCCCTCCTGTTGGCCACACCAGGGCCCAACAGGCCAGAAGGCTCAGGAGCCAGACGAGGACCTAGGGCAGAACAACCGGAACTGGAACAGGATCAGGCAGCTTCAGGTAACACATCAAGGCAGACATCAGTAACATCAGGTAGCGGACATCAAGGTAAGACAGGACAAGGAGCCATCAAAACAAGGTAGACCATGGAGGACCTGGATCGAGGAAGAGGTACAGGCAACTGTAGCACTCAATCCGAAGGCCAGTTGCAAGTGACAAGAAAGTCTTTATATACTGGAAGTTGTAGGCAACTCCCTGGGAGGAGTTTTCCAGGACCGCCCCTCGCTGGCCCTATAAGTGGGGTAGAGAGCTGCGGGCCGGCCCCTAGGAGAAGGGCGTCGCCAAACAGGAAGTCCAAACGCCGGCATGCAAGCCACAGGCAGGCCTCAGGAACAGCTAGGCCTCCCAGGCCCTGGAGCAAGTCCCGGATGGTGCACAGGAGAGGCCCTGGCTTTGAAGCGGCCTCCGGGAGGAAGGTAAGATACCTCCTGTAGCGCAGCAATAGGGGGGATCGTAACACAAGGTTTGTGGGAAAGCAAGACCTTGGGAATCCTCTAAGGCGGTTGCAAAGGCGCAAATCAGACTCAATTAGATTTAGGGCATCTAATAAATGGCTGCAGCCATTACATCCAATCTGGTTCTTGGATATCCTTATGTTATATTGTTATCACTGGTTTTATTTGTCAAAGGAAAAAGGGGGGAGGGTCAAGGGTGTTTCCATTGCCCCAGAAATTGAAATGATTCTGAGATCTGCTAATGACCTTGGAGATTAGAAGCACCTCAGAAAATATCTGCACCAAGCAAAACAAAGCATGAGTCTTAATGAAATTAATATACCTTCCATGCAATTCTTGATGGCAGTCCAAATTCACCATTTTGCTGCTGCTACTGCTGTTTAAAGAATGAGATGCAGCAGGGCATTTTTAAATGATTCATTCAAAGACATTG
Organism: Rhinatrema bivittatum; assembly: GCF_901001135.1. NCBI lineage: Eukaryota > Metazoa > Chordata > Amphibia > Gymnophiona > Rhinatrematidae > Rhinatrema > Rhinatrema bivittatum. The sequence continues at coordinate 42,968,311 of NC_042620.1, forward strand.
TGGATGAGTTGTGAAGTATGAGACAGAAGGTTGAGTGATTCTAAACACTCAAAAAGCATGTAAATAGATCATTAAAGCAAGCCCTGCAGTGTTTTCTTGTTAATAAAAAATGAAAAATAGAAAGAAAAATGAGGTGATGAAGTTGCTTTTGTAACCTTGATTTATATAGAGATTATGTACTTAATTGTGTACATGGCATCAATCAAAAACTACTTTTTCCAAAATCAAATTGAAAATGTGGGCAATTGCTCATGCATAATATTAGGAAATAAAATATAGGAGACAGCAAGTAAAAGTAGGGGAAAGCTCGCTGCTAAAGTAATTAATGGAAAAATAAAAAATAATCACATAATGACACAAAGAGAAGGAGGTGGAAAATCATCTTGTAGAATCCTGTGTAGACTTGAAGTCATGTTAACAAAATTACAGTCCCATAGCCACCCTGGTGGAGATAGAATACATATAGCAGCAAACACTGAGAATTGGTATAAGGGTAGCCATCACTGAGATATCACCATCCCAGGCTATAATCTATTAAGAAGAGGAATTATTTTTTATATTTTTTAATTTTATATTTAACCACTTTAAAGTGGATTACATTCAGATACCCTAGGTATTTCCAAAGGGCTTGAAATCTAAGGGCCTGATTTATTAAGGATTGTCTCCCATTCTAAAGGAATAATGCTTAGTAAATGTACCTGAGGCAATGGAGGGTAACGTGACTTTCCCAAGGTCACAAGGAATGTCAGTGGGATCTGAATCCTGGCTTCTGTGGTTCATAATTGGTTGTTCTAACCACTAGGAAGTGATGACCATACTTCTTTCAATGGAGTTACCTTGCTGCTATTTCTAGTACAATACAATGTGCCTTGATACTGCTTTGAGTGGAGCTCACCTGAAACAAAGAAATTAGCTCTCTATTTCTGTTGAAACTATTAACTTGGGTGCCAATTGCCAAATGTTACCAAAAAGCTATGGCATTTTTATATTGTGGCACCATCTCATAGTGTACAAAGATTAAACCGCATCTTCAAAAGGATATAAACTGAAACATAGAAACAGAGAAATGATGGCAGAAAAGGACCAAATGATCCTCCCAGTCTGTCCAGCAAGCTTATGCCAGTATCTGCTGCATTGTGCAGGTTACCTCTCATGCTTATCAGTTTCCCAGACCGTAAAAGTCAGGGCCCTCGGATGCTGTCCAAATCCAATTTTCCCTAACCCCTGCCGTGGAAGCAGAGAGTAATGATGGAGCCGCATCAAAAGTATCAGGCTTTATGATTAAGGGTAGTAAAAGCCACATCAGCAAGTTACCTCTGTGTTTATTTGTTCCCCAAACTGTAAAAGTCGGAGTCCTCATCGGTTGCTGTTTGAATTCAATTCCCTTTTTCCCACTGCCGTTGAAGCAGAGAGCAATAATGGAGTTGCATTAAGTCTTGATACTGTTATTTCTTAAGGGTAGCAACTGCCACACAGGAAATTACTCCCAGTTATCCCCATGGACTCTTTTCTTTATTTCCATCCTCTAGCCTTTAGGGATCCACAGTGTTTGTCCCATTCCTCTTTGAATTCCTTCACTGTTTTCGTCTTCTCCACCTCCTCCAGAAGGGCATTCCAGGCATTGACTACTACCCTCTCCATGAAGAAATATTTCCTGACCTTGGTTCTGGGTCATCCTCCCTGGAGTTTCATTTCATGACCTCTAGGTTCTATTGATTTCTTTCCAACAGAAAAGGTTTGATGATCGTGCATCATTAAAAACTTTCAGGTATCTGAAGGTCTGTATCATATCTCCCCATGCACCTCCTCTTTTCCAGAATATACATAATTCATATCCTTCAGCCTCTCCTCATAAGTCTTCCAATGCTGACCCCTCACCAATTTGGTTGCTCTTCTTTGGACCACCTCTATCTTGTCTTTATCCTTTTTGAGGTACGGTCACCAGTACTGAATGCTGTAATCCAGGTGAGGCCTCACCAAGGACCTGTACAAGGGCATTATCACGTCTTTTTTCTTACTGGTTTTTCCTCTCTCTATACAGCCCAACATTCTTCTGGCTTTAGCTATAACCTTTTCACATTGTTTCACTGCCTTCAGTTCATCAGACACTATCACAACAAAGTCCCTCTCCCAGTCCATACACATTAGTCTTTTACCACCCATCATATATAGCTCTTTTGGATTGCCATACCCCAGATGCATGACTCTGCACTTCTTGGCATTGAATCCCAGCTGCCAAATCTTTGACCACTATTCAAGCTTTCTTAAATCACTTTTCAATCTCTCTACTCCTTCAGGCATGTCCACTCTGTTGCAGATCTTAGTATCATCCGCAAATAGACAAATTTTACCTTCTATCCCTTCCACCAGGTCACTCATAAAGATATTGAACAGAACCGATCCCAAAATCAATCCCTGTGGCACTCCACTTAACACCATTCTTTCTTCAGAGTAGGTTCCATTTACCATTACATGCTAGGGATGTGCAGCAGGGACGGATTCATCCCATTTGGTACTCATATTCGTCGGGACCCAAATCCGTTGCATCCATTCTCGGGGGACCCTGATCCATTCATTAGTTACATATGCATTCGTTTCCCAATAAAAACCCCATCCCAACTCTTTAAATTTAATTTACTACAACCACCCACCCTCCTGACCCCCCCCCCCCTTCCCCCTAATACTTGACAAAAGTCCCTGTTGGTCCAGCGGGGTCCTGGAGCGAACTTCTGCACTTGGGCTGTCGACTGCCGGTATTCAAAATGGTGCCGATACGCTTTGCCCTTACTATGTCACAGGGGTTACCAGTGCCATTGGTCGGCCCCTGTGACATAGCAAGGGCAAAGGCTATCGGCGCCATTTTTAATACTGGCAACCGACGGCCTAAGTGAAGGAGATCGCTCCAGGACCCCCGCTGGACCATGAGGGACATTTGGTAAGTCTTGGGGGGGGGGGGACTAATGACCTCCCCAAGACTTGCCAAAAGTCCCTGGTGGTCCAGCGGGGGTCCTGGAGTGATCTCCTGCATTCGGGCCGTAGGCTGCCAGTATTCAAAATGGCACCGATAGCCTTTGCCCTTACTATGTCACAGGGGCTATTGGTGCCATTTTGAATACTGGCAGCCAACAGCCCGAGTCCAGGAGATCGCTCCAGGAGATCGCTCCAGGACCCCCGCTGGATCACCAGGGACTTTTGGCAAGTCATGGGGGGATCAGGAGGGTGGGGGTTTATTTGTTAGTGATACGTTGTATTCAGGGGGGGGGGGTTGCCATATGTTTCGTGACCCCCCCCCGAATACAATGAATACATTGCGGATTGCCAATACGTTGCAAACGAATGCACACCCTTATTACACTTTGTCTCCTGTCAGTCAACCAGTTTGAAATCTGTGCTACTACCTTAGCACCCACTCCTAAGCTTCTCATTTTGTTCACGAGTCTCCTGTGTGGGACCGTATCAAAAAATCCAAGTAAATCACATCCAGCATTCTTCCCTGATCCAATTCTCTAGTCACCAATCAAAAACATCAATCAGATTTGTCTAGCAGGATCTTCCTCTGGTGAATCCATGTTGCCTCTGGTTGAGCAACCCATTGGATTGTAAATAGTTCACTATCCTTTCCTTCAACAGAGTCTCCATTAATTTTCCCACCACCAAGGTGAGGCTAACCGGCCTGTAGTTTCTAGAGATGTGAATTAGAACATGCCAGCCAGAAGGTGGACAGTGGAGGGGATCCAGTAGGCCTGCTGCATCGTCCAGCCCGATCGCGGTTTTGTTTATCGGCTGCGCCCGAGCCGATAAACAAAAAACCCACCCCGACCCTTTAAAACTAATCCCTTAGCTTCCCCCAACCTCCCGACCCCCCAAAAAATGTTTTACAGGTACCTGGTGGTCCAGTGGGGTTCCCGGGAGCGATCTCCCGCACTCGGGCCGTCGGCTGCCACTAATAAAAATGGCGCCGATGGCCTTTTCCCTTACCATGTGACAGGGTATCTGTGCCATTGGCCGGCCCCTGTCACATGGAGGAAGCACTAGATGGCTGGCGCCATCTTTAAAAATGGCGCCCCCCAAAATACGATAAGAAAACCACATGAAATTTCGTGGGTTTTCTTATCATTTCATCGCCCTCCCGAAACGTGATGAAATAGGAAATATCGTCTCTATTTCCTATTTCATCGCAAACAAATGCACATCCCTAATCCACAGTCTTATCAATTAGCAATGCTCCTTCTCCAGGGTCTTCTTTAGTGAACACTGAACTGAAGTATTTGTTTAATATTTTGGCTATTTCTTCATCTCTCTCCACACGTTGATCTTTGTCACCTTTCAATTTCACTACACCACTTCGGACCTTTCTCCTTTCTGATTGGAGTCAGTCCAGAAGGTGGATACTAAAATGGTCAGTGGTCTTCATACTAAAGCATATAGGGACAGTGTTAAAGATCTAAATATGTATTTGCTAGAGGAAAGGCGGGATAGAGAATATATAATAGAAACATTTAAATACGTCCAAGATTTTCATGCTCAAGAGCTGAGCCTCTTTTAAAAGAAAGGAGGCTCTAGAACAAGGGGTCATGGGATACTCAAAAGACATATTTCTTTACAGAGAAGGTAATGGATGCTTGGAGCAGCCTCACTGTGGAGGTGGTGAGAACAAGGACAGTGTCTGAATTCAAGAATTTATGGGATAAAGACAGAGGATCTCTGAAGGAGTGGTAGGGAATGTAAAGCTGATGTGGATGGGCAGACTAGATAGGCCATATAGTCCTTTTTTACCATCATGTTTCTATGTTTCTAACTGATTTTGTATGTAATCTTCTCAAAAAAAACTGTTCTTATATCAATTTTCTTATTTTGCATGGTAACATAGTAAATGATGGCAGATAAAGACCAAATGGTCCACCCAGTCTGCCCATCTATTTGGTTTTGGTAGTAACCGAATGCAATTTATGTAAACTGATGTGATCTTCTGTTGGAATGACGGTATATAAAAACCATTAAAAAATTAAATAAATAACTGCTGCTTTTTGCAGGTTGCCCCATGCCTTCTGTAAATGATAGCAACTGCCACTTCATGCAGGCTGCCCCCACTCTCTGCCTACCTTGATTGCAGCTAGGTAGAGAGAGCATCAAGCTAGGAAGAGAGAACATGGTACAAATCTACTTTTCTTTTACCTTTCATCTCTCCAAATCACATTAAATCTTCAAAGATGAATTATCAAAATGTTGTGTACATAAAATATTGTATAAATGTATGTAACTGTTGTATGCCCTGTCCGCGCTCAGCCTGCGCACGGGCCTGCTCACCTCACCAACTCCTCTGCAAGTCCCGGGTTAGCCTCTCCTGCAACAGCCGCTAGTTCCTCCAGGCCTCGGCGTCCCGCAGCTGTGGTCGCCGGTCCTTCCTCAACACACCAGGCCTCACGGCGGGGCTCGATGTCCTCCGTGGCATCGGCCCCGCCCCTAGGCATGCACACGCGGACCGCCCGGTCCATTATAGGGCCAGGGGTGGGTCCAAGCTCCGCAGTGCGCCCTGATTGAACTCAGTAGAAAAGGAAGTGCCTGCCTGCACCTCCTTGCCTTGGCAATCGGGTCGACACCATGTGTGTACTAGTTTGCCTCCGTGTCTCATCGCCTGTTCCAGTCTCATTCCAGTCTTGTTCCAGTCCTGTTCCAGCGTCCTCCTGTTCCAGCGTCTTCCTGTTCCAGTATCCTCCTGTTCCAGCGTCCTTCTGTTCTTGCATCCTTCTGTTCCAGTGTCTGTTTATTCCTGCGTTCCTCCAGGTAGTACCTTTTGGACTGACTTTCTGGTACTGACCTCTGCCTGTTCTTGACTACGCTGATTGCTGCCTGGATACTGACCACTGCCTGCCTCCTCAACCACGTCTGAACTCTGGAGCCTGACCTCTGCTTTGGCTGACTACTCTCAGACTGACCTTTGGAACTAGACCTCTGCTTTGGCTGACTACTCTTGGACTGACCTATTAAACTTGACCTCTGCTTTGGCTGACTACTCTCAGACTGACCTTTGGAACTTGACCTCTGCTATTACTGACCACGCCTCCTTGATTCTGGCCTTGCTCCTAGCCTTGTCATCACACACTCTCTTCTGGCCTTCTCTGATCCCGCAGGCCTCCAGCCTAGACGTTGACCATGCACCCTTGATCCTGGTGGGCACACCTTTGAACTTCCTTTCTGGGAGACCCTGCAAGGCCCATCTAAGTCCAAGCTGCCCGGGTCCCCAAGGGCTCCACCCGGGGGGACCACAGGCTTCCAATGGTGAAGCCCCAGCTAGCCTCTGTCTCCTCCTATGCTCCACCTCCTGGTGGCAGGTGCTTCCTGGGCCCAACCAGGGAGCCGTCCTACACTGCTCAAGGAAAAGGGTCCTCCTCCAAGTGCAACAGTAATAACCTCTGCTCAAGTATTCTGTATTTTATAAAAGTAAAAAAATACATGTAGATGTTCAGTTTTGTGTCCAAATAAAATGAGTAAAAATGGAGTGGTCTAGTGGACATTCCAGGGTGGGGCTAACAGTTATGTGCAGAAGTTGCTGTTTTCAAAGATATTAACAAGCGTACTTTTCCAATTTGCTGTCATATTTTTACACCTGCTAAGTATCTTGTGTAAGTGATATAAAATGTGTTTATTGTGTAGTACTGGGAGGACTGGAGGGTGTCAATGACCTGGATAAAGATTGGGTGGTGGACTAATTGATACACTTCTTAATTTCCTCAATGCATGCATGTTTTAAAATTGGCCAACTTACACATGTAAATCGGGAATTATACAAGTAAGTCTTTGTTTACTTTCATGTATAAAATATACATATATATATATATTTAAAATAGGTGGGTAATTATGCAAGTTCAATCCATTGATGTACATGGTTTCAATGCATATCATGTATTTACATATAAGCCTACATATGGTACGTGTATATTTTACATGGTAATTAAGTGTATTTTATAAAATGCGCACATATTACATGCACGTATTGTAAACAATTATAGCAAATATGCACATGGCCCCATACGCGCGTCTATGCTGTCATTCACAGTTGTTTGAAAGTTATCCTCCTCATATAATAAGTCAATTTTAATCTGTTAGTAGGATCTTTTTGAAAATTTTCGAGATGGGCGCATTGCAGAAGATATGCATGCATATCTCGGTGGCTTTTAAAATCCACTCAGTGTGTGCGAGTCCAACTTATTCGCACATCCCCTAATTAATGTACGCACCAGGCATTTAAAAATTCATCTCTATGTCTTCACTATTCCAACAAAGGCTTCCACCGCTCTTTTCTTTCCAGGTCTCTAGAAAAAAAAATATACTGTCAAAATATAATTGCCTAAGGAATATAATACAAATGATGCATTCACTCATGATGGAATGCCTGGTCAGGTCAAGGGAGGCAGGCCATTTCTATTCTAAAATCTACACTGGAAGATGTATCACAAATCACTAACAGGTTTCTAAGTGCAGCTAATGTCCATAGGCTTAAACTGGGAGAAATAATTGAGACCTCATATCAACCCGCTCAAGGCAAACAGTAGATTAAACTATCAAAAATGGAAGAAAACGTTATATAGAATTAAAGTTCATGCACTTTGGTAATATACCATAGAATCACAGAGTTACTGAAAAAAGGGTTGCTTATTGACATTCAGTTTGACTTAAAAGTAATAGAATGATTATGGTTAGTGCTAATATGGAAAACAATTTAAAACTAAGTTGAAAGCTCAGTTGACTGAATATGTAGAGAGCTATTTTCAACGCTCTATCCCCCGTCCCTTTGTATCCACAAGACAATTTTCAAAGAGAAACTCTCCATTAAGGTTCTTTTAGAAAATACATTGCTGGCCAGTGCTGTGATAATTACCTTACCAACATTTTGTTGTAGGGCACTATGGTGCTGGCTGCACCTGAGGCAGGTGCCAAAATGACATCACTTCAGCATTGTCCTCATTGCAGCCAGCACTATTTTTAAAGCTTCTGCCAGCCAGGGCAGGAGTAAGTGGAGATCACTCCTGCCCTTTAGACAACGGGTTGCCCACATGATGGGGCAAGAGGAAGCTGTGGAGGGGCAGTGCCGTGGATCTCCCTGTCCCTAGTATTTGTTCTATGTGGTGGGTGGTTGAAGGGCTCATGGGTCCCTGTCTGGGCTCAGTTAGGCCTTAACTGGGTTGTCTCTTCCCCTTGTCTTCTTTTGTGGTGAAAGACGGAGGGTGGGAGGGGTGTCAGGGAGGACTGTTTAGCATGTTTAAGCCTATATTTCTTTTTGGAGATAGGAGGGAGGAGGGAAAGGGCTGCAGAAGCCATATTTTGAAAACAAATTTGGGTATTTTCATCTGAGTCTGTTTTCCGTTTGTTCCATTTGGAATAAACAGAAAATAACCTCATTCTTTGGGTTTTTTCTACATTTGCTTTTCACAAATGCACATTCCTAAAAATAGATGTATGCAATAGATGCACTACGAATTCATATACTTCTCGCCATCATTTATCAACTTGTAAATGTATACATATACTTTTAGCCTCATAACAATCCAATCTTGAAATACAATGTATGTGCAATAGAAACCCCGTGTTTGAAAATCATTAGGGTTTGTTTAGGCTGAAAAGAATGCATATACATTGCTAGTTTGGTGCCTCACTGAAACTTTTCTCCACTATCTCAAATCTGTGCAAACAAACAGATTTGAAGGTCTTTTGCATTTTTTATTTTTTTTTTTTGCAAAGGTTAAAAGTGTACAACAGGCATGGTCAATGTTTAAAAAAAAATCCTAGAAGCGCAGTCCATATGTATTCCATGCATTAAAGATGAGAGGAAGGCAAAACGATTACCAGCATGGTTAAAAGGTGAGGTGAAAGAGGCTATTTTAGCCAAAAATAAAATCCTTCAAAAATTTAAAGAAGGATCCATCTGAAGAACATAGGGAAAAGCATAAGCATTGTCAAGTTAAGTGTAAAACATTGATAAGACAGGCAAAGAGAGAAACATAGAAACATAAAACTGATGGCAGAAAAAGACCAATCAGCCCATCCAGTCTGCCCAGCAAGCTCCCACACTTATTTTCCCATACTTATCTGTTTCATCAACCACCAAGTTCAGGGCCCTTGTTGGTAACTGTTTGATTCAAATTTCCTGCCATCCCTTTGTCATTGATGCAGAGAGTAATGCTGGAGTTGCATCAAAGGTGAGCATAAGGCTTAATGGTTAAGGGTAGTAACCGCCGCTTCAAGCAAGTTACCCCAATGCTTGGTTACCCTGACTGCATAGATCAATGCCTTGTTGGATGTTGTCTGAATGTAAATCCTGTTTTCCACATTTTCCCCTACCGTTGAAGCAAAGAGCAGTGCTGTATATGCATTCAAAGTGATGTATCAGGCTTCATTGGTTTAGGGTAGTAACCACCATAATAAGCAAGCTACACCCATGCTTATTTGTTTACCCAGATTGTGAAGTTCAGTCCTTGTTGGTGGTTGTCTGAATGCAAATCCTGTTTTCCACATTTCCCCCTGCCGTAGAAGCAGAGAGCATCTCTGTATATGCATTCAAAGTGATGTATCTGTTGTGTCCCGGAAGTGGATCCTTAGGCCGACCGGCGAAGGGAGACGGTCGGGAGGCAGATCACGCACAGCCGAAGAAGGATCTTCACCTGGAAACCCGAGACGCCCCCAGAGGAGCTGTCGACGCCCGGGTCGCTAGGGCTTAGGTGGCTTCGCCCTGGAAGTCCGAGGTCCCCCCAGGAGGCGCCCGTAGGGACCCGGACCGCTGGGACTTAGGTGATACTACGAGCCGAGGTCACAGCAGGCAGCAGAAGACAGAAGCGTGGAGACGTACCGAGGTCTAGGCAGGCAGCAGAAGTCAGAAGCGTGGAAACGTACCGAGGTCAAGGCAGGCAGCAGAAGTCAGAAGCGTGGAAACGTACCGAGGTCAAGGCAGGCAGCAGAAGTCAAAAGCGTGGAAACGTACCGAGGTCAAGGCAGGCAGCAGAAGTCAGAAGCGTGGAAACGTACCGAAGTCAAGGCAGGCAGTAGAAGTCCGAAGAACAAGAACAGGAACAGGAACAGGAACGCTGAAACTGGCAGGCAGGATCAGGAACAGCAACTAACACTCAGGAGCGACCACGTTGCAAGGCAAAGCAGGAAGGAGCACTGCAGGCTTAAATCCCCCGCCGGCGCTGACGTCAGGGAGAGGGCGGTTCAGCACTTCCGGGTGCTGGACCTGTAAAAGGACGGGCCTCGCGCGCGCGCGTTCCCTGCAGGGGGGAGGAGTCGCGATCGGGCCTTGGCAGCGTCGGCAGCGTCTCCCTCGTGGAGACGCCGCTGCCATGCGGCCAGGCCGGCCCCGAATCCCGCGGCTCGCGGCGGTGCGGAGGGAACCCCAGTGGAGGTAAGGACCCGGTCGCTAAGGCGGCGACCGGGGCTGTAACAGTATCAGGCTTAATTGGTTTAGGGTAGGAACTGCCGTAATAAGCAAGCTGCCCCCACACTTATTTGTTTACCCAGATTGTGAAGTTCAGTCCTTGTTGGTTGTTATCTGAATGCAAATCCTCTTTTCCACATTTGAAATGAAGTTGGCCGTAGAGACAAAAACTCATAATAAAAATTTTTTAAAATATATCCAAAGCAAGAAACTTGTGAGGGAGTTGGTTGGACCGTTAGAAGACTGAGGGGTTAAAGGGGTTCTTAGGGAAGATTATTTTAATTTCTAGATTATTTTATGTTTGTATTTATAGTAAACCGCCCCAAACCTTGGAGGGCATGGTATATAAGTATTTTTAAATAAATAAATAAGGCCATTGTAGAAAGACTAAATTAATTATTTGCTTCTGTGTTTACTAATGAGCATATTGGGGAGATACCTGTTCTGGAGATGGTTTTCAAGGGTGATGAGTCAGATGAACTGAACTAAATCACTGTGAACCTGGAAGATGTAGTAGGCCAGATTGACAAACTAAAGAGTAGCAAATCACCTGGACCGGATGGTATGTATCCCAGGGTTCTGAAGGAACTAAAAAATGAAATTTCAGATCTATTAGTTACAATTTGTAACCTATCATTAAAATCATCCATTGTACCTATAGACTGGAGGGTGGCCAATGTAACCTCAATATTTAAAATGGGCTCCAGGGGTGATCCGGGTAACTATAGACTAGTGAACCTAACTTCAGTGCAGGAAAATATAGTGGAAACTATTCTAAAGATCAAAATCACAGAGCATATAGAAAGACATGGTTTAATGGATCACAGTCAACATGGATTTATCCAAAGGAAGGTTTGCCTCACAAATAGGCTTCATTTTTTTGAAGGAGTTAATAAACATATGGATAAAAGTGAACTGGTAGATGTAGTGTATTTGGATTTTCAGAAGGCGTTTGCCAAAGTCCCTTATGAGACGCTTCTAAGAAAACTTAAAAGTCATGGGATAGGCGGAGATGTCCTTTCCTGGATTATAAACTGGTTAAAAGACAGGAAACAGAGAGTAGGATTAAACTATCAATTTTCTCATTCGGAAAAGGTAAACAGTGGAGTGCCTCAGGGATCTGTACTTGGACAGGTGCTTTTCAATACATTTATAAATGATTGGAAAGGAATACGACTAGTGAGGTAATCAGATTTGCTGATGATACAAAATTATTCAGAGTAGTTAAATCACAAATGGATTGTGATAAATTGCAGGAGGACCTTGTGAGACTAGAAGTCTGGGCAGACAAATGGCAGATGAAATTTAATGTGGACAAGTGCAAGGTTTTGCATATAGGGAAAAATAACCCATGCTGTAGTTAGATACACGATATTAGGTTCCATAGTAGGCGTTACCACACAGGAAAAAGATGTGGGTATCATAGTGGGTGGGTAATACATTGAAATTGTCAGCTCAGTGTGCTGCAGCAGTCAAAAAAGCAAACAGAATGTTAGTAATTATTAGGAAGGGAACGGTGAATAAAGTGGAAAATGTCATAATGCCTCTGTATCGCTCCTTGGTGAGACTGCATCTTGAGTACTGTGCACAATTCTGGTCGCCGCATCTCAAAGAAGATATAGTTGCACTGGAGAAGGCACAGAGAAGGGAAACTAAAATGATAAAGGGGATGGAACAGCTCCCCTGTGAGGAAAGGCTAAAGAGGTTAGGGCTATTCAGCTTGGACAAGGGGAGGGGGGATGTAATATAGGTCTTTAAAATCATGAGAGGTCTAGAATGGGTAGATGTGAATCGAATAAAAGAAGGACTAGGGGACACTCCATGAAGTTAGCAAGTTAGCAAGTAACACATTTAAAACTAATCAGAGAAAATTCTTTTTCACTCAGCGCACAATTAAGCTCTGGAATTTGTTGCCAGAGGATGTGGTTAGTGCAGTTACTGGAGCTGGGTTTAAAAAAAGGTTTTGATAGGTTCTTAAGGAGAAGTCCATTAACTGCCATTAATCAAGTTGACTTGGGGAGTCGGGACTAGCCTCTGATATTACTGGCATCAGTAGCATGGGATCTTCTTAGTGTTTGGGTAATTGCCAGGTTTTTGAGGCCTGGATTGGCCACTGTTGGAAACAGGATGCTGAGCTTGATGGCCCTTGGTCTGACCCAGTATGACAATTTCTTATGTCCTTATGTTCTGAAGTGATTGGTTGGTATGTTTTGCATGATCCTAATCACAATCACCTCAGTTCTGAAACAACCAGAGTTGGATCCCTGCCAGCTTTATTCACTCTCCAAAATCCAGTTCAACACAGATTGAAAGCTGATGCCTATTTTCCATGCAGCAATCCCAGACATGGTTGGCTTATCAGTCACTTGCCATGTAATTAATATTCTGAAGAATCAAATGGAAGTTTCAGAACTAGCTGCCAAGATTTTGCATAGTGGAGAGCTTGCATAACCACTGGATGAATCTGAACCCTGATGTGAATGAAAATAAGGAAATTATAATATAAACACTCAAAATAGCAATGACTTCTGACAGACCTTCATTAATTAGGGTGGCTTACAATCCTCCAAATTTAATGTTACAATCAGAAAGTGGCATAAATGGCTAACATATTCAGTTCATGCAATTTTAGCTTCTGAAAAACATTTGCAAAAAGAGTATGGATCAGCTTGATGGCAACATACAAATTAAACAAATGAGTACTCCCAAGCATTCATACCTATATCTAAATGGCACTCTGTACTGTATATTGTTAATTAAAATATTGATATACTAAATCAATGTTTATATGTATCTAAAGGTCATAAATATTAGACTGTTTTAATTGGGACTCGGTAGAAACATGGAAGATAATGGATTTTTGGCATATGCAGTTCATATTGCTTGGATATGGATCATTGGTTTCCCTGGTCACTGACTACCTGTTATTCCCTGGTGGTCTCCCATCCAGGTACTAGCCAGGTTCAGCCCTGATTAGTCATATACTTTCCGAGAAAATATCAAGCATGCTGATCCAAATGCTCCCCATCTAATAGACTATAATATAATCTAAAAGTAATAATTGTTATTAAATATTGAGGATTCCACAAGAAAAAGAGACACTACTGTTGCCTTCTTACTGAGCCATACAATGTAGATTAGCCCTGTTTGTACCGCAATGCACTGCAATATAAACACAATTGTTGATTTCTTATTTTTGAAAATTCTCTACAGAAAGGCTGCTCATGAATCTGAAGATTGTAGCCTAATTCTGTATGCATCAGTCGCATATGAATAAATAATGGATGACCTCTCTTTTGTGCTTTTATCAGCAAATTGCATGTGCCTACTGCTTTCTGTGTTGCACACAAACTAGGATGGTAACTTTCAAAGCGGTGTGCGGGCACTCATTGGCGCATGTGCGTATGTGTGCTCCCAGGGATGTGGCGATTTTATAACTTGCACCACATATGCATGCATGTTATAAAATAGCTTGAGTGCATGCTCAATTTTAAGTGGGCACATGCCTAGATGCACAAATCCCAATTCTGCCACGTGTGTCAGGATATTTTATAATAGGCACGTGTCCATGCCATTGCCAGTTTCACCAGTTCTTGCACCAGTTTACCCAGTTAAGAGCTAGTTCCTCCAAACTCCCCTGGTTTGATAGCCTGCACTCCCCCCAGTTATCCCAGACCCTTTAAACCCCTCCAAAATGGCTGGGGGTTTTTTTGTTGTACAACTTAACCTTCCTCCATAGCAGAAGTAAACTTATGCAGCAGTGGATCTGGGTATGCCATGGGGTGACAGTATTTATGTGCACATCTCTTAACCACACCCCAAAATGCCCACACCCCACCTAGACCACACCCCTTTTTGAAATCAAGTGAGATTTGCACATAGAGATACGCGTGTATCGGGGCGGCTTTTAAAATTTGGTGGGCGCAAGCGAACCTAGCCTTGTGTGCTTATCTCCTGATTTTGGCGCTCGCTGGGCTTTCTTTTAAAATCTATCTCTTAGAATATAACAGCAGATAAAGACCACAACACCTATTTTCTCTTCCTATTGCAGTGCTGCAAAAGCCATGTGATCTCCAGTTTCATTCTTATTTTCCCACCACTAAGGTTCTTCTGTGCTTATCCTAGGTGAGATAAACAGAGGGGATCTCTGAAGGAGTGGTAGGGACTGTAAAGCTCAATAGTTGGTGTGGATGGGCAGAGAAAATATAGGTTGTACGGTCTTTTTCTACTGTCATGTTTCTATTTCTATAATTATTGCTTTACTGAATTTCAATACTCTTTGTCTCTCCACTACTTCTCTTGGGATTCTGTTCCATGAATCCACCACCCTAGCTGTTAAGTACTTTCTTATGTTTTTTTTCCTGAATCTATTCCCTTTCATCTTTAGATCATGACCCTTTGTTTCAGAACTTCCTTTTCACTAAAAAACGATTGCCTGTTGAACATTAGTTATTAGAGATGTGAATCGTGTGATCGATCGTCTTAACGATCAATTTCGGCTGGGGGGGGGGAGGGAATCGGATCGTCGCAGTTTTGTTTTTTTAAATATCGTGTAAATCGTAAATCGGGGGAGGGCGGGAAAACCGGCACACTAAAACAACCCTAAAACCCACCCCGACCCTTTAAAATAAATCCCCCACCCTCCCGAACCCCCCCAAAATGTCTTAAATTACCTGGGGTCCAGTGGGGGGGTCCCGGTGTGATCTTCCACTCTCGGGCACACTAAAACAACCCTAAAACCCACCCCGACCCTTTAAAATAAATCCCCCACCCTCCCGAACCCCCCCAAAATGTCTTAAATTACCTGGGGTCCAGTGGGGGGGGTCCCGGTGTGATGTTCCACTCTCGGGCCACGGGTGCATTTGATAGAAATGGCGCCGGCGCTACCTTTGCCCTGTCATATGACAGGGCAAAGGTAGCGCCGGCGCCATTTTGGTTCCTGTCCCCCGACGTCGCGAGCGTAGGAGATCGCTCCTGGACCCCTGCTGGACCCCCAGGGACTTTTGGCCAGCTTGGGGGGGCCTCCTGACCCCCACAAGACTTGCCAAAAGTCCAGCGGGGGTCCGGGAATGACCTCCTGTACTCGAATCGTGTTGCCATAATGCAAAATGGCGCCAGCCGTACGGCCGGCGCCATTTTGCAGTACGACAATATGGCCATACGGCTGGCGCCATTTTGCAATACTCGTTGCAAAATGGTGCCGCCCGTATAGCCATATTGCCGTACTGCAAAATGGCGCCGGCCGTACAGCTGGCGCCATTTTGCATTATGGCAACACGATTCGAGTACAGGAGGTCGTTCCCGGACCCCCGCTGGACTTTTGGCAAGTCTTGTGGGGGTCAGGAGGCCCCCCCAAGCTGGCCAAAAGTCCCTGGGGGTCCAGCAGGGGTCCGGGAGCGATCTCCTACGCTCGCGACGTCGGGGAACAGGAACCAAAATGGCACCGGCGCTACCTTTGCCCTGTCATATGACAAGGCAAAGGTAGCGCCAGCACCATTTCTATCAAATGCACCCGTAGCCCGAGAGTGGAACATCACACCGGGACCCCCCCACTGGACCCCAGGTAATTTAAGACATTTTGGGGGGTTTCGGGAGGGTGGGGGATTTATTTTAAAGGGTCGGGGTGGGTTTTAGGGTTGTTTTAGTGTGCCGGTTTTCCCGCCCTCCCCCTTCCCCTCCCCCTTCCCCCGATTTACGATTTTTGACGATAAATCGGGGGAATTCCTATTATATATCGCCTCTAACGATTTTTGACGATTTAAAATATATCGGACGATATTTTAAATCGTCAAAAAACAATTCACATCCCTATTAGTTATACAATAGGTAATCATATGACCCATCTCCCTTATCTTCTTTAGGGAATATATATTTATTTTCTTGAATCTTACCTCATATTTATTTATAAACTTTTGATATTCTGCCTTTTCCTGTTAGGCTCAAAACAGATTAAAATCAAAATTAAAGTTATAATCTAAATTAAAATCAATCAAATCAAGGAACTGTATATTGTAGGTAGTCATCTAGGTTATAACAGAACATATAGTAGATAATAAAAAGTCCATTTAGTGAACTGTATAGCAAGAATATAAAGATGGGTGCAAGAGTACAGATGCATATATAATAAGTAAAGCATTTAGTGCAAAGGTAGTAAGAATAATTTTCATAGGATTAGTCCAGTGGTGGATGAGATTGGGGGCTCATGCCCAGGAAGTTCCAGCACTCATGTAATAGAAGGTAGAGTCTATGCTGTGGAATCAGGGGACGACTTGGCCAGAGAGCCAAGCCTTGATTTTATTCCCAAAGGTGAAAAAGGAAGTCTGTAGGTGTAGGGGTAGCGGTATCTTGTTCCATGTTTTTGGGGCATAGCAGCTGAACATCTGAAGTCTCCTTCAAGTTAATCTGTCCAAGGATAAGAGGGCCAATTTGGAGGCTCTGAGTTCCCTGATGGGAGTGTAGGAGAATAGAAACTACAAGAGATAATTAGTGGCTAGTTCTGAATTTTATCCTACTTTTGACTAGTAGACGACATAACTGAAACAACATTGCCTTAAATAGTTAGCTGATTTGGCTTTTACCAGAATCTAGCAACTGTGCTCTGTAAAATTTGGAATGACTAACTTAAGACCAAAACAAATAACCAAGATGTATATCTGAAACAAGAAAAATAAAAAAACCATGGAACAGTTAAAACTTATGGCACATCTTAGACCTGACAGAGACCTTCATATAGTTGAGAATTTATCATTCTGTTACATGTGCCATCCGCGGCAGACCCATGGCATGGCCCCCTCACCTTTCTACAGTGTCTCCAGCCTCTGGTTCCTCCTTGCTGGCGGCGGTGGGATGTCAGCTTCATCCTCAGGCCTCCCCTGGTGCCTCCGGCTCTGCCACAGTCCCCGGTGTCCCTGGTCCTGCTTCTAATTCTCGTCGGGCCTCTCTGCGTGGCCCGCGGAGAAATGCTGCTACTTGTGCCATGCCCCTCCCTAGGCACGCGTGCATGCCTCATTGACTCTTAAGTTGGGACCGCGGTGGGAACCTAGTCGCGGCCCCGGATGATGACGTCAACTTTACCATAGTATTTAAGCTCCCTAGCATTGCCTTTGCAACAGGTCTACTCATTGCTTCCTAGAGATTCGTCTCAACCCTGCGAACCTTTCCTCATTGTTCCTGGTTCCTGTCTCTTCATTCCTATCCTGCTTATGCTTTGGATTGATTACACAGACTGACTTTGCTTTGCATGATGTTGCCATTGATTATCTCCAGACCCAGACCTCCACTTCGCCTGACTATGGTACTGCCTATCTCCAGACCCAAATCTTCGCTTCGCTTGACTACGCTACTGCCCATCTCCAGACCCAGACCTCCGCTTCGCCTGACTACGCTACTGCCTATCTTCAGATCCAGACCTCCACTTCGCCTGACTACTTTACTGCCTATCTCGAGACCCAGACCTCCACTTCTCCTGACTACGCTACTGCCTATCTTCAGACCCAGACCCCTGCTTCGTCCAACTACGCATTGGCTATCTCCGTGATCAGACCTCAGCCTTGCTTGCCACTGCCCTTGGATCGCCGCCAGCCCTGACTCAAGCCTACCATTGGACGCCTCTTCTGCTTACTCCCTGGATGTGGTTTCTTTAGGCTTCGACCTACTTTTGCTCGAGCGCCTCCTGTCTGCCTTCATTCCATTAGTGCCCGAGTTTCCAGGACATTACCCAGTCCGGAGTAAGACTGTACCATCTCTTGTCTGCTGTCTCTGGGCTGAACCAACTTCTACTGCAACTATATACAGAGGCCCACCTAAGTCCTGCCGGCTCTCACCCAAAGGTTCAACCCATGGGGAGCAAGGGCTAGTATAGGTGAAACTCCAGTGGCCTCTGCCTATCAGCCCACTCAACCTGCCCACGGTGGGGACTCGTAGGTCCTTGCCTACGGGTTGTGTCAACCCCACCTTGGCCCAAGGGTCCACCTCTGATGCATCACATTCGCTATAATGCTGTTCCTACATTTCCTAGGAACACTTAGCTTTCATTTGATAGTCTCTTTAAATATGTAATCATTGGTCTCATAGACAAAACTTTTTTATAAAGGTGATTTTTCTTTTTATCAACTTGTAACAATGTGCAGATTGTGCACATTTAAAAAGTCTTTGAAAAGACAAAAATGTGCACTTATTTTTTCTTTAGAAAGTGACAGCTAGAATGTTCATTTTTAACATATAATAAGAGCGAATGAAAATGTTTTATTCAAACTCAAAAGATGCCCAACATACTGTACATGTCAGTTCTTCATCTGGGGCATTGGGTTAATTCTGCAAAAAGAAGTGTGAATTTGAATAAATTCAATGTCTAAAAATTTTGTATAATATAATCTCAAAGAGAGAGCAGAGTAGGAAGCACACACATTTAGGTAATTAGCAACAAAATAATGTGTGGCAAATAATTATACTGGGCAATAACAGTTTAACAAGCAAAATAGTTTTTTATTCTGTTTGTGCACACATCGATTGTGCACAAGTATTCAATACCACAATAGACCAATGCTTATAGTTGGAAGACCCCGACATGGCCGTGTTTCGCGTCAGGCTGCATCAGGGGGACCAGAGTTTTCAGAATTTGAGATTTATGGGAGCAGACGGATGTCAGCTGATTACTTAATAGTAGGTGTGCAGCTCAACTCACGCCAGTGACTATAACAACAAGGCGTTGAAGAACTTGAAAACACTTCGAAATGTGAAGTCATCAGGGACTTTCTCATGTGTTAATAAATCTGCAGAACCGGAAGAGTGCCATCGCTGGGACCGTCGCGGGACAAAAATAAACTTACAGCAAGCTGTAAACCGGACTCAGAGGTCTCCGATATTGTAGCTTATAAGTTTGGAAATAATCTCATGTTTGACCGGCGGGTAACACCGCAACGGGAGATTATCAGAGAGGTGTCTTTGAATAGACCGGGAGGTCTTACGATTCTGTAGACATGGGACATCGTGACCAAAAGTGCATAACATCCACTCTACAGAATCGTAAGATTATCAGAGAGGTGTCTTTGAATAGTCGGAAAAGCTATAAAACACAACTGTGCCATCTGCTGTGATGAATGCTCTGGAGTTAATTCTCATGTGACCCACCCCGACCCTTTAAAACTAATCCCTTAGCTTCCCCCACCCTCCCGACCCCCCAAAAAACTTTTTACAAGTACCTGGTGGTCCAGTGGGGGTCCCGGGAGCGATCTCCCGCTCCCGGGCCGTCAGCTGCCACTAATCAAAATGGCGCTGATGTACCTGTGCCCTTACCATGTGACAGGGTATCCGTGCCATTGGCCGGCCCTTGTCACATGGTAGGAGCAATGGATGGCCCGTGCCATTTTAAAGATGGTGCCGGCCATCCAGTGCTCCCTCCATGCCAATGGCACGGATCTGGCCCGACATATTCGCATATCTCCCAGTTTTATCGGGCATTAGTCTCTTAAAATTCACCTTTTAATGTGTTCCAAGGCCAATAGCAGTATATGAGAAACACTGATGTTATTTAATAAGGAGGTGTATGTAGAAATCTCTCTCCCTGGTTGAGTACAGTGAAACATTAGTCAAATGACCTGTTCAACAAGTTTCCCACTGTAGGGAGGGGAAGCAGAGGTAAAATAGGATAAGGTAATTTACGAATTTAGCCAAGTAAGCTTTTGCAAATGTTTTTATTAACTATGACTAATAATAAAACACTCTAAAAATACATTACTTTCTTTCTTTCTTTCTATTAACACAAGGAATCAAGACATGCGCTCTGCTCAATACCCAGAGATCACCGCCCCCACCCCCCCAAAAGAACACATAACATCATTTATTTCTTTTGTCTTTTTAACAGGCCGCAGTTTATTCACCAACCCAAGCCCTAACAGACAACTAACATGGCAACTTAACAATGATAGCAAACAACACCCCCCATTAACTTCCCCCCCCCCCCAACCTCTCCCGAATGCTCTTCCACATCGTCCTAGTTGTAGACCTCTCATGATTTTAAACACCTCTATCATATCCCCCCTCAACCGTCTCTTCTCCAAGCTGAAAAGTCCTAACCTCTTTAGTCTTTCCTCATAGGGGAGTTGTTCCATTCCCCTTTTCATTTTGGTAGCCCTTCTCTGTACCTTCTCCATTGCAATTATATCTTTTTTGAGATGCTGCGACCAGAATTGTACACAGTACAATCCTTTATTAGTCATGGTATGATCCTTTTTTTTGTAGTGGTCAACTAAGGAATTACTTGTGAAAATGTTCCATAGTTTTTCTATTAGTAACTCTATTTAATATTTATAATCATTTCAGCATTTTGGCTTTTATTGGTAGTATTATGCTGTCCCCTTTACATATCATTAGAGAAGCTGTTGCTATGTAACTCTGAGTTTCAGCTTCAAAATCTGGTCCATTACCATGATAATTCCCAGTTCTTTGTGTTGCAGAAGTAGACCCTTGGGCCAAGGTGGAGTTGGCACAACTCACAAGGAGGAGCCCTGTAGGTTCCTACCATTGTCAGGCAGAGCTGGCTGGAGCAGAAGCCAGTGTTCTCAAGAGTTAACCCAGAGATTTATAGACCAAGGGTATTCATATGGTAATGTTAGGAGAACTTTCAAGCGGGGTTTGTAAGATAACCAAGACAATATTTTGATTAAATATGATAAAGAACCTATCTCTAGGATTATCTGTTCCTTGCCGTTTTCATCTAGGATGACACAAGTGAAACATAATACAGCAACATTGGCCGGTATTGAAGGCATTGCCGGGTTTCAATGACAGCCCAATTTTTGTGATTAAAAGAGGTAAGAACTTAAGGAATAGATTGGTGAGGCACCATTTTGTGCAGTTTGGCCGCCCTTTACAGACAAGTCAACATTGTTGTGGGCAATGCTCAATTTGTACCAATGTGTTGTCCATACGGCAATTTGTTCATATGAGATTTAAGCATCCTTATGTTTTAACAGGATCTTTTTCATGCTTCGCTCAGTGGGTTGTGTATGCCATTGTATGTCCATGTTCACTGATATACATTGGTCAGACTACGAGGACAGTGAGACAACATATTATTGAGTGGAAAGAGTACTAACAAACTGCAAAAAACGTGATCATATCACACCAATTTTGATAAACTTACACTGGCTTCCAATAGCACAAAGAATATATTATAAATCATGTTGCATTCTACATAAAGCTATTTATGGGCAAGAAACTGATTGGTTGAACTTATCAATTTGCTTACATACCAAGATCGGCCAACAAAAGTCTTCTTCAAATTCCCTCAGTAAATACAGTCCACCTCACGTTAGTTCATGAGAGGATCATTTCCATTGCAGGTACCAGTGTCTGGAACAAGATGCCTGCTGATTTGAGACTCGAAACAGAGTTCAAAAAATTTAAAAAAGCCTTAAAGACCTGGCTGTTTGAACAAGCATACTTAGACAACCTAGAGAAAGGATAATAACATCTAGAGCTAAGGACTGCCATTATCCCCCTTGTTTTGTTTTGTACTGCTATTATTAAGGTAATTGTTTTTTTATTGAATGTGTGTTGTAAAACTCCAATGTATACCTTGTGTTTTTTAAACTACTCTATGTAAACCATTGTGATGTATTTCGAACAACGGCATACAAAATGTATTACACAAATAAATAAATAAATAAGAGTTGCATTCGTACAGCTAGGGAGAATGCCCCATTGGTGTCCCACTGGCTTAAGGCTCAGCATGCCATAAATATATCAAGTTTTTTGTTGTTAAACAGTGTCATAATGAATTAGGAGATGATATTTCATGGTTATTAAGACAGTGGAAACAGCAGTATATTTTTGAATGGCAGACATTAGTACTTTTCGGATTAAATGGAGAGGCTGAATGGTTAGCGTTTATGTAACTTCAAAGGGACATTGTGCTGTAGGAGGTGTGGAGTAGTAGGTTTATATGATGCATAGGTATATGGAAGTTAATTTTTTGTGAGTGGTACTTTCATCATATGGGGATAATCAATGAATATATTAGATGGATTAGAGTGGGGTCAGTCTATGTATGGGTATGATCATTGTAATATTGGATGCATTATTTAAATGTTTGGGGACATTAGATCCATTAGTTGCCTCGGTAAGGAAGGTGGGTTGTAAGAGGTTTAGTTGTGTGGTTGACACAGAGGTGTTTTTGTGTTGTGGGTGTTATTGAGTATGTGTTATTAGATGGGGTTGTGTTTTAGTGTATTGTTTTTGTGTGGGTTTGTGTTGTTTGGATGTCTTGGTGTGAGTGTTTGTGGGTGTCTGCGATTAAGAACATAAGAACATGCCATACTGGGTCAGACCAAAGGTCCATCAAGCCCAGCATCCTGTTTCCAACAGTGGCCAATCCAGGCCATAAGAACCTGGCAAGTACCCAAAAACTTAGTCTATTTCATGTTACCGTTGCTAGTAATAGCAGTGGCTATTTTCTAAGTCAACCTAATTCATAGCAGGTAATTGACTTCTCCAAGAACGTATCCAATCCTTTTTTAAACACAACTATACTAACTGAACTAACCATGTCCTCTGGCAACAAATTCCAGAGTTTAATTGTGCATTGAGTGAAGAAGAACTTTCTCCAATTAGTTTTAAATGTGCTACATGCTAACTTCATGGAGTGCCCCCTAGTCTTTCTATTATTTGAAAGACTAAATAACCGATTCACATCTACCCATTCTAGACCTCTAATGATTTTAAACACCTCTATCATATCCCCCCTCAGCCGTCTCTTCTCCAAGATGAAAAGTCCTAACCTCTTTAGACTTTCTTCGTACGGGAGCCATTCCATTCCCCTTATCATTTTGGTCGCCCTTCTCTGTACCTTTTCCATCGCAATTATATCTTTTCTGAGATGCAGCGACCAGAATTGTACACAGTATTCAAGGTGGGGTCTCACCATGGAGCGATACAGAGGCATTATGACATTTTCCGTTTTATTCACCATTCCCTTCCTAATAATTCCCAACATTCTGTTTGCTTTTTTGACTGCCGCAGCACACTGAACCGACAATTTCAATGTGTTATCCACTATGATCTCTTTCTTGGGTTGTAGCACCTAATATGGAACCTAACATTGTGTAACTATAGCATGGGTTATTTTTCCCTATATGCATCACCTTGCACTTATCCACATTAAATTTCATCTGCCATTTCGAAGCCCAATTTTCCAGTCTCACAAGGTCTTCCTGCAATTTATCACAATCTGCTTGTGATTTAACTACTCTGAACAATTTTGTATCATCTGCAAATTTGATTATCCCACTCGTCGTATTTCTTTCCAGATCATTTATAAATATATTGAAAAGTAAGGGTCCCAATACAGATCCCTGAGGCACTCCACTGCCCACTCCCTTCCACTGAGAAAATTGTCCATTTAATCCTACTCTCTATTTCCTGTCTTTTAGCCAGTTTGCAATCCACGAAAGGACATCGCCACCTATGCCATGACTTTTTACTTTTCCTAGAAGCCTCTCATGAGGAACTTTATCAAACACCTTCTGAAAATCCAAGTACACTACATCCACCAGTTCACCTTTATCCACATGTTTATTAACTCCTTCAAAAAAGTGAAGCAGATTTGTGAGGCAAGACTTGCCTTGGGTAAAGACAAGTTGACTTTGTTCCATTAAACAATATCTTTCTATATGTTCTGTGATTTTGATGCTTAGTAGGGGTGTGCATTCTTTTCCTACATATTTGTAATCTGCAATGAATAGGGCCATATTCGTTGTATTCGTGGGGAAACGAAATGTATCACGATTCCCCACGAATACAACAAACCTTCGCTGAATTATTCAGCTGTCTAAAGGAGCCAATTTAAATAAACCCCCCACCCTCCTGACCCCCCCCCAAGACTTACCAAAACTCCCTGGTGGTCCAGTGGGGGGTCCAGGAGCCGTCTCCTGCAGTCATACCCTTGGCTGCCAGTATTCAAAATGGCGCCAATAGCCTTTGACCTACTATGTCACAGGGGCTACCGGTGCCATTGGTCAGCCCCTGTCACATGGTAGGAGCAATGGATGGCCTACCAGGGAGTTTTGGTAAGTCTTGGGGGGGGTCAGGAGGGTGGGGGGGTTGTACTTAATTCAATTTTAGCCGGGAACCAATTAAGAATTAATGCATGTACGTATCTGGGGCCCCCCTTGCCGAATGCAACATATCTGCCCCCCGACGAATACAAATCCCAAATGCAACATATGGCATCCCTCTGCACATCCCTAATGCTTAGAACATTTTCCACTATTTTTTTGGCACTGAAGTCAAGCTAACCGATCTGTAGTTTCCTGGATCATCCCTGGAGCCCTTTTTACATATTGGGGTTACATTAGCTACCCTCCAGTCTTCAGGTACAATGGATGATTTTAATGATAGGTTACAAATGTTTACTAATAGGTCTGAAATTTCATTTTTGAGTTCCTCTAGAACCCTGGGGTATATACCATCTGGTCAAGGTGATTTACTACTCTTTAGTTTATCAATCAGGTATGGTACTCTTCAGTTTATCAATCAGGTATGGTATGTGGATGGTAATTGTGCGGTAGTCGTGTGATCGGTGGTTGAGTGGTTTTAGTACCATACATTTTAACAGTGCAATCTTATTTTTTAGACTTCTGACATTCACAGACAATTTAGAGTATGTTTATTTTATTTTTATTACTTTTTAGAACTTGTTTCTTAGGAGTCAATAAAGATGGGGTAGATTTTAAAAGGAGCGCATGCGGCGTACATGTGCGCGCACTACCCATCGCACGCACATGTATGCCCGATTTTATAACTTGCGCACACGCAAGTTATAAAATCAGGGGTCGGCACATGCAAGGGGGGTGCACAATTGTGCACCTTGCGCACGCCGAGCCGCGCTGCCTTCCCCGCTCCCTTCCCCCTAACCTGACCTTCCCACCCCTTCCCCTAACCTTTCCCCTCCCTAGCCCTACTTTAACCCCCCCAAAATTTTTATCTTACCTGTTGCGCCTGCCTTTGGGCAGGCGCAACTTGCGCGCGCCGGCAGCCTGCCGGCACATGATCCTTCAACACAATGGCCGCTGTGTTGGAGGCCTCTGGCCCTATCCCCGCCCCACTGCCAGGCCGCCCCTTTAGCAAAGCCCCGGGACTTACACGCATCCCGGGGCTTTACGCACGTCGCCGGCCCACAATTTGGAATCCATCATATTATTCTGCTCTTTTTTTAAAATTCTACATGGGCTACTTCAGCATTTAATATCAAATGGTAGCGCAAAGAAAAGATATCGGTCCTTTTTGATGAAATCAATAACAACTGTATTTTATTGTTCCAAGAAGCTCAAAGTAATAAAAGTGATAAAGGCATCCAAGTTCCCCACCATGGTTCCATGTTTCGCCTGAAGGCTGCATCACATTCAGAAACTGCAGTGAAACAAAATGCATTCAAGTTAATAAAATTAGTTAAAAGACACATAAGATGCTACAACAGAATAAGGATAACATTGATTGAATGAGTAACGGAACGGCAGCGCATACCTTAGAAATGAGAACAGCAGGAGTAGGTACTCTTACAGAGGTCATGTGTTGCCCAATCTAATACAATGACATCTCGATTTTCCTCCCAAAGGTATCCACACCGGATAATCAAACGTGCCTTCAAACCGGCACTTTATGTCAATCGGGATTTACTTTTCCAGACAATTACCTCATGATCCCTCTGATTGGCTCGCCTGATTCCTTCCATTTTCAGGCCAAGTTGGCCAAGTCTGTTCACTAGTTAGACATCATTGGACTGTGTTGTCTCCACACTCTATTTTTTGGAACCCCCCTCATTTTATATTTCACCGTGGCCGAAACCTGTGTGAGCGATTAGGTCAATCTGAACTACGGCCACTTTCTGTTAATCTCCTGGGTTCATCAGGTCCTTATCCCTGTAGACACTGTGCTGCCTGTCCCCCATTCACTCTCTACTGCCACATTCCCACATCCCAAAATGGGTCGCCTCGAAGCACCTTTAGTATATCACTCGGACGCTTTCCACTCCATATCTGATATGAAGGTTTTTGCCATAGATCTATTAACTCCCACATTAAGGGGAGGAGATCTTCATACACAATTAATATGACATGAACAAAAGTGGATCTTCAGATTAAAGTCTTTGGCCATGATGGGACTTAATAGGGAAATCAAGTGGTTTCATTTTTTCTGACAAATTTTTTCTGAAAAGTTTTGGTTGACCACTTTGACAGCGCTGACAACCTTTATTTCCCTGTTTTTGACAGCTACTGCTTCTCCCCCATGGGTTGGCTCCTCATGGTCATGTGATCTTTTCCCTGACTGGCCCCCTCTGTTTGTTTGGTGCGAAGGTTCGGTTAAATGTTTTTCACAATATGACCTCTGTAAGAGCTCCTACTCCTGCTGTTCTAATTTCTAAGGTATGTACTGCTATTCCATTCATCATTTTCACAGTTTATTCAATTATTTTTGTCCATATTCTATTGGAGCATCTTATGTGTCTTTTAACTAATTTTATTAACTTGATGGCATTTTGTTTCACTGCAGTTTCTGAATGTGAATCTGACTTGTCCTTCCTGCTGCAGCCTTCTTAGAGCAATAAAATACTTTTGTTATTCATTTCATCAAAAAGGACTGATAACCTTTCTCTATGCTACCATTTGATAATTTATGCTATCCCTATAGCGTATGATTCATATTCTATACCTGATTGCTACTTCAGCCTTTACCACAATCTCTCTATTGGGATATTCTAACTTTCCTGTTATGTTAGTACCTTTAGAATATACCTCTCTGCACCATGTACTCCTCAGAAGCTGTCAGCTTTCCCCCATAATCTATCTTAAAAGTGGACGGATCCTCTTTTAAGCTTTCTTTTTAGTTTCAACAAGATTCTCCTCTTTTTAAAGGTGATAATTCTAGCAAACAATTTTGTTTTAAAGAAGGTTTCTTATAGGAATTCAAAAGGTAAAACAATCATGAAAATGCCAAGGAGCCAGATTCTGCACAGATTTAAAAACTGATAGGATATTTAAATGTATTCCCAAAATAAATAGGGAACCAATGCAATGAATTTACTGTAAGGCTGGTGTAATATGATCATGTAATTTAAACTGTGACAGAATATGAGCTGCAGTATTCTGTATAACTTGAAGATGGTGTAAGTGTACTTGATTGAGACAAGCATATAAAGAATTAAAATAATTTAGCTGATTGGTGATCAGCACATGTTATCGCTGCCAGTTTCTGGAGAGAGAGAGATAAAAATGCAGATTTTGCATTATACACAATTGAACAATCACATCACATTAGCAATGTATGCATGAAATATCAATTCAGAGTCTAGTGTAACAACTTAAACATGAGCTTCAGGTTTGATAGGAAGTAAAGATCCCTAGAGCACTATCTCTGTGATTGGAAATGAGATAGACATTTTCTTAATCCATGTATTTCTGTTTGTTCAGGATTAACTTTCAGTTTATTGGATCTTTACCAATCAGTGATTAATCATGAACCTGAATGTAATTTCTCAATAGCTTCTGTTCTAGATTGCATATCAATGGACTTGAAGGCCTAATTCTTTGATTCATTTTCCTCGGGGCTGTACATCAATGTTATAAAAAAGGGACAAGCTTGTCTCCTGAGCTAAACCAAATTTCAAATTCTAAGAGGCCAAAACATTTTTCTCCCACTCAGGAAAAGTGTCTCAAAAAAAAAAAAGAAGGGAATCAGGACAACATGTTGCCTCTGATACTGAGGACCTTCAGTCGTTCTTTTGGAATTTCACGATCCATGATACCGAAGGCAGCAGATAAGTTCAAAAGGCTCACAATGGAACAAGCCCCTTTGTCATGACTTCATAGATAAAAGAACTTCCTGGGGCATGATAATAAATGTCATAAGAACATACGTTATGCCATATTTTGTCAGACCAAAGGTCCATCAAGCCTAGCATTGGCCAGTCTGGGTCATGAGTACCCAGCAGATCCCAAAGAAAGGAACCACTCCTTGCTGCTCACACCCAGAGTTAGGTGGTGGCTTTCCCATATCTACTGGGCTAAAGAACTGCTTCAAAGCCCTATTAAATCCAGTTATGCTAAATGCCTTAGCCACACCCTCCAACAACAAATTCCATGGGTTGACTTTGTATTGATTGAAAAAAAAAAACCCAACACTTTCTCCGATTTGCTTTAAATCTGCTACCTTCTAGTTTCATGGAGTGTCCCCTATTCTTAGTATTATTTGAAAGGGTAAATAACCGTCCCCTATTTACCTGTTCTACCCTACTCACAATTTTATAAACCTCTACCATATCCCTCCTCAGTCATCTCTTTTCCAAGCAGGAGATCCCTAATCTGTTTAACCTTTCTTCACAAAGATGCCATTTCATCCCCTTCATCATTTTTGAAGCCCTTTTCTGTAGCTCTTCTAGCTCTGCTTTATTTTATGTTTTTTTAGATGAGGGAACCAGAATTGCATACAACACTCAAGGTATAGTTGTACCATGGATAAATACAGAGGCATTATGCTATTCTCAATTTATGTCCCATTCTTTTCCTTACATTCTATTTGCATTCTTGACATCAAATGCAACATTCAAACACAGAGCTGGGATTTCAACACATTGTTCACAGTGAGCCTAAGATCCTTTTCCTGAACAAATATGGAACCCAGCATTATGTACCTATAGTTAGGATCTTTTTCCTTATGTGCATCACATTAACATGATATTTCATCTGCCAGGCAAGAGAGAAATTTTACTACTAAATACATAGACCATCAATAACGGCCAGCAAAGATATTTCCATCCTAAAGCTCTTATGGAAATCAAGATCATTTTGTTGTTTAAGAATTGTATTGAGCTAGGTGACTGCAGTTCGCTCCATTGGTTTTTCTCAAAAATGCCAAATTCATCTCTTGATGGTAGTTCTCATCTAAAGGGAATCCAAATACAAATTTTTTCAGTAAATGGGAAATCACAGATTCCTTTAGTTTTTCTACAAAGATAACAGACTGCAGAAATGCATTATTAATGAGTTGCAATATTTCATCTAATATAGAAGCACATCCTTTGGCCAGTTGTGATGGGTATGGATATAAACAATAAGAGCTACACATTGCATTATTTAAAATGACCAGTGTTTCATTGCAGAAGCTATATTAAAATATTCAATAGCTGGGTGTAATACCCTTTAAATTAGATTCTGAAGGAAGTACCCAATAAGTTCAGATCTAACGCTGAATGAAGTTGTTCAATCTTTTTTGCTAAATATCATGCAAAGTATCCATAGCTCAAGGTAGACAGGAAATCATTCACCTTTAGTTATTTTGGGGCTTTCCCAAGGTACCTCACTACTTCAAAAAGAGCCTTTGGGTGAGTCCTTGACTGAAATCTTCAAAAAAGCACTCAGTTTCCTTAATCTTTAGGTTCTAAGCTCTCACATGATATCTATCATGTACTGTCCTCAGGTTTCTCTCTTGTTTTACCAAATCTTTCAAGTCACCTCCTGCTCTGTGCCACTTTTGGTCTCAACTGAAGAAGAAGTTCAAGTTGAAGCAAATATCCTCACAATTTCTAAATAACAACATAAGGACACTGTCCAGTCAGGTTCTAGCACTAAATTCACTTTTAAAGTGGCAGGAAAACCCTGAACCTCTTCAGAGTTCTTTAGTAATGCAGTCAGCTCCAAGTTAATTCAGGAGAGCTGTGAACTGAGAAGCTTCTGCCTGCTTCTACCAGGCCCTTGTTCTTAGATGCAGGGAGATAGAAGATCCTATAAATTGGCAGAAGGGACTCTGCTGGAATTATTAATATCTCGAGCACATATTTCTAATAGGGATGTGAATCGTTTTTTGATGATTTAAAATATCGTTCGATATATTTTAAATCGTCAAAAATCGTTAGAGGCGATATTTAATAGGAATTCCCCTGATTTATCGTCAAAAATCGTAAATCGGGGGAAGGGGGAGGGGAAGGGGGAGGGCGGGAAAACCAGCACACTAAAACATCCCTAAAACCCACCCTGACCCTTTAAAATAAATCCCCCACCCTCCCGAACCCCCCCAAAATGTCTTAAATTACCTGGGGTCCAGTGGGGGGGGTCCCGTTGTGATCTTCCACTCTCAGGCCACGAGTGCGTTGATAGAAAATGGCGCCGGCGCTACCTTTGCCCTGTAATATGTCAGGTCATTTAAGACATTTTGGGGGGGTTCGGGAGGGTGGGGGATTTATTTTAAAGGGTCGGGGTGGGTTTTAGGGATGTTTTAGTGTGCCGGTTTTCCCGCCCTCCCCCGATTTACGATTTACACGATATTTTAAAAAACAAAACGGCGACAATTTCCCTCCCCCCCCCCCAGCCAAAATCAATCGTTAAGACGATCGATCACACGATACACATCTCTAATTTCTAAACATGTCTAGGGAAAAAGAGTCTTTGTGCTTGCGAAGTTGGTGAAATACAAATTCTAGTGTCTTACAACATTCTCAAGGCGTTCCGGTTTGCTTGCAAAATTAATTAGGGACCCTTCCACTTTTCCCTGTTTATCAGTTTTAACTTCTGAGTTTTGCAATTTATTGATGGGAGAAGAGGGAACAAAAAGAGGGCTAGGAATAAGGATGAGGTGCGTGGAGCACAGGCATCGTATTAAGGTGTTCCTCCTGGCTTCCCATTCTAGAACCGCATGCATATTTTGACTCTCTTTGTAGTGTTTCAGCCAATCAGGAAATGAATTAGAGATGAATTAATGATTTCCAATTAATCAATATTTGTGATCTCACTGAATGATTCATATAGCCATAAAATGGAAAAAAAAACCATTTTAAAAATAAAGAAAGATCTCTCAGGAATAAAATGATGGACTCATTTTATCTCAGCTTCTACAGTTCCCATACATTTTTTCTATTTTCAAAGTGGTGAAAACAATTCAGGATCTTTAATCCATTAACATCAAGAAAACACTCCTTCACTGAAAATGTATATGTGAAATTAAAAAAAAACAACCCTAAACTAATTCAGCTATTATAAAACATAGCCTATAAAAATATTAGCCTATTGTTTCTTGCCTTGAAATGCATATTTAGCTGGGAAATTACAATATGAGCAGAATGAGGAAAAGGAGTTTCCATCACAGATGTATTATCAAGGGAATTGCTTAGTATTTTAAAGTGCTTGTCAGCATCTAGCACACAGCTTATTGCACTGTGCTAGATTGGATTGTGTCAGAAGGATTGCATTCAGTTCAGCTTCACTTTACATCTTATTAATTTTTCTGAACATTTTTTTGCAACATGACCATAAAATATATACTGACAATATATATGGAATTATTTTTATGGATAAGGTTGTACAAATGTGCCAACATTTAAAGAACAACATGCATTATTATTGACAGTTTCAATATATATGCATGCCAGCAGTAGATATGGTTGGCAAGATGAATCCTCTTCTGAGTTAATGGAAAGAACAAGCTCTCAGTAAACAATATTTTGCAGGAAGGTGTTATTAAAATTGTGAACAACCAATGATAAATCTGGAGTTATTGTGGCTTTGTGGTTAGCAATGATCAGACTAGAAACTGCAGTGATGGCAGGTGGGGCATGTAAAATGGACTTGGTTTAACAGCTTTTGAGCACTCTGAAATATATGGCTTTGTTAAATCTTTTAGTTTTGTTAGATATCAAAACGAAAATAACAGTTACTGTATATGCAATAAAGTCACAAAGAATATCAGTATAACAAAAGTTCTGTAACTGTACAATGCTATAAGAAATGCATCATCTATTCCCCTAATCCCATCACTTCCCAACCTAGCCATTCGGAATATCACAAAGCAAACTCATGAGGACAATTTTCAAAAGATGCATGTGGAAAAATAGAAACATAGACACATAGAAATGACGGCAGAAGAAGACCAAACGGCCCATCCAGTCTGCCCAGCAAGCTTCACACAATTTTTCTCTCATACTTATCTGTTTCTCTTAGCTCTTTGGTTCTATTTCCCTTCCACCCCCACCATTAATGTAGAGAGCAGTGATGGAGCTGCATCCAAGTGAAATATCAAGCTTGATTAGTTAGGGGTAGAAGGGGAAGTAACCGCCGCAATAAGCAAGCTACACCCATGCTTATTTGTTTTACCCAGACTATGTTATTCAGCCCTTATTGGTTGTTTTTCTTCTCCCCTGCCGTTGAAGCAGGGAGCTATGCATATGCATGCATAAAAAGGCATATATGTGTTAGGATTCTCGGCCACAGCCACCCGCGGCCGGGGCCCCTTAATGCCCCGGAAAGTGGCCAGTCTCAGCTCTCCCCCTTACCACTCACTGCGGCCAAGCACCGAGCCCCGTTGGTGCGGCCTGCCCACACAGCACGACATGCCGCCGGCTCGGTCTCGGCGTCCGTCCCTCTAGGCGCGCATGCACCGTTGCCAGTGATTTAAAGGGCCAGCGGCAGGAAACTTCGCTGCGGCCTGGGGAGATGACATCACCTAGGGCGGATTTATTTACCCGGCCCTGACTCCAGCACTTTGCCTCAGGAATGGGTCCTGCTCTGCTTCTAGATTGCGTAGTCTGTGTTGTTCCTGATCCTGTGTTCCAGCCTAGCCTTCTGATCCTGTGTTCCAGGCCTGACTCCTGATCCTGCATTCCGGTCCTGACTCCTGTTCCTGTGTTCCTGCCTCGATCCCTGTTCCTGCTCCAGCCCTTGGACTGACTTCCCGGTTTGGACATCTGCCTGGTAATCTGACTCTGCTTGATCTCTGCCTGCCTGAACCCCGCCTGGTATTCCAACTTCGCTTGACCTCCGCCTGCCCTGACCTCCAGTCTGTTTCCTCGTCTTTGCCTGTCCGCTGCCCATCCTGACCTTTGACCTGCTCCTGGTTATGTCAGTCCGCCTCCTGCCTCGACTTCTGCTTGCCCAACGCCGCTTAGCCTTCTCCTATGGATTCCATGATGTGAGAGACCTGCACCTAAGTCCTGCTGGCCCCGGCACCCAAGGGCTCAACCTGCGGGGAATGTGGGCTGGTAAAGGTGAAGCTCCAATTGGGTCTTCTCAGCCAGCACCGCCTCCCGACAACGAAGACCACTAGGGGCCCTCTCCTGGTGGCAGCATCAACCTGGTCTCGGCTCAAGGGTCCACATACGCAACAATATGCAAGTATATCATATTTTTTAAACAGTAAAATAAGCGCATAAATCATGGATTGTAAATAAATTTGCATGTGTAAAAAAGGGGCGGGACAAGGGAATTCTAACACGCGTGCATGTTATAAAATATGTGAACTGCGCGTATGTGCGGGTGATGCGCGCACGGGGTGGGGGGGGAGGATTTATGCACACTTCTCACGGCGACACAACTCCTGGCCTTCCCCAGTTCCCTCCCAGTCTGCTCCAATTAAGAAGTGGTCTGGGAGGGAACTTCCCTACCCCCTACCTTAACCTCCCTTCCCCTCTCCTCCCCTCCCCAACCCCTAAATCCTACTTATTCCTTTTTTGTTGTTGTTGTTGTTTTAATACTTCAAGGCCCAACCTCTAGTAAGTTGGGTGCGCCAGCAGCCAGCCGGCGCATGAGGTCACGGGACAGCGATGAATGGTGAGGTGCTGGCCCGCCCCACCCCTCACCACCCCCAGGCCTACCCCTTCAAAGATGCCTGGCAGTTCTGCTCAGAACAGGGGTTACGCATGTGGCTTGGCCTCTTTGAAAATGTGCGCGGTGCACGCAAGGCCCTGCCACGAGTATAACTCCCATTTTCCATACATTATTTAATATATATTTCTATACCGGACTTCACAAATGGAATTCACATCACCATACATGCAACTTTTAAAAAATCTAACCTATAAATCTTCCAAGTTACTCCTGCTCAATATTAGGTGTAAATGATCGTAAACATCTCAGAAGTAAAAAAAATGACTGGGTGGGGGGGGGGGGGGGGGAGGTCTGTGTGAACAAGGGGGAACTTTAGGCTGATGAGCC
This sequence comes from Rhinatrema bivittatum, assembly GCF_901001135.1. Lineage (NCBI taxonomy): Eukaryota > Metazoa > Chordata > Amphibia > Gymnophiona > Rhinatrematidae > Rhinatrema > Rhinatrema bivittatum. Next base: position 43,002,712 of record NC_042620.1, read on the forward strand.
AGGAAAGTGTTTATAAGTTGCAGTTGGACTAAGCGAACTGGTAGACTAATTGTAACACTGGTGATTTCATTGCCACGCGCATGTAATAAATTCCCTGACTTATACATGTAAAAAAAGACTTGCAGGGAGGTAAATGCACCGTAGTAACGTGAGTAAAATATATTTGCAGATTCCTTTAAATTTTGAATTACAAATACGTGGGTATATCACTTGCACACACTTATCCGGCTATTTTATAACTTAGCACCTTTGCCACTACTTAGACAAGCAAATTTGAACTTATCCAGATAAGTAATTTCACTTATCCAACTAAATTCCAATTTATTCAGCTAAGAAGCAGCAGGCCTACTTAGCTAGATAAGTCTGAAAAGTGCTACTTGTCTGTCTAAGTAGTGCTTTTCGAACTTATCTGGCTAAATGCTGCTACTTAGCCTGATAAATGCCAATTTATCTGGCTGTCTAAACTTGCGTGCCTCGTGGTCTTACATATATAAGCATTTGTGTGCTTATATGTTCTCATATTTTATAAGCTGTGCATATCATTCACAGGCTGGTTATAAAATAGGGATGTGAATCGGGCTTCGGACGATTGAAAATATCGGACGATATTTTCAAAATCATCAGAAATCGGGGGCTCCCAATAAGAGAACCCCACAATTTTGTTCATGGGGTTCTCATCGTTTTGGGGGAGGGCGGGAAAAACGGCACACCAAAACAATCCCTAAACCCACCCTGACCCTTTAAAACTGTTCCCTTAGCTTTCCCCACCCTCCCGAACCCCCCCCCAAAACTTTTTACAAGTACCTGGTGGTCCATTGGGGGTCCCGGGAGCCATCTCCTGCTCTCGGGCCGTCGGCTGCCACTAATCAAAATGGCGCCGATGGCCCTTTGCCTTTACCATGTGACAGGGTATCCGTGCCATTGGCCGGCCCCTGTCACATGGTAGGAGCACTGGATGGCCCGCGCCATTTTTATTAGTGGTAGCCGACGGCCCCGAGAGCGGGAGATCACTCCTGGGACTTCCACTGGACCACCAGGTACTTGTAAAAAGTTTTGGGGGGGGTTCGGGACGGTGGGAAAAGCTAAGGGAAGTTTTAAAGGGTCAGGTGGGGTTTTTTGTTTATCGGTTCGGGCGCAGTCGATAAACAAAACCATGATCGGGCCGCACAAAAAAAAATTTACGATGTGAATCGAAACCGATTCCGGTTCCGATTCACATCTCTATTATAAAATACAGTAGCAAATTACTGTGGGCTCATATTCATATGTATATAGGTGCACATGAGCAATTTTGAAAGTAACCCTCCCAATGAGCAAGAGAACATTTGTCTACCAATAAGGGTGCTGCATGAATATAACACACAGAGGCATAGATAGAATACTAGAAAACACAAGATTTATAATTTTAATATACTACATAATATCAAGATACATCAGGTATATCAAAACATTTTTAAGCCAGTAGCTTTAAACAATCTTAATCTTGTATTCGTTGGCAGAGGATTTCTAAATGGCTGCCAAATTTTGAATTTGGCAATTTTTCTCCAGTATTAATGGTGTCCAAAAGTGTTCTATACAACATACATCAAGAAAAGTGAGGAGTCTCAAGGTACAGGATGCCTAAATTCACAATCTTTTATACATAACAATTTTCAATATTTAATAATAACTAATCATATGTAATGTTATGAGGAGGCAGAGATATCATATCCCACAACAGATCTTTAACTTGCCACATTGGACTACATCACAAGGACAGTAACTTTCAAACCAGCATGCAGGCACATATTGATGCATGTGCATCAGAGCATGCCCAAGGACGTGGCATTTTATAACTTGCACATGTATGTGCTATGATGCTCTAACATTTAATATCAGCAAGTATATGCTCAATAAGAAACTCTAATCCAAGTCCACGAAATAAATAATGATCTATTTCATCCTCACTCTTATATTTTCATGAAATTAACTCTTTTACTATGTACTTAATTTGTAGGACTGACCATACCAGGCTTGCAACCATGCATGGAGAAGTAGCTAGCAATTAAAAGTGAGTACCTGATTGAAAACTGTGATGAAGGTGAATTGCATGGAGAAGTTGCTAGTAATCAAAAGTGGGTACTGAATCGGGAACTGTTCTACTGCATAGGATAGGAGATTACCATTATATGGAATACTGAATTGAGAACAAGTATGTTGAATAGATGTCATTTCCGTTTGGGTGAGCCACAATAGTTCCTCTTCCCCCACGCCATGGTTTTGGAGGTAGGATATAAAGGGTGTGTTGTGGATAATGTGGAAGACTGACCATAATGGATTATTAAACTTGTCCCATTTAACATTGAAGATTTTTTCGAGCAGATTTAAGAAGCTACCTCCTGAGGCAGATGGTGCTATCGAAACGTGATATCATGTCAGGGAGGATCGATGTTTGATGACAAGATAAGTACTGTGCTTTGGCGTTGCTCTTTAGAAGATTTAACAATTGATTGAAGTGCTGGGACAATTCGTGGACTGTTGAAAAAGGATTTTAAAAGTTTATAAAAAATTAATAAAAATAAAGTGGACTATCCAACTAAACGGGCTTTGGCATGGTTGCAAGCCTGGTATGGTTGGTCCTACAAATTAAGAACATAGTAAAAGAGTTAAGTTCATGAAACTATAAGAGTGAGGATAAAATAGATGACCAGTTGATCATTATTTATTTCATGGGCTCTAACATTTAAACCACAGGTGACACATGATCTTCCCCTCATAAAAATGCAGTTTCAAAATGTCCCCATCTCTCAGTAAGCCCCATGGACAATATTCAAAATTGCCTTTTTTAAGAGATCCTGTTCGTGTAAAGCTCAGATGAAGTAATAGTTGAGCGTGGTCAGTGTAGGCAAGGCAATAATCAAAGTCAGTCTTTAGTTTCATGAGCCAGAGATCAATTGAGAAAATCGAGGTGGTCTTGTTTCTCTATCAATATGTAATCTGCAGAGCACAAGGAAAACCACAATTGATTTGATATTAACTGGTTTTGTTTCTATATACAGCATCTAGACTTTATACCAGGTAGGATAAGAAAACGTCCTTAATTTTAAGCTTGTATAAAGCAGACATATGACTGTCTGGAATAGACAAGTAGACAGCATTTATGACCACAAAAAGAAAACTGGCTTGCAAAATGGAGAAACTGCAAAGGAAAAGCAGGATATGTTTCAAAGGCTCTGCCATGAAGTTGTTTTCAGGTGGTAGATTCTAACCACAACTCAACATGAACAGTTATGCCCCAGTCATAGGCATAATCTCTTACCATTCCAGAAGAGGATATTTAAATTATTATCAAGAATGATGAATGCTATCTTTTACAATGGAGACTTGTCATTTTCATGCTTAATGAGCAAAAAACAAATACCATCTCATATATGGTCTTACATTTCCTATATATTTATTAGTGACAGAAGAAATTCAAGAACACACACACACACACAACTCTCTCTTAGAAAGAAGAACCAGAAGAAGACAACATCTCAGATTTTAGAACTCTGGCAAAGGGAAGAAGTTAATGACTGGGCGGGATAACTCCTTATCTTATTGAGTAGCTAAGTTACAGATTATCTGGAGCATGCTGCTCAACTATCTTTAGTACAACAAAATACTTGCATAATAATAATAGATTGTGTTATTCTTAAAATTTTCACTCTCTCTTTGTTGTCTATCATTGCAAGCATACTTCCAGCCTTCTAACAATCTGCCACCCATTTTAGATGGAAATTTCCTTACCAAGTAGCCTTCAATTGCCTAGTAATAGCAAAGATTTTCATATTGTCGAGATTGATCTCCAAGCCAAGAAAGTTACAAAATGCTGATCTAGAAACTGAGAAGCCAATGTACTAAAGTGCAAATATTTTCACGGATGAGATATTATGCATGTAAATATGCACAAAATACACCAAAACATGCAGAAATACCAGAGTTCTGGGCCTTTGTGCATTAACAAAATGTCTTCTTTATACATACTAAATTTACATTCTGTTGCATTATATTTTTGATATATGTGCCACCCTCCACATAAAAGACCCAGAGTGGCTTACAGTAAAACAGTAATATCTGTCAAAAAATATCAAAATATACAAGAAATATTCCTTTTTTTGGGCTCAGTTCACCCAGATACAGATCTTTAAAAAACATTTCTGTCAGAAAAATATTGGCCAATTTCAGCAAATAAAAATAATCACATCTTCTGTTAAAAATTAAGCTCACTGGCACTTGTACATCTTGGTTAAAATTATGTATGTAATCCACCCACATACAAGTTTACAAAAATTCTGAGTTAATGAGCTGCTGTGAGATAATATTGATGAGTAATCATTTTCAATAGTACCTGAATGTAATTTACTTTGAAGTGCCAAAAAGAGGCATAGAAATCAAATAAATAAAGTATGTATCTGCTTTTTGGATTTTATGTTATTAAATTATGGATGCAACTGTAAACTGTAAGCTTCTTGGATGATTTTCCCTCATGTCATATATCAAATTAATTAAATAACAATAATCATGCTAAGCAGCTCATTAACTCAAACTTCACCTAAAAAAACAGCACATGAAATGTTTTTGAATTTCATTTTACACAAAAAAGATAACTATACCTCAATGAGATGTTATTTTTATTGCAAAATCACCCATAAGAAAATTACATATGTAATTTTCTACTATGCTTATTTGAATACAAAGTAAAGACATGCAAAGTTTAGACATTTGTGTGCAAATTGTGCAGCTCAGTACATCGACCTTATATATTTATTTATTTATTTTACTTGTTTTCTATACCGACGCTCGTTAGAACATCACATCGGTTTACAATGTAGTATATAAAACACAAGATTTAAGGATTTCTCAGTTTCTCTGAATATAATACAATATTATCAGGAAAAAGAGCTTTTTTGACCTTAACCTTTCCAAATGACCTTGAATTCCTGTTTGGTTTAAAAGCTTTAGTGCCAAAAGTTTAATAGTAAGGAGTAACAAAACAGGGAAAGAAGGCTGGCTGTCTTGTCTGTTGCATTAACATAGTGGAAATTCCAGTGAGGTACACAATTCACTGAAATGATTACATAAGGACTCATTTACAGATTAATATCTTCAGGAATTTGATTTTAAATCTAAATTTTCCTAATGGATATATCAGGTGTGTCCAGGTCTCCCTAACAAAGGCCTTTTCAGCACCAGTTTTAAGCAAAAATAGCTTTAGAATTTAATATTTTAAAGAAATCAATAGCCTCCAAATTTTTCTAAAAATTTAAAACTTGTCTTCCTGGAAAAAATACCCATTTGCCCTTGAGAAACTAACACATTTAGAATTGAATTCAGTCAATTAGCAATAAGCAACATAGATTTTTAACAGCTGGACTGAGGTGAGATATAAGCCTCTAAACCACAAATCTTCAAGATTTCTACCTTTGATCATTACTTTATTAAAGAACATTGGTAAATTACTATGCTGCTTCCTCGTATGTACTCTGGTTTGAAGCGCCAAACTGATAAATATCAATTTACTAATTTCAGAACAGAGACCATCAGGCCCTGGGACTTTCAATGGTTTAAAAGTAATAATAATTGATCTAATTTCATCTTTAAAAAGTGGGGAATTAAGCATTGCAAGATCTTCTTCAGAAAGCTCAGGAATTTTAAGTTCCTTAAAAAACATTTCTCTATCATTAGATCTGTCAGATTCTCGGCAATAGAGATTTGTATAGAACTGTGGATATATTGCTAATCTGTTTCTTAGAGTTATTTCTAAAGTCATTTTTATTTTTCAGTACAAATATATATTTAATCCCTTCATGAGTATTAATAATCTGGGATAACATTCACTACATTTCCTTTTCATATTTAAAGAATTTGAACTTGATGATTAATTTAGAGGATTGGATTCTGCTGTAATAATGAGTTGAAAGTAGCTTGTATGATTACAAGAGTTCCTTTGCATCTATTAGATGGATTAGATGACAGCTCTCTTTCGCTTTTGTAAATTTGTTTTCTCTAAGATTAAAATGTTAGTACTTTTTTGTTAAAAATATTTATTAGAACAAAAGAGGTCATAACAAAGAATGAAAGACCAAAGATACATAACAATGAAAATAATATAATACATATTGACCCAATAAGAGACCTAAACAGACAGCAGTACATCAAATAAAAATGACCCCCCCATAGTAAACCTAAACCATAGGAAAATAGGAAGACAAAAAAAGAGAACATATGGCCTGTTAAGAAGGGTCCCAAAGCATCTGCTTCCAAGAATAAAGAAATCAAATACATAGCATGTACATGTTTAATATATGATTTAAAAAATAGAAGGAAACAACTAGCGAGAAAGTAGCTATAAACCTTCTCCTCCCCCCCCTCCCCAAGGCTTATCCCTCCATTCCTTGCCCATCATATCCAAAAAAAAGCTTCCATATTTTTACAACATCCATATGAGTCTCTAACTTGCTGTGTCAGACACTCCATAGCAGAAATATACCACAAATTCTGGATCCACATTGGATAATGATAACTTAGAAGAGGAGCTACATTGCAATGCAATGAGATGCTTAGCAGCTACTATCATGTGAGTCACTAAGGAAGGGTGTTAAACAGTACCAGCAACATACGATTTTTTTAAATATAATTCTTTATTTATTATTTCCAATTACATAATTCAAGAATTAATACTTTGTTGTAAGTTTGACATGTTTGTGGGCCCTTGGTTGCTATATTGATGACTCCTCCCACGGGGAGGAGTCCCATGGAGAAAATATAGCAATAGGATGACTCTTCAGTAATGACCACAGAGAGAATAGAAGCTTTATTATACAGCAGTTGGCAAGTCCTGAGGAGTGGGCTTCGTTCCTCAGCCAGTGGAGTAGGTCTCTGATGATGAAATTCAGTCCAGAGTTGTATCAAGTGCAGAGAAGGTCTCACCAGAAGCTGAAAGTGAAGGGTCCGGTAATGGTCCGTGCAGCGGGGTAGGCCGAGAACCCAGTCACAGATGACGTAATCAGCGATGATAGATCCGGTAGTGGTCCACAGAGCAGAGTACGCCGAGAATCTCTTCTGTGGTGAGACAAGGCAGAGAGCTGAAGAGAGAAGGTATTCACGAAGGCTGGTAGATGTAGGAGAGGTGGCCTCCGCAAATCGGAGGTAGAGATGATGCAAGGCCCGGAGAGCCGGAGCCAAGATATCCTCTGTAGATACAGGTTAACCCAGGAGGAAGGCAGGCAAGTGCAAGGCCCCGGGGAGCGGGTACCTAGGATCCTGATGAGCTGAGAAACCTGGAGAGTAGATAGAAGCGAAGCAAGAACCCCGAGAAGAGGGTGCCTTGAGCGTCCTTGCTGGAATAGCGTAACCCCGGAGGGTAGGTAGGAGTGAATAAGGCCCTCGAGGAGTGGATACCTAGAACACCCTGGTATAGCCAGCGTAACCCCGGAGGGTTTGTAGGAGCAAGAACTCAGAGCGGGTATCTCTGAAGGAAGTCAAAATTAGCTGGAGTGGAATCCTTGCTAACTCGTAGCTAAATTGGAGATTGGAGGCTAAGGACCCGGAGGTAGTGATGTCATGCAGTGGGGATGCCTCTGAGGTTCCCACCATGACGTATTCAAAAGAGAGGGCGGCGCGCACGCATGCCCTAAGTGATCTCAGTGTAAGAATGGAGAACGCAATCGTCCATGCCAGTCCGGGGACGGTGAAGAGGTCAGCGGAGAGTGGCAAAGGCAGCCATCTTGCCCAGAGGAGAGGAAAGAGAAAGAAAAGAGGTGAGACAGAAAGGGTGCAGCCATCTGCGACCAATGGGCGCAACACACTTGAATGGAAAAGCATTATGACATTCTCAACAATTACGCAAAGAAGAAAGAAAAAAATAAGGAAATACATTTTTGTCAATAATGTATATAGTCCTCAATATTGAGATCCATTCCACTACCTTGAGGAAAATTAACATTATCTATATTACTTAACAAAAGCTGGCTAACAGGTCCATACTTTTTAACAGTTAAGCTACTGATTTTCAAACGACAGGAAATGACATGGTAACCGGCATAAACCTATCTGTTATAAAAGAGGAAATATGTGCAGGATTATAGAAAATGTATGATGCATTTTAATATTTTACTAAACATTTACAAGGGAATTTTAGGAAATATGCAGCTCCCATTTCTAACACCTTAGGTTTTAAAATTAAAATTTGTTTCCTCTTTTTTTGAGTCTCTTTTGCCAAGTCCGGAAAAACCTGAACTTTCAGACCCAAAAAACTTTCAGATCTATGTCGAAAGAATCTTTTAAATATCCATTCTTTGTCTCCAGAAAGAACAACACAATTAAAGTAGCCAGCATGACCTGTTCGCTGAGAGAGCTTTCAATAATATTAGTCACATCTGTTTGGGGTTCTAATGATGAACAAATCTGACCTCCTTGTAATTCTTTAATTCCCCTTTTGAGGGGTGATATATAATGAATCCTGGATATTAAAGGCAATGTCTGTTCAGGTATTTTAAGAATTTCTAAAAGATACCTTTTCCACATATCTCTTGGTGTAACTAAAGGATTTCTTGGAAAATTTATAAGGCGGATATTCTTTGCCCGTGCCTGATTCTCAATGGATTCCATTGTCACCTTAATTCTAGAATTTTCTTTTATAATAGAATATTGCACATCTTTAATTATATTCGATTCCTTTTTCACATTCTCAATTTCTTGATAATTTTCCTTTATCTCCTTTTCAACCTTCATCTTAAACTATTTTATTTTATGGCTTAAACTATTTTAGTTATTTCCTGTTACAACCTGCTCCATGACCTGTTATATATACTTTTGTTTCACTACTTGTTCTATGTATCATTGTTTCGTTTCAATGTAAACCAGGGTGAAGGCATGCGCTAAACCTCGGTATATAAAAAGCTTCAAATAAATAAATAAATAAATCATGCGATTTCCAACCCATTTAGAACTTCAGTGATAGGTTTCAGTTGACTAACCATGTTTCCATTTAAAAGACATATAGCGTCCCAGATTGTATGTAAGGTAATTAGAGTAAGTCTCACCAGTTTGACGGCTTGTGGCTGTATCTCGTCGAATATGACTTCATTTTGTTGCTGGACTTTTGGCTATTGGAATTCTTCACCAGGTCTTCCTGTTATAGGGGGCCCACCATTAGGGCTCACTCCCTCTTCTCAAGCCTCAGCATCAGCATCTGAAGCCTCAGCACCAGTTCACCTTTATCCACATGTTTATTAACCCCTTCAAAAAAAATGAAGCAGATTTGTTAGGCAAGACTTCCCTTGGGTAAATCCATGTTGACTATGTTCCATTAAATCATGTCTTTCTATATGCTCTACGATTTTGATCTTGAGAATAGTTTCCACTATTTTTCCCGGCACTGAAGTCAGGCGTAACTTCTGGGCTAAAGGTAAAGGGGTATTTTTTTTTCGGGTTGGGGAGCGGGACAGGGAGGGGAAGGTAGGGGAAGGTGGGTGGGGGGGCCGAAGGAAAGTTCCCTCCGAGGCCTCTCTGATTTCGGAGCGTCCTCGGAAGGCATGGGGAAAGCCATCGGGGCTCCTTTAGGGCTCGGTGCGCGCAAGGTGCACTAGTGTGCACCCCATTGCGCACGCCAACCCAGGCTTTTATAACATGCACGCGGCTGCGCGCGCATGTTATAAAATCGGGCGTACATTTGTACGCACTGAGTAGCATGCACAAATGTACCCCGCATGCGTAGGCTTAAAAATCCGTTCCTATGAGCATAAAAACATAAGATTTGCCATACTGGGCCAAACCAAAGATATATCAAATCCAGTATCCTGTTTCCAACAGTGGCCAATCCATGTCAAAAGCACCTGGGAGGATATCAAAGGGTAGATAGATTTCATGCTTATCACAGGGATAAGCAGTGGATTTCTGACTCAACCTTAATAATGGTTTATGGACTTTTCCTCCAGCAACTTATCCAAACATTTTTTTAAACACAGTTACACTAACAACTTTTACCACATCCTATGGCAACAAATTCCAGAGCTTAATAATGCATTCAGTAAAAATAATGGGGTAGATTTTAAAAGCACCGGCGCGCCTATTTTGCATAGGCCGCCGGCATGCGCAAAGACCCGGGACGCACGTAAGTCCTGGGGTTTTGTAAAAGGGTGGGGGCGGGGGCGTGTCTGGGGGCGTGTCGGCAGTCCAGGGGTGTGTTCGGGGGTGTGTCCGGGGTCAGGGGGCAGTCCGAAGTGGGTCCGGGGGCATGGTGACGGTCGGGGGCAGGCCGGGAGGGCAGTCCCGAGTCCCCTGGCACTGCGGCCTGTGCTGGGGGATGGCGAGGCGGCGCGTGCAAGTTACGCCTGCCTCAAGCAGGCATTACTTTTACAACAAAGGTAGGGAGGGGATTTAGGTAGGGCTGGGGGGTGGGTTAGATAGGGGAAGGGAGGGGAAAGTGGGGGGATGCGGAAGGAAAGTTCCCTCCGAGGCCGATCCGATTTTGGAGCGACCTCGGAGGGAACGGAGGCAGGCTGCGCGGCTCGGCGCACGCAAGCTGCCGATTTTGCTCAGCCTTGCGTGCGCCGACCCCGGATTTTATAAGATACACGCGGCTACACGCGTACCTTATAAAATCCGGCGTACTTTTGTTTGCGCGAACAAAAGTACGCGCGCGCGTACTTTTTTAAGATCTACCCCTATATTTTCTTATATTAGTTTTAAATGTACAACCTATTAACTTCTTTGAGTGTCCCCTGGTCTTTGTACTTTTTGAAAGAGTAAACAACTGATTCATGTTTACTCATTGCACTCCTCTCTAGGTTTCCAACCCTGCCACATGAAATTAGAAATCAATCTATGGAGTTTCTCGAAGAAGCTAGGTGAAACCTGAATAGGCAAAATATCGAAAAAGAATAGAAAATGGGGAAGGACTTTCATTTTAACAGTGGTTATTCTGCCAAACTATGAATTTTGGAAAGGAGCCCATAAGGTTAAATCACTACTCACCTTCCTCAGCAGGGGCAAGTAATTCAGCTCATATAGGTTGTCTAATTTAACTGGAATTAATACCCCCAGATATTTCATGGAATCTTTACTCCATGTAAAGGAATATGATGATTTCTCCAATCTTTTCTTTGTCCCAGTGCAGATACAAATTTTAACATCTCTGTCTTAGCTTCATTTACTTTATAACCTGAAACCCTACTAAAAAAAAGAAACACCACTCCACCTATCCTAGAGCCCAAGCTAACAAAGCCAGTGCCAGAAAGCAGCCAACAGTAACTCGCCTGGTACCTAAGGTTGAGAAGGACAAGCCATCCTCCCAGCCCCCATACATTCTCTCTGCAAAGAGTGAAACCAATCTATATATAAGTCCAGCAGAAAGAAAAATAGAGTCAAAATAAGGATAATAGATGAGCAACAGCACAGATAAAGGGCGGGAGAAAAATGAAAAAAAAAATAGAAAACTAGATCTTACTCTCACTCCCCAGAAAAATCCTCAGGTTATAACCCCCCCTAGCGGAAATCAAAATTTCCCAGAACAAGTGTATAAAATAACAGGGGAGAGACAGGGGGAGATGCAACAGAGGAATATAAAAGAAAAAGAAGCAGGAAAATTCCCCAGTCTTACATACGCAGACAACTAAATTTCCACAAACAATAGCAATTTTAAGCAAACAGTGAGCAAGAGGAAATAAGTAACCCATTATTATGAAAGCAAGCTTACAATTTAACATAGAATAACACTAAACTGAAATCTTCAATGTCAATACAAGAGACAAAGGTAGTGAAGTGAGCAACAAGTAATGATAGATGTAAAGCCTATAGGTAGTTGAATTAGAATTTGCATTTGCTGTAATGTCAACTTTGAGAATGTACAAATATGAAGTCTATAAATCTAAGATAATGTTGACCAAGAATACGTACAAACATGAATAAGAACATATGGGGTAGATTTTTAAACTTGCGTGCCCTTCCCGGAGCACACACATGGACGCAGCTATTTTATAACTCGTGCATGTTGGCGCGCGTGTGTTATAAAATATGAGGGGCACGCATACATGCGCGGTGGAATTTAACTTCCGTGCATGCATGTGCGCGCGGCCCGCGACTCGTGCATGCAGGGGGTAAATTTTTAATTTACGTGTGGCGATGCGATGATCCCTTTTCCCAGTTCCCTCCCAGTCTGCTCCAATTAAGGAGTGGACTGGGTGGGAACTCCCCTACCCCCCTACCCATACTTCCTTCCTCTTCCACTCTCCTCTCCACCCCCTGAACCCGTACTCCTACCTTCCCTTTTTTTTTTTTTTTTTTTGCTTACTGCTGCGTTGGAACAGAAAGTAACTTGCGTGCGCCGGCCAACTGCTAGCATGCGCTTCTCCAGCAAATGGCTGCTGTACCAGCCGCCTCCAGCCCCCCCGGACCACTCCCGTTTCAGGCCCTGGCACTTATTCACATACCGGAGTTTATGCGCATGGCTGGGCCTGTTTGAAACTTAGCCCGGCACGTTTAAGGCCCGGCCACGCGCATAAACCCCAGGATTTACGCACGCAAGGGTTTAAAAATCTACCCATATATCTGCTTTGGTTTTGACCTATATTATGAATGCTGGCTCAGGATGTGATTGTTAAACAAAAATATGAACTTGAATAAGAACATATATCTCCTTTGGTTTTGACCTTGATTGTGAATATTGACTCATAATGTGATTGTTAAAAAAGATTATGAACAATGATTTTGTAAACCATTGTGATCTTGTTCTGGAATGACGGTACATAAAATGGCTAAATAAATAAAATAAATATATTTTGGACATTTCACTGAAAAGAAGAACAATGTTGTTGCAAACATCAGCTATCAGCCGGGAGGCAACTGATCCATCTACCCGTCAGCTGCGGGGATGAGAATCTAAACTTCTTCCTCTGGACTTGATGACACTGCCTACTAGGGGAGACCTCAGAACAATCATACTCTACAGCAAAGAAGGACCTCTTCTAGATTTAGGTTTCCCTACCATGCAAATCCCAATCCCCATGCACTCCTCCATATTTGTTTTGCAATAGTCTCTACCATCTTAGAAGGATTGCAAAGCGAAGGGAAAGCCCCAGCATAATGAATCCCTTTGTCTCTCAGCATGGAAGTGAGGGGTCTAAAGCTCTTCCTTCTTTCCAGAGTGCACTGGGACAGGTCCTGCAATCTTCTGATCTTTGTTTCTTTATATTTCAGCCCATTGTCATGGTTTTTTCTGCCATGCAGCCTCACTGTGCCCTGATCCTGTCCACGATGACACCTCCCTAGGTTATGAGCTACTCGAGCCACTTGAGCCATCTCCTCACTTGCCACCTGACTCAGCCTGTGGTACATCCTTCTCTCTACCAGAGATGCCCATCGAACTTCATCTCCAGCCTTTCTAAGCTCTACCTGCTGGCTTATACCACACCCAAGCTCCATCCCCATATAACCCTGCCTTGCCAGAATCTTGATGCCATTTCATAATCACCCTTGGCCACTCTTGCCTTGTTCTATGCATTGTGGCCTCTGGGCCTCCCTGTATCTTGTTCCTTGCCTTGCAGCTCATCTAAGCATTATCTTACCTAGTGGCCTTGGGCCTTCAGTGATGCTGTCTTCGGATCTCAATGTTACCTTTTCTGTATTGTCCTTGCCACTCCTATCTTTGTCTGCCTTGTCTAAGTCCTGCCCTAATCTGCCTTGTTTAGTCCTGTCCTTGTCTGGTCTTGTCATGTCATGCCCTGCCCAGTCCATTCCCTGCTTTGCCTCACCCAAGTCTGTGTCTGTATCCAGCCCAGTCCCTGCTCAGTATCCCAGCCTCTGTCTGTATCCGGTTCCAGCCTTGTTCAGTATCCTGCCACTCTCTTATCCAGTATCCAGTCCTCAGCTCCTTGCCTGTTCCAGTCCTCAACTCCTTACTGGTTCCAGTATCCCGTCCTCAGCTTCTTCCTTGTACCTATACCCAGGCCTCTGCTTCCAGTCTGTCTCTGCTCACTACATCCAGCCTGTGTCTGCCCTGCCTTGTCCAGCTTGTGCAGCCTGTCCAGCGAAGCCCTACTGGCTGCCAGAACCCAAGGGGTCAACTTGCAGAGGAGAAAGAATGGCCAGGCAAAAGATCAACCCAGCTTCTTCCCTGAGATCCTGCCCTGTTCCTGTGATGGTGCTTCCCAGACCTCAGCCTACATAACACCCCTTTACTTCTGATTCAGTTAAGGAGGGCTTGCTTATCCTCAAAATAGTGCATACAAGCTACATGACCCTCAGGAGCCTTCATTCACTGGAGAGGGGTTTACCAACCCTGTGTGTCCTATCAAACTTTATTGGACCCTCCATTCAGGCATTCCAATGATACATATAAAGCTCGAATATAGCCTGATTTACAGTGAACTCCTTGAAAAAGATTTTTTTTTTTTAAAATAAAAATGTGACCACAATGGGTGCACTCCTCCGGACTAGAAAAGAATGGATACAGAGAAATAAAGGAAACAATAGAGTCAAGACAGAGGCAAGCTGATAATTTTAAGAACCTATCTACTACCACTGCTTTAAGCACTGACATATTGTAAATAGAAAGCTTGACATTTCCAACCAGCTTGAACTCTGTAAAAAAAAAAAAGGTTTAGAAATTGTTCCTGTTGATAGATAGGATTTTTGATCTTTTTAAGAAAGGTGAAAGAAAAGAGAAAAGAGAGAGATTACAAGGCAAAGCTATGGATGAGAGGTTTTATTCTTTATCAGAGAGTCTCCTGACCTTTCACTGAAATAGTGTGTAGCTTCAAGGAAGTGACTATGTGCCCAAGTCTGGACAGTATGTGCAGTTTTATGTATATTCTGATATCCAGTCGGCATTTCTGTACACACACACACACACACACATAAATGGTATAATCATGGCATAAAAGTGAACCAATCAAAATACCCTGACTGTCACACAGTCAGGGTGTTTTGATTGGTTCACTTTTATGCCATGATTATACCATTTATGTGTGTGTGTGTGTGTGTACAGAAATGCCGACTGGATATCAGAATATACATAAAACTGCACATACTGTCCAGACTTGGGCACATAGTCACTTCCTTGAAGCTACACACTATTTCAGTGAAAGGTCAGAAGACTCTCTGATAAAGAATAAAACCTCTCATCCATAGGGTTCACGCGCTGCGCGGCCCTGCTTCTTATTTTCTCTTTGGCGCGAACCTCAGGGGCGTCCCCCTGTGATGACGTCACGCATCCCGGATACTAAAGTCTACACATTTTGCTAGCTAATTGAGTTAGCAAGGGATCTCTTTACGGATGGGATTCGCTCTCCGTACCTAACTACTCTGCCTCTCCAACTTTTGGACTTTATCCTAATGGGGTACCCGCTCCTCGGGGGCCTCTCTCATTTCTTTCAGGTCACTATCAGGAACCGGTACTTGCTCCTCAAGGGCCCAGGTTCCCTGACTCGCTGCCTGAACTTATCTCTTCTACTTGGAAGAAACCGCTGCCTACATCATCGGTGAGTTACCAACTTTATTTCCTCAGAGCTGTTCCCTGGAACCAGGTACTCGCTCCTCGAGGGCCTGCCTCTATTCCAGCTTCTGTGTCACCTTCCGGGAGAAACCGCTGTGTGAGTAACTTTACCAACGAGGCTCTATACCAGATTTCTGTGTATGCTCCACTGTACTCACTATCTCAAGTTTCTCCACTACAGCACAGTCATAGAAAGAATCGCTGTTCCAGTATCCTGAGGAACCCTAGCCCAGCCGGGCTTCATCTCTCCTCACTACTGCCACCTCTGGTGGCTTCTCAAATCTGTCTAATAAAAGATATAACTCTGTGCTGTGTGTCCCAAAGCCGAGCCTGACCTGTGGCCCCTCATGGTTCTTCCCCCCGTGGGCGTGGTCAGCTGCCACAGTGTCCAAGGGGCCACCCAAAACCTTACAAACAATAACATTGGTATAACTGGTAATTTCATTGTCATACATTTGTTAGAAAATCTCCTGATTTACTCGTGTAAAAGCTGATTTATGGAGGGTAAATGTGTCTAATATACATGTGTTAAATCTACTCACATATAATTTTTAAATTAGACATTGAAATACATGGGTATACCAGTTACACTGACTTATCTGGCTAAATTCTGACTTATCCTGCTAAGCAGCAGCTTTGTTGTACTTAGCAGGATAACACAGCATTTATATGGCTAAGTAGGAGCACTTATCTGGACAATTTCTGATTTATCCTGCTAAGTAGCAGCAAAAACATTTTTTAGCCAAATAAATCTTAAAATACTACTTATCTGGCTAAATCAGTTAGCTGTTTAATCTAAACAGCACTACTTATCCAGCTATCTAAGTTCCTGATTCAGTAAGGGTTTTTCAAATAGACACAAAATGGAAGAAAGCCTTTTTGAATCTGACCCTAAATTGGATAAGTAGCACATTTTAGACTTATCTAGGGAGGAGGAACCTAGTTTTAGAGCAGCAGGCTACAAACCGTGGAGACTAGGATTCAAGTCCCACTGTTGCTCCTTGTGACCTTGGACATGTCACTTTACCCTCCATTGCCTCAGATACAAACTTTCAGGGTCATTCATCAAAATTTGTTATCATAGGCATTAAGCTGTTCAATATCACAAATTCCATTTTGGGCATTAGAAAGAGAGAGAGAGAGAGAGAGAGAGCCTCTGGGGTGGCACACAGTAGTCAACTCTTTATGCCACTATAAGAGGGCCAGCTAGTAACTCGAGGTGAAGTTTTGGTGGTGGTCTAGTGTTTTGAGGCCAGTTTTACATGCACAGTGAGACATACGAACAGCACAGTACACATCAGTGAAGATTTGACATGATTTGGAGTGAGGAAGGTCACACAAAGAGGATATTTCTACAATGTTCTCTAGCTCTAGCTTGATGGACTTTCTACCAGGGTACTATGTCACAGGGATGTGCATCCGTTTTCAACGAATGCGCAATCCGCAACTAATAGGTCCCTTTTCGTTACATTCATGGGGCCGCGAAACGCATGGCGAACCCCCCACGAATGCAACATATCATTAGTTTCATTCTTTTGGTTCCCAGTGTTTTAGTGACTGTTTGAAATAGAAGGCCATGTGAGAGTATCCACCAGGGGCAGATTGGCCTATTGGAGGATCGGGCTTCCCCCGGTGGGCCGGACTAGCTGATCATGTGGCCTCCTCTGCTCCTGCTCACATTTGAGGGCGCCGGGCCAAAGAAATGAAGACAGGGGCAGCCAGCTGCCTCCGGCGGGGCCGAAGAAAAGAAAACCGGTGCAGCCAGCCACTGCCGGACAAATGAAGACCTCAGCCAGCCACCACCGGAGAGCAGGTCAGCGGGGCCGAAGAAAAGAAGATCGGCGCAGCCAGCCACCACCTGAGACCAGGTCGGCGGGACCAAAGAATATAAGATGGGCGCAGCCAGCCGCCGCTGGAGAAATGAAGACCAGTACAGCCAGCTGCCGCTGGTGAGCAGGCCGGCAGGGCAGAAGAAGATCGGCGCAGCCAGCCGCTGCCCAAGACCAGGCCGGCGGGACCAAAGAAAAGAAGATTGGCACAGCCAGCCGCTGCTGGAGAAATTAAGACCAGCGCAGCCAGCCGCCGCCGGAAAGCAGGCTGGCTGGGCTGAAGAAAAGAAGATCGGCGCTGCTAGCCGCCACCGGAGATGAGCTGTTCAGCTAGGGGCCTTTGTGCATATGTATTTGAAATCGGAAGGGTGGTTCTGTGTATGTGTATGTTATAAAGGAATGGTGCTTCTCTGTGCGTGTGCATGTGGTGATTATGTGAAAAAAGAATGGTGCTTCTGTGTGCGTGTGTATGTGGTGTGTATGTGAGAAAGGAATGGTGCTTCTGTGTGTGTGTATGTGGTGTGTATGTGAGAAAGGAATGGTGCTTCTGTGTGTGAGACAGGGAAGGTGCTTCATGTATGTGAGATAGGGAGGTGCTTCTGTATGTGTGTGGTATATATGTGAGTCAGGGAGGGTGCTTGTATGTGTCAATGTGTGTATGCGAGAGAGAGATGGAGCATGTTTTTGGCTGGCTTGTGGCTGTGAGAGAGGGCATGTGTGTGATTAAGCCTGTTTGTAAGTGAGATAGAACATGTATGTGATTAAGAGCTTGTGTGTAAGAGAAATAGAGAGAGCATGTGTGTGATTGAGAGAGACTGGCCAGAGTGGTGACATGTGTATGTGTGAGAAAGACTGATCAGGGAGTTGACTGGTGTGTGTGTGTGTGAGAGAGAGAGACACTGGTTAGGGAGATGACTGGTGTGTGAGAGACAGAAACTGGTCCTGAGGGTGTGACTGGTGTGTGTGTGTGTGTGTGTGTGTGTGTGAGACAGAAGAGACTGGTTGTGGTCCCTAAGGAAGAGGACTGTAAGGACAGCTTCAGCAGCTACTGCTGCTTCTGGTGTGGCCTGCAAGGGAAAGGAGTAGGAGAACTGCTGGAGAGGGTAAGTAAAGGTGGCTTTTTAAGTTCATTTTTCTTGATTGACTACCATTTTAATTATTGGGTAATATGTGATGTGTCTGGTTTGAAATATTTTATTGGTGTTTGGTAGGGATGTCCAGAGGGATGCCATATGTTGCATTCAGGATTCGGATTCGTCAGGGGGGCAGATGCGTTGCATTCGGCCATATGGCGCCCCAATACGTTAATACGTCAATTTCTATTCGTTCCCCCACTAAAATTAAATTAACTACAACCCCCCACCCTCCTGACCCCCCCCCCCAAGACTTACCAAAACTCCCTGGTGGTCTAGCGGGGGGTCCAGGAGCCATCTCCTGCACTCACACCCTCGGTCCCGGTTTCAAAATGGTGCCGATAGTCTTTGACCTACTATGTCACAGGGGCTACCGGTGCCATTGGTCAGCCCCCGTCACATGGCCATCGATGCCATCTTGTGCTCCTACCATGTGATGGGGGCTGACCAATAGCACCGGTAGCCCCTGTGACATAGTATGGGCAAAGGCTATTGGCGCCATTTTGATTACTGGCAGCCGAAGGTCCGAGTTCAGGAGGTCACTCCTGGACCCCTGCTGGACATTTGGCAAGTCTTGTGGGGGTCAGGAGGGTCCCCCAAGACTTACCAAAAGTCCCTGGTGGTCCAGTGGGGTCCGGGAGCGACCTCCTGCACTCGGACCTTCGGCTGCCAGTAATCAAAATGGCGCCAATAGCCTTTGCCCATACTATGTCACAGGGGCTACTGGTGCCATTGGTCAGCCCCTGTCACATAGCCATCGGCACCATCTTGTGCTCCTACCATGTGACAGGGGCTGACCAATGGCACCGGTAGCCCCTGTGACATAGTAGGTCAAAGGCTATCGGCACCATTTTGAAACCGGGACTGAGGGTGTAAGTGCAGGGGATGGCTCCCAGACCCCCCACTGGACCACCAGGGACTTTTGGTAAGTCTTGGGAGGGGGTCAGTAGGGTGGGGGGGTTTGTTTAAATTGGTTTCTTTAGGCTGCCGAATAATTCGGCAAAGATTTGTGTATTCGTGGGGAATCGCGATACGTTTCACTTCCCCACGAATACAACGAATATGGGCACATCCGTTGCAGATTGCCAATATGTAGGGACCAAATGCACACCCCTAGGGGTAGATTTTTAAAAACAGCGCGATCGCGTACTTTTGTTTGCGCAGCAGGCGCAAACAAAAGTATGCTGGATTTTATAAGATACGCGCATAGCCGCGCGTATCCTCTAAAATCCTGGATCGGCGCACGCAAGGCTGCTGATTTTGGGCAGCCGGCGCGCGCCGAGCCGCACAGCCTGTCACCGTTCCCTCCGAGGCCGCTCCGAAATCAGAGCGGCCTCGGAGGGAACTCTCTTTCGCCCTCCCCTCACCTTCCCCTCCTTTCCTCTACCTAACCCACCCCCCCCCCGGCCCTATCTAAACCCCCCCTTACCTTTGTCCGTAGATTTACGCCTGCGAGAAGCAGACGTAAATCTACGCGCGCCAGTGGACTGCTGGCGCGCCGTGCTCCGACCCGGGGGCTGGTTCGAAGGCCTGGACCACGCCCCCGGGCCGGCACCACGCCCCCCGTCCCGCCCTGAAATGCCACGCCCCGCCCCCGAAACGCCGCGTCATAGGGTCCCGCCCCCCAACACGCCCCCTTCCAAAAACCCCGGGACCTACGCGCGTCCCGGGGCTCTGCGCGCGCCGGCAGCCTATGGAAAATAGGTGCGCCGGCGCGCAAGGCCCTGCTCGCGTAAATCCGGGCGGATTTACGCGAGCAGGGCTTTTAAAATCCGCCCGCTCGTGTTTGGTAAAGTTTTGAAAATGTGCACGAGTCTTTCATTATTGGATATTCTATTCATCAGCTGTTTTGAAATTATTTTATTAGTATGATTTTACTATTATGATTAATATATCTTGATTTTATTGATTGTTTCATGAGGAATGGTGAAATTTTTGTTTTTCCATTGTTCCACTGCATAGAGTCTGGCGTGATGCGTTTTACAGTTCATTTTTTGTCTGATTATTTCTATTTCTATTTTATGTGGCTTTATTCTGTATTTGGTGAGGGTTTGTGTTCTGCATGCAAAGACTGAGATGAAGCATTCTTTTAGCATGTGGTTTCTCTGTAGGGATCTGTAGTAGCTTTAGCTTGTACTGTTCTGTTTTCCTGATAGGAGGTGTATTGATATTTTAGATTCTGGTGTAATATTTATTTATTTTATATTTTATATTTTATATTTATACTGACATTCAATCTGAGACGTAAATCCATGCGCGCCAGCGGGCTGCTGGCGCGCCGAGACTGGACCTGGGGGCGGTTCCGGAGGGTGCGGCCACGCCCCCGGAATGCCCCGGCCTGAAACCACGGACCCCCGGGCCCGCCCCGAAACGCCGCGCCCCGCCCCCAAAATGTCGCGTCGTTCGGCCCCGTCTCCCGACACGCCCCCGACACGCCCCCTTCCGAAAACCCCGGGACCTACGCACGTCCCGGGGTTCTGCGCGCGCCAGCGGCCTATGGAAAATAGGCCGCCGGCGCGCAAGGCCCTGCTCGCGTAAATCCGGGCGGATTTATGCGAGCAGGGCTTTGAAAATCCGCCCGTAAGTATTTGTACCTGAGACAATGGAGAGTAAAGTGACTTGCCTAAGGTCACAAGGAGCAACCCTGGTCTCCTGGTCTGTAGCCAACTGCTCTAACCACTAAGCTATTCCTCCTCCTATTTGCAGTATTCATGCCACTTTGGTGCCACTTTGCCACAATCTTTTGGAGTTCTTTTCCCCTTCTGATGATTGCTGCCCAGACGTTTCATCAGAATTGATAAGAAAACCCCAATCCTGCAGCCAAAAATAGGCTGCAAATACTTCCCTATTGACTTTAGTGGCAAAATGAATGAAAATAATGAATGAATTGGTTTTCCCCCCTATGAAACTAATAAAACGAATTTGGGTCCCAGCGAAACAGAAATGGAAATGAAACTAATTTTTTCCTTCTGTACATCCCTATACTATCAAGCTAGGGCGAGAGAACATTGTAGAAATCTCAACTTTGTGTGATTTTCCTCACTCCAAATCATGTCAAATCTTCACTGATGTGTACTGTGCTGTTCGTATGTAAAACTGGCCCCAAAACCCTAGACCACCACCAAAACCTCATCTCGAGTTACTAGCTGACCCTCCTATAGTAGTATAAAGAATTGACTACTATAAGAGCCTTATAAAGAGTCAGTCTCTCTCACTCTCTTTCTTTCTCTCTCTCTCTCTCTCTCACTCTCTCTCTCTAGCTCAAACTGATAAATGCCTGTCTGGGCAACTTGCAAAGGTCAAATATCACAGGGTGTGATAAAGTACCTATGCAAAGCACTAATATAGCATGCGGTAACTCTTAAATTATCATATCCACACCCTGTTTTCTTATGCAGGTATTATTCATGTGAAAATTATTGCATTTTGATGAATCTAGGCCTTAGATTGTAAACCCTCTGGAGATAGGGAAATATCTACAGAACCTGAATGTAATATCTGCTTTGAAGGGCCGAAAAGTGGAATATAAAAATCTAAAATAAATAAGTAGAGTTTTAAGACTTATTTTTTAATTTTTTATTTTAAAGGCTTTTATATACCGGAGTTCATGTACTAGTACATACCACTTCGGTTTACACAGAACCAATATTGGAAAATTACATCAAACAAGTAGGTATAAAATAACAAGGCTAACTTTGTAGGAACTTAGAACTTGAGGTAAAGGAGAGAACAGGACCAAGTGGTAACAGATCAATGTAAATAGCTAAATAATAAATACAAATTCTTACAATGAATACAAATGCTTACAGATTACAGTCTTCAAAATCTAAGTTTACATCTTCAGAATAATGTTTAAATCTACAAGAACTAACGGTTACATCTTCAAGGTTTGTAGACTTCAAAGCTGAGGTTACATCTGACTTAAAAGGTATTGGTGTAGCATGCTGTAAATTTAACGATTGGGAATATGAGACCAAGAAATACAATTAAGAGTTGCGGCATCAGACATCTGGTTAACGTGATTATGAAATGTGTGAATGAGTCTAGTTCTGGGACGTGGCTCTGAGCGAAAACTTTAAGTGAAGGCTTTTGTAAAGAGCCAGGTTTTGAGTTTATCTGACTAAGTATCTGACTTATCTGACTAAGTAGCAGCTTTGCTGCCACTTAGCTTAATAAATCAGTACTTATGCAGATAAGTGCCCCTACTTAGCTAGATAACTCGGAATTTATCAAATAGGTCCAAAATATTTTTTATATGTGTGCACATATTTCTGGGTATATTATGCATATTTTAAAACCTGCATACTTCATATATATGCAGGTTATAAAATACTGGAGCACTTTTGTTCAGGTCCACATATATAATGTATATGGGCATGCACACAGATATATTAAATTATCCTCCCAGTCATTAAGTGTTGTGGCCATACTAATTATAATTATCTAATGTACCCTACTATATTAAAATATACATATTTGTCCACCTGGAGTACCCATTACTTCATGATTTGTAATGGCTTCAACAATATTTGCCTTTTTCAATAATTATGGCTTAGTGTCTTTCACTTAATTATCTATCATTTCTGTTCATGTAGCATAATATAGTGTAATATTATGAGTTAGAACTGATATAAAAACATTAGCAATAAAGAATGTCATTCTATCTTCTTCACTTGTTGATAACTAGAGCTATTGCTCAGCCATACCTCGGAGACTAAAATTACTATAATTAATTTAAAATGTAATTTAGAAATGCAATGATAAAACAACTTAATTTATTTTTGCTAATGGAACTTACAAATGTTATGTTATGTTATTAACACTCGAGTTGTGAGGGTGCTCTATAAAGTTCTGATGAAAAATGCGCCTGTAAAAGATATACCTTAGAACGGTGAAGAGGCAAAGAGGCAGGATTAAGGCAAGTCACAATATGTCTTTACTCTTATGTATTACATCATATTTTTGCTTAGTACTGAATGCATTATTTGCAAGGCAAAGGCAATAGGAGAAAAATAATGTCTTGAAAGATACTAGTGCTGTAAGTTCACTGGGGAAAAAGTACTAATCGAAGAAAGTTCTTTTTTACTCAACGCACAATTAAACTCTGGAATTTGTTGCCAGAGGATGTGGTTAGTGCAGTTAGTTTAGCTGTGTTTAAAAAAGGATTGGATAAGTTTGATTTTTTTTTTTCATACAAATGAAATGAATCAAACATTCCATGAACTGAAGTTTATGGGGAAAAAAATCTCCCAAAAAGGAACTGAAAATGAAAATGGAATTTTTTATCCTGTACTCCCCTATTGTTTACCACTTATTCTCACAGTAGTTATAATCATGTGATATGTGTCTGTGTGAGAGCCCTGAGTTCACTGACCTCTAAATACATCCTCAGCCAGAGTAGTCAGAAACAATTCCATTATAATGTTGCAAATAGGGCTTAAGTAGATACAAGGCCATATTATATGCCCAGATGCCTCCCTCTATTATGGATAAGAGTCCTAAACTATCTATTGCTCCATAAATCAGGCTAATCTAGGATAGCAGTCAGTGGTTTAGGAGCCATACTAATTATGATTTTCCACACCTTTTGTTAAAATGTGAACCGGCATGATGTTTCTGACGAATGCCGGTATATAAAAGCAGTTAAATAAATAAATAAATAAATAAATAAATGATAAAGGGAGGAATTGTGAGTGTGCTTTGGAAAGTTCTGATGAAACATTTACCTGTAAAAGTTACACCTCAGGATAGTGAAGAGGCAGAGAGGTGGGATTAAGGCAAGCCATAGTATAATTGTTTTTGCTTAGTACTGAATATATTATTTGCAAGACAAATGAGAAAAAATAATGTTCTGGAAGAGACTTTTGCCGCGCGCTCACTGGGAAAAAAATAACTTAGAAATACTGAAGTGTACCAAAGATCATTGCCTACATTCCACTTCGAACTATATTCATCTTGGGGTAGATTTTTAAAAACAGCGCGATCACATACTTTTGTTTGCGCAGCAAACAAAAGTACGTGATCGCGCGTATCTTCTAAAATCCTGGATCGGCGGGCGCAAGGCTGCCGATTTTGGGCAGCCGGCGCGCGCCGAGCCGCGCCTGTCTCCGTTCCCTCCGAGGCCGCTCCGAAATCGGAGCGGCCTCGGAGGGAATTTCTTTCGTCCTCCCCTCACCTTCCCCTCCCTTCCCCTACCTAACCCACCCCCCTACCTTTATCCACGGATTTTCACCTCCCGGAGGGAGACATAAATCCACGCGCGCCAGCAGGCTGCTGGCGCGCCGAGACTTGACCCGGGGGCGGTTCCGGAGGGCGCGGCCACGCCCCTGAAACGCCCGGGCCGAAACCATGCCCCCGGCCCCGCCCCCAAAATGCCGCACCCCGCCCCCGAAACCCCGCGTCATCGGGTCCCGCCCCCGACACGCCCTTCCAAAAACCCCGGGACCTGCGCGCGCTGGCAGCTTATGGAAAATAGGCACGCCGGCGCGCAAGGCCCTGCTCGTGTAAATCCGGGCGGATTTACGCGAGCAGGGCTTTTAAAATCCGCCCGCTTATGCACTGATGGCCCGATTTTAAATCCCCCCCCACCCCCCTGCGTGCCAAAACCGGGGGTTTCGTGCATGGCCAGGCCTTGCACGTGCTGCACGCATTTTCAAAGGGTCCCAGCCACGCGCGTAAGCCCTGTTACATGCTGAAGTGCCGGGCCCAGATAAAGGGGTGGGGAGGGGCGGGGCTAGAGGCGGCCAGTACAGCGGCTATTTGCTGCTGTACCAGAGAAGGGCATCCTGGCGCACGCAACAAAGATGATACCATCATGACTTGTGTCACCAAACATTCACCTATGAGCAGACAGATTGTTAAAAGCATACGCTCTCATTGGGCAATAACACAGACAATAGAGGTCTTTGAAGATTTAGACTTTAGAATGGCTTTCTTGAGAAACAGAAATTTAAAAGAAATACTGTGTCCAGCATTGCTGCAAGAAAAGGATTTAAGGCAAAGTACATTAATGACGAATAACAAAGGAATAAGAGGGCATTATAAATGTCGACATTGATCAATCTGCAGCTACAAATCAAAGAATTCATAAGTCCCAATACTGAATATAAACATCAATTGAAGAATTTCACCACCTGTACTTCAACTTTTGTAATATATGTCATATTATGCCCCTGCTCTCGTATATATATTGGTCAAACAACCAGAGCATTCAAACAGCGCATTTGCGAACATAGAAGCTGCATTACTAATAAAAAGGAGAACTCAGCTTTAGTCACATATTGCACGGAATTCAGTCATGCCTTTTCAGAACTCAAATGGTTTGTGCTTGACATGGTAAAGCTAAACAAACGGGAAGGTGATCAAGGGCGGCTCTTATATTTAAGAGAACAACAGTGGATCTTTAAACTGTAGGCGGAGGAACCACATGGCATGAACAGTAAAATAGAGTGGAGCAGCTTATTATAATGATATCAGTAGCTATCAGAAATGGACAATGATTGATTACAGGTGAACACTTTGATACGTGATGACATGGCACAATATGAGTGGCTGAACATAGTTTAAATGGTCTAGCCTCTGCCAAAGTTTAAGTCTGATAGACTCTTTAAAAGAGACATGTTGTGAAATTTTGAGTAAGTAGATGATGCTATTTGAAATGACAAATTATATAATATTAAAATGGAACTTATTTGAAGAATCATTATTTTAGACTCGCACCGCCCTAACACAGCATTGGCGAAATGTTGACAATGTCAGCGTCTTCAAAA
Source organism: Rhinatrema bivittatum (assembly GCF_901001135.1). Taxonomy (NCBI): domain Eukaryota; kingdom Metazoa; phylum Chordata; class Amphibia; order Gymnophiona; family Rhinatrematidae; genus Rhinatrema; species Rhinatrema bivittatum. The sequence goes on from NC_042620.1 coordinate 43,028,957, forward strand.
GCAGCTTAAAATTTTGGTGGAAAAGTTCATCAAGAAACCGTTTCAACAAGATAAGTGTGACAATCAGTATCTATTGGGCGATTTTGTTGCTGATATTGAAAAGTAAAATCTGGTTTTTGTCTTTGAGCTATGATTGGTGAAAGAAAACACGCATAGCCATACATAAATACAAAACCCGAGAACCGGTTACAAAAGTAATTTTTTAATAAAATGGAAAATATAAAAAATTATTTTTGAAGTAGAAATAAAAAATGAGAGGTTTTTATGACCCATGACTGCAACTACTGGTCTTAATAAAATCCGACGGTATAAAACCGATTGGTACCAGTGCTGAGGTCTTTTCCTCTCTACTACAAAGTATTAATTCTAAGAAGTACTATAATCACAGAATAGCAACTTCTTTTTGTTGCTCCAGCCAGTTTTTTGTGTGCAGTAAGCAACAAAACAAAAAACTAGAAAGGTAAGAGAAAGGGTTTAGGGGTGGGGAGGAGAGGGAAAGGGGAAGGGGAAGGGAGGTTAGGGTAGGGGGTAAGGAAGTTCCCTCCCAGTCCGCTCTTTAATTGTTATAAAATGCGAGCGTCCATGTGCGTGCCGGGTCCTGCATGCACATGGACGCAGGCGCGCGTGGCTTTAAAAATATACCCCTGAAAGTCTTTGCATATTAAAGATACATTTGCATTAACTCTTATAGAAATGTTTTTGCCTTTTAAGTAGCTATATCACTGATGTATAGAATAGAAGTGGTGACCTATTTAACCTTTGGTATCAGTATATGATCTTTGAGAAACCTGCTCCTGTTTCATTTGTGTGGTAACATGTACAGCCTCTCCATAAGAGGCTTTTCTGAATAAAAATATGTTTCTCTTCTAGCTGTCAGTATAAGAGTGTCTTTCAAGCCGACAAAGCAGCTCTGAATTACAGGAATAGGTTTGACTTTTTCCCAGTAGCAGTCTGTTGAGGCATTAGTTGTCACCATCATCTGATTGTAAATAGCAGTGATTCATGTTTGTCTTATGTTCCTTTGTGTGTTTCTTGTGAATGTTTTTATTGATATAGTGCAATATAAATGTAGAAATAAATAGTTTTAAATACATACTGTTGTGTTGTAAATTAAAGGGCTAGAATGATGTATTAAATACAAAATGGATGACACTCCTTAGCAGATGTGGCTCAATATCTTCATTGCTCTTTTTATATTTCATTCTGGATTTTTTTTCAATTTAATTTTTATTGGTATTTAAATCATTAACAAAATGAAATTCATTTAACACCAAGCATCATGATACTGTGGCAATCAACCCATAGTTAAAAAAATAATAATAAAAAAAGAGAGAATAGCGTAACCACAGCACGAAAAGTCCACGTTATAAGGGGAGTGAAAGGGGATAAAAAAAAAGAAACAAAATTAAAAATAAAAACTGTAAAAGCCAGATCCTATTCCATCAATTCCACCTTATCACATTGACTTCTCAAAGACCATGAAATGCTAAATTCACTTCACCAAACTCTTATCCATAAAAAATGTTTCTAGATGAAGTAGGTCAAAAAAGACAAACTTATTTCTCTGATAGGTAGTAATACATTTAGAGGGAAATTTGAGGAAGAAAGAGGCATCAAAAGCCCCTACCCACTGTCTCAGGAGAAGAAAGTGTTTCATTCACATTTGAGCTGAGAAAAATCTGGAAAACATTGTATATTTTGCCCACAGAAGGAAATATCTTTATTTTGAAATATATTTAAAGGCCAAGTGCCTGATTTTCAAAAGGGTACACGCGTAAATCCGGAGTATTTATGCGCATAACCGGTCTTCCGCATCCCGGGCCTATTTTCAAAGGGCCCGGCGATGCACTTAAAGCCCCGGGAAACGTGTAAGTCCCAGGGCGTGCAAAAAGGGGAGGGGGCGGGGCGGTCCCAGAGGCTCCAGGCACAGCGGCCATTTGCCGCTGTGCTGGGGATCACGCACCAGCAGTGGGCTGACGCACGCAACTTACTGTAGCCCCAGGGCTGAAGTAGGTTTTAAAACAAAAACAAGGAAAAGGTAGGGGGGAAAGGGCAAGGGAGGTAGGGGAAGGGAAAGGAAGGTGGGGTGAGGGGGAGGGAACGGGGAAAGCAGCGCGGCTCGGCGCACGTGCATAATTGTGCACCCCCTTGCGCGCGCGTACATGTGTGTGCGCCGGGTAGCGCACGCACATGTACGTCCGCATGTACATTTGAAAATCTACCCCTAAATCCTTATCCTTCTTGGAACAAAAGGAGACCAAAAGAGCGGCCCTAGTTGTTGTTATATCATTCTGGGAAGTCTCCAAGAAGGCTTACTTCTTATCTACAGTTATCATATCCATTCCATACCCCCCTTGTACCTCATTTGTCCCTCTCATCAACTTAGGGATAGAATAGATCTTAGAGAGGATAACTTCCTTTTCATTAGACAATTTAAGCCATCCTACAGATATTTTATAAACAGCTCATGTTCCAACAATAATCTAATCCTAGGAAAATTTAAAAACCACAGATTTTTCACTCCAATGCTAATTTCTATGAATTCCAACTGATTCTGCACAGACAGATTATTCTTAATATGGGCCACTCCAGATGCCTGTAGTGCAGACACCTAGGCTCCCAAAGTAGATACTAAGCCCTCCCCTTCATACAGATATATTTCATGCTCTCCTAACTTGGATGTCACTCCCAAAGTAAATTTACAGAAATGTGAAACACTATCATATGACAACCCTCTGCTCATCTAGGAGAGTAACATTACCAGACACTGCAGGATCAAATTCATCAGAATCCGCAGTCCATTTGCCCAAGGAAGAGATGGCCATTGGCAACAGACCTTTCCATTACCTCAAGAATCCTCCACTGACTTTAGAAACTGGGTCCTTATTGGACTCCATTCCACTTCCGTTGCCCACCATAAGGTTGCTCAACATCTGATTCTGAACACCTATCTACTCCCTTTTATCCTAATACATTCCACTGGGGCTGTAAACTCCTCTAACCCCCCCCCCCCCCCCCCCCCGTCCTCAGGCTCTCTGTTCCCGGCCAATCTGGAGTGGGAGTCTCATACAGGGTTCCCTGCTGGCTGATCCACAGGAGCCACTGAAACACCAGCATCAGTTTCCGCCACAAAATTATGGAGAATGACAGCGGCATTGATTGATTCTCTCATTGGTGTCATTGGCAGAATTCTTACGCCCTGACTCAAAGAGACCCCAGAATGCGGCGAGGCATCATCTTTTGGATCCACCAGGGCATTATTCAACAAGCACTATGGCCTCAGGCACTCAACCAAAGGGCCTCTCATCACGCAAATGCCAAAAGATGACGTCTCTGGCTTACCTTTCCTCTTCCTGTCCATTGTGAACTGAAGAGAAATATAGCAAGAACCAAACAAAGGAAAAGAAAAAAGATAATATCAGGTGGCTCTGTCTCAATGTCTATAAGTGGCAGCCATCTTGCTCCCCCCCCCCCCCATTTTATTTATCTATTGTTGATTCTAGATATTTCTCAATGTTTAGTTTTTTCTTACAGATATTTTAATCCTATAAAGTAATCTGTTGATAAATAGAGAAAAGTGTTCTACTGATAAGTAATGAGTTTCAGAAAGGCATTATTTTACACCATAAAACTTTTGGTGGTCAATTTCCAAAGGAATACCTACAAGTAAAATAGTTTATTACATGCAGAAATGGACTTCTACAAAATTACCTGCCTGACATGTGGCAAATATACACATGCATGTCTTATCTGCAAGTACATTTACCTGGAATGAGCAGAGGCATTCTCAGGATTGGGATTGAGAGGGGCTTGGACTTACGTTTGGATTTTCAAAAGTATGCGCATGAATTTTCCCAAAACGTTTAGGCAAATAGCAGGTGTAAATGTCTGTGGGAGAATTTGGTGAGATCATTTTCAAAGTGGGTTTGTGCATCTAAGTCCACTTTGAAAATTAGTGTAACTTACATGCATACTTGCTGCAGAATTTAGGTGCAATGTTACAAAATTCTCCCTGAGAGGACAATTTTTGAAGCTATTTACGAAGGTAACAAAGGTGTTATCTGGATAAATCCCAATGGGTGAGATTTGCTCTTCCCTAAGTAGCTAAAAGTATGTGCATGGTTTCACAGAATGTGTACTTTTAGCCATGGGGAAAAAAGGACATTCCCAGGAGCGGGATGAGAATGAGGGAAGGAAAGTATGTACTTTGCAACCATCGGTAGGTTTTAACTTGCGGTTTTTACCACTCTGACTGTTTAAAGAGAGTGTCTCAGGGAGATTCCATTTTAAAATTACTTTTCAGAGCCACTACTTTACTTTAAAGTATCTGTGGACCTGTAAACTACCCAGGTTGCTGAAAAATTGTTCCCTTAATGTTGATTAATTAAGAATTTGCTGCATTAATTCTACATTCCAATCTTAATTCACACTTTTGATCCGTGTCTTTAGAGACTGCAAGTGGGCTTTGTATGCGTAGAAAGGAAAATGTATATATAAGGACTAGATGCAAAGATACAAATCAGCAAACATTTTATGCTTAAAAATGTTCATGTGAAACAATTCGCATAATTCAGTGATTTCTCCAAATTATGAGCTTCTATTGTAACTGCTAAGAAGGAGACCTTTTTGTAAAATTAGATGTTTAGTAAACTACTTAGGGGTCAATGTACTGAGCCGCAAACAGCTTCACAAACATAATTAACACTTAAAAACGGCAAATCACATATGTAATCACACTGGTGAAAATGTTATGTGTAATTTGTCATATTTACAGTACATGCATAATTTTGCATTTGTGAAGCCAGTCACAAAATGTATGTTAAATTGCTAAGGAGCTGAAAAATCATGCAAATCAGATAACTGGTGATTCAGCAATGGGAAAATTACATGCAGAAAGTTTTGCAAAACCAAAAGAGAAGATGTTTTTGGCCAGAATGCCTCTGATTTTGTGTGTACTTTTTCTCAAAATTTATATCCACAAATACTTAGTATAATATTAATATGTCAGCATCATGAAAAAACTTCCTGTGGTGCCAGCTCTTTTCAGTGAAAAGTTTGCATTATTTTCCCAAAGGGCTGAACTTTCAAAGGAAGTACTTTGTAAAATTAGGATACTGCCTTAGCAATTTTTAAAAGCCATTTACCCACTTAAGTGCATGTTACATGGGTAAAACCTAAGGCATATATTATAGCAGGTTTCAAAAGCCCACTTACATGGATAAAGGACATTTACATATGTAAAACTCAGTTTTAAGCATGTAAATGTTTTTTAAAATCAGGCCCACAATGTACAAAGATTCCATATGATTGAATTATAGGGCTTTATAAATTCATGTAATTCAAATAATTAACAGCATGTCCTATACCAGCTCCAATCCCCTCAGGTTGAGCCCTTAGGTTGAGGTTCCAGTAGCTGGCAGGCCTTAGGCAAGGGTCCTATAAGGAGCGGTCTGACAGAATCCAATAGTATGCCAAGGTCAGGGCAGGCAGCAAACAAGTGGAATCGGAGTCTAGGAAGTGGTGAGGGCAAGCAGAGATCAAGCAGAGTCAGGATCCAATTAGAGGTCAAGAACCAAGAGTCAGTCATACAGGAAGGAAAGGGCAGACAGAATGAGAACAGGCAAGATAAGGACGGGAACAGACAATACAAGGAAAAGGCAAGACACGGACAGAATAAGGCAAGACAAGCAGCAAGACAAAGGCAGGGACAAGGCAAGGCGGGGACCAGAACCAGGCTCGTCAGGAATAGGAGAAAAGACAAGGCAGGAACTGGGACAAGCCAAGAACCAGAACAACTTACACTGCAGGCTAGGCAGGAAGACCTGTTGCTGAGGTGCATGGTAGATGAAGAACGAAGTTTAAACAGCCCGGATGGGATGATAGGTGCTGCACCCAGATTCCTGCTGTGGGGCAGCTCATGTGCACTTAGGTGGGAGCATGGTCGGCACAGGCCAGCAACATGGCATTTTGGGCGAGTGTTGGCAGTGTTCCAGCCTGAACTGGCAGCATTCTGGGATGAGTCTATCTGAAGATGGCCGCAAAACGTTACAATTATACAATATACTTCCAGTTTTGCAGTTGGTATACTGTTTCTTTCCAAACTTATATAGTTCCAAACTGTGCCCTATCTCTGGTAGATCTATATGACAGACAATACAACAAAATAATACTATGAAATATTAAACAAAATATAATGAATTTTAATCTTTCATGCAGATAGCTTAAAGTTGAAATCTATATTCTATAGATAATGATATACAGATTTTTTCCCAATTAAGCATTCTGTTTCATCTGCAATACATGAGTTGGAAATATATATGGATATTATTAAATAATGGTTGTACGAGAACCGAATAATGTTGAACATTTCAAAAACAGAAATAATTCATTTATCACACCATCCATATGATGAGATAGTTCTTTCACTGACATTTGAAGACCATTCAGTTTCATGCTCTACATTTGTTTGAGTTCTTGGGGTACTGTTGGATTGAAAACTTTCTATGAAAGAGCATATCAAGAAGCAGATCCAGGAGGGCTTTTTTAAACTAAGAATTCTGAGAAAATTAAAACCATTTTTAGACTCAAAAGATTTTCAGTTGGTTTTATAGATGTTGCTAACAGGACTTGAATATTACAATGCTTTATTGCTGGAAATTCCGGTTTCTCATATCAGAGCTTGGCAAATACTACAAAAATCGGCAGGCAGAGTTCTAACAGGCAGTTCTGAATTTGATCACGTGACACCCATTCTTCAGGAATTGCACTGGCTTCCTGTGCAACATAGAATACATTTACACCTGCTATTCGCCTAAACGTTTTGGGAAAATTCATGTGCATACTTTTGAAAATCCAAAAGTAAGTCCAAGCCCCTCTCAATCCCACCCCTGGGAATGCCTCTGCTCATGCCAGGTAAATGTACTTGCAGATAAGACATGCATGTGTATATTTGCCCACATATCAAGCAGGTAATTTTGTAGAAGTCCATTTCTGCATGTAAAATACTATTTTACTTGTAGGTATTCCTTTGAAAATTGACCACCAAATGTTTTATGGTGTAAAATAATGCCTTTCTGAAACTCATTACTTATCAGTAGAATACTTTTCTCTATGAATCAACAGATTACTTTATAGGATTAAAACATCTGTAAGAAAAAAACTAAACATTGGGAAATATCTAGAATCAGCAATAGATAAATAAAATGGGGGGGGGGGGGAGCAAGATGGCTGCCACTTATAGACATTGAGACAGAGCCACCTGATATTATCTTTTTTCTTTTCCGTTGTTCTTGCAGAAATGTACTATGTCAAAGCCTGACATGGGGTGGCTTGGAACAACTTTATGTCTATATATTCCTTCACATTCCTTGAGAACGTCTAATAGCAAGTTTAATAGATATTCCTTCAATTTATCAGGCACATCTCAGGTCGATCCGGGTTAGAGAAATTTCAGTTGCCAGACCAAAAATATTGAATACTCTGCCAAGTTCTAAGAGGACCATAACATATTCTAAAATGTTTTAAAAAGTTTGGAAACCTGGCTTTGGAAAGCAGCTTTTGAAAACTAGGCTTGGCAGGATTCCCGTTAGTTTGTGTAGGTAGAGTGTAATAACATCTGTTGCTTAATAATGATAAAGGGATGGTAGAATGAATGAAAGGTTGTCAGACTGTGGATTCAATTTGATGTATTGACTGTGTGATGTTTTATTTTATATGGTTTTACATTACTGTGTATGTAATTTTGTGTGCTGCTTCGATCTTTGCGGCTAATAAATTATTAAATAAAGAAAGATCTGACCAGTTTCAATTTCATCATAAAGTAAAAATAATTGTAAAAATGTATATTTATATCTTTGAGAAACCCACAATATATATTCAGCCATTGTTCTGAGGGAGGAAACTTCTTTCAGTGGAAAGGAAGTTCTTGGTCACGATATAAGGCTACAAATAGGGATATGTGCTAAAGTCAATACTAGGAGGTCTATAATCAGCACCATTTAGCCGGCTCTTAGGGCCATTCATCAAAATGCATTATGGCATTAATGCATGTGATAGTTATGTTACTGCATGGTGCTAATGCAAATTGTTTGAAGGGGCAGAATTGGGGAAGGGTTTGGGCGGGATTAATGAAAATGAGGGGCAATATAACATGTTTTTAACAATGGAAATAATTAAACTTTTTCATTTCTGGGCTTGTGGAGTGGAGAGAGAGAGAGAGAGCCTCTGGGGAGGACTTCACAGTATTCAACTATTTATATCACTATAGGAAGGCCATCTAATAACTGGAGGTGAGGTTTTGGTGGTGGTTTAGGGTTTTGGGTCTTGTTTGACATGCAGAGTGAGACATTTTTCATCGGGCCCGATCGTGTTTTTTTTTATCGGCTGCGCCCGAGCCGATAAACAAAAAACCTACCCTGACCCTTTAAAACTAATCCCTTTGCTTCCCCCACCCTCCCGACCCCCCCCCCCAAAAAAACATTTTACTGGTACCTGGTGGTCCAGTGGGGGTCCCGGGAGCGATCTCCCGCTCCCGGGCCATCGGCGCCGGCCATCCAGTGCTCCCTCCATGTGACAGGGGCCGGCCAATGGCACGGATACCCTGTCACATGGGAAGGGCAAAGGGCCATCGGCACCATTTTGATTAGTGGCAGCCGACAGCCCGGGAGCGGGAGATTGCTCCCGGGACCCCCACTGGACCACCAGGTACCTGTAAAATGTTTTTGGGGGGATCGGGAGGGTGGGGGAAGCAAAGGGATTAGTTTTCAAGGGTTGGGGTGGGTTTAGGTGTTATTTTTGTGTGCTGTTTTTCCTGCCCTCCCCCAAAACGATAAGAGAACCCCCATGATCAATATCGTGGGGTTTTCCTATCGTTTCGGGGGAGCCCCCGATTTCTGACGATTTTGAAAATATCGATGATATTTTCAATCGTCCAAAGCCCGATTCACATCCCTAACAAACAGCACAGTACACATCAGTGAAGATTTGAAGTCATTTGGAGTGAGGAAAATCTCACAAAGATGAGATTTCTACAATGTTCTCTCACCCTAGCTTGATAGTACCCTGTTATAGAATCTATCAAGGCCTTATTAAGAGGCTCGCTCTCTCTCCCCATAGTAATAGCCTATCTGGGCATGAAAACATTAATGCACTCCGTGATACACTACCTATGCAAAGCGCTATGTTAGCACATATTTATTTATTTATTTATTTATTTGGATTCTTTTATATACCGAAGTATAGCGTTTGCCTTCACTCCGGTTTACAAGATAACAACATAATACATACAAATATCTTAGAACTGTATTTAACATTCAGAACATAGAACCTTATTTAACATATTAATTGAAAATTTATATGAGAGATAAACCATAATAGAGTTAGTATATCAGATTCTTTAAATATCATATGGAACAAAATTAACAACGTAAGTGCTGAGCATGAGAAGTGATTTATAGTTGGTAAGGGTCTGAATAGGAGCTCGGAGTATGTTAAGTGAATCAAGTACAGTCTTTGGATTGGTTGGATGAGGGAGGAGGGCAAGGTGTGGGGAGGTGTGGGAAGGGTGTGTTGTGGGGGGGAGGGGAGGGGGAAAAAGTGTTAATAGAAAGGATCACCGAAAGAATAAGTCTAAAATTATCAGAAACATGCCCCTTTTTCTTACTGCGGGTGTTATTCATGCAAAATTATAGCATTTTGATGAATCTAGGGATTTAAGTAAGGATTTATCCAGCTAAGTTGCTGCAGCTGAATACCTGGCCACATTTAGCAGCCTTAAGCACACTTAATAAGTAAATAATTGGTTTCACAAAACATTATATCAAACACAAAGTATACAAAAAGGAGGATATAACAGCAATTTTTCTCAATATAATATACTTTATCAAATGGGGTAAACCTGTGGTTTTAAAGTCTTTACCATCCTGTGACTCTGTGGACGTCATCTATGTTATTAGATGCCCATGCAGGTTACTGTATGTGGTAAAACAAGGAGAAAGGTTCTTGTCCATATTTTTGAACATTGCAGAAAATTTGGAAGGGTATTGTTGAAACTCTGTTGGTATGACATTGGATTGAATTAAGATATTCATTTGAGGATTTGTGGTTTTTTGTGATCAAATCTATCAAAATTCATCAGAGTGGTGATATTGATAGAGTCCTTTTGCGATCAGAACAATGGTGGATTTTTAATTTTTGATCGATGATTCCAGGGAGCTTACATAAAAGAATTGAATGGGTTCATTAACTGTAATTGGTGTTTTTTCAAATTGAGTTCTTTGATTAGCTCTCATACCCTATATTGCTTGACGTTCTAGATATAAATAGATTTGATTGGTCAAGTAATAAACATGTGACTTTTTAAACTCTTGACTATAGTATTGTGACTATACCACAAATTTTGGTGGTTTGCTTTTTTTCTTTTGCATCTTGACTTGGTGAGTTTCAGCTTTGTTATAGTTTATATAAGGTTTAAGATTTATAAGATTGTTGTATTGCTATTTTCATTTTATATTTTTTTTGTGTGTATATGTATTTTGTAGATTGAAGTATAGAATAATATCACCCCTGTTTTGATGCCTTATAAGAAGATTAGGTCTTTTCATATCTTGTGATTTATATTTAGATAGACTTCAGCTAATGGATGGTGAATCAAGAAATTCATATTTGATATTATTGTCGCGTTATTGGCTTATAGTTTATAATTGGTTTTTTGACAACATTTTATTTGTGTAGCTTTAAAGGATATGCTTTTTGGAGAAAATTGCATTAATATATTTTGGATTACTGTTCAGATATGTGTGACTTTCTCATATTGAAAGATACTTTTTGTATCTTTGTGGGCAAATTGATATAGGGTAACTTGTGAAAAATAATACCTTATGAATGTCCCCTGAAGAAGCTTATATTAAACAAAATATATTGGGTTATTTGTATGTATAAGTTTTAAGGTGGTGTGAGTTTGTGTGATTGTGTATGATTGATGATAATGTACAGATAGTATGAGCAATATATTTATTTTGAACATGTTGGAGTGATTTACTTTTCTATGTATTTTATGATATTTTGTAAATTTGATAAAAATTAATGAGAAAAATAGCTCTTATATCCCTCTTTTTGTACACATTTAGCAGCCACCATTTAGCTGAATAAGTACTTACCAGCTATGTGGTGGGTGGGAAATGGACATTTTGGGGAGGCTCTATTTATCTGGTTAACCTAGTTGGATAAGTAATGATATATACACTTTTACAGGTAAGTTAACCAAACAAGGCCTGGATTTATCAAAATGTACTAAATATTGCATGTGATAGGAAAAGGAGTGTGTTTTATGGTATCTTAGTGCTTTGCACAGGTATTAGTGCAAACTGCAATAACTGTTTCACACTTTGTGATAAGTGCCAGAATTGTTGTATTTCCTATGTACAACCACGGGGGGGGGGGGGGGGCATTTTAAGCTCCTGGAGAGTCAGCCTAGCTATCAGGGCCTTTCTACAACCACAAAACTCATCTTTGGGTGAGTTTCCTCACTCTTAAGGTCATCAAATCTTCACAACAGAGCACTGTTCTGTTTGTACGTCGCACTCTGGATGCCAAAGTGGCCCCTAACCCCTACACTAATACCTAAACCTCACCTCGAGTAGCTAGGTGGGCCTCTTAGAGAGGTATAAATACCTGCCTAGTATGAGGGCCTTACAGCTAGTCTCTCTCTCTCTCTCTCTCTCTCTCAAAATGCTATTTGCAAAAATATCACATGGCTTAATGAAAAAGGTGTAGTGCAAAGCTGGCCCACTTGGCCAGAAATCCCACCCCAAACTCCTCCCCTTTTCCTAATTTGCAACGCGCCATGCGTTATGGTGTTTTCACATGCATTAAAGGTGTTTTTCGCATGCGAAAATGCCATATAGCACTTTGATAAATGACCCCCTAAGTTAGACAGATATGTCTTATCCAGCATGTAGCTGGATAAGTCGCTGAATATAACAGGTATGCCATTTAGACGGATAACTTTTCAGTTATCTGTCTAAATGGTATTTGAATATCCCTACTCAACTGTTTTTTGATGTTTTGCTTTACTATATTATTTATTGTGTTACTTTTTGGGTATTTCAGATTAACTATACATTGTATAAACAATGTCTGCTCCACCTTTTAGTCAGATGCAGGGGCTCTTTGGAGAGTTCAGGGGACCAACTGTGACCCATGGTCCCAGGGTTCTTTCCGGACAGAGGGAAATGAGGAGTCTTTCAGAACCATAAGACTTGTAGAATGTCCTGTAGCACCCCCATTAGCATGGGTGGCTCAAGGTAATCTGCTGCTTGAGGTGAGAAAAAAATGCCCCCCCCCCCCAGGCATGTTGCAGGTCAAATCACAGAAAGAGTGGGAGAAGGGGTTATCCCTCTTGGAGTCTAGCCCTCTTGGTGATTTGAAATGCTGGAGAAGGGGCATGCGAGGGTCAGGGCTCCCAGAGGAGTGGCAGGTAAGAGGGCTAGAGATATTCCAGGAAAAATACAAAAAAAAGCAAGATACTTGCAACCCATTTGGTATTAGACCTATTGGGGTAGATTTTCAAAAAGCGCACCTTCGCGTACTTTTGTTGGCGCATCAGGCGCCAACAAAAGTACGCTGGATTTTAGTAGATACGCGCGTAGCCGCGCGTATCTGCTAAAATCCTGGATCGGCGCGCGCAAGGCTACCGATTTCGTGTAGCCGGCGTGCGCCGAGCCGCGCAGCCTACCTCCGTTCCCTCCGAGGCCGCTCCGAAATCGGAGCGGCCTCGGAGGGAATTTGCTATCGCCCTCCCCTCACCTTCCCCTCCCTTCCTCTACCTAACCCCCCCCCCCCCCCCGGCCCTGTCTAAACCCCCCCCCCTACCTTTGTTGGGGGATTTACGCCTCCCGGAGGGAGAAATAAATCTCCGCGCGCCAGCGGGCCGTGGATGGAGAGCTTTGAAGGGAAATTTGTGCCACGTCAAAATTTTGCCTCCTGAAGCGGCAGCCTCCCTCTATCTACCTCATTATAGAACCACCCCCTACCCATTAGGAATCAACACATTACCACTCAGTTTGGTATTGTACAAAAAATAAATCATTTTACTAGGGTATTTGATGCAGATGAATGATTTGGCAAACTATACACACATCTGTCGCAATTGATACAGAAATCAAAACTCCAAACACAGTTCACAGTCAATAGATACACCGTAACAGATATTCTTTGCACTAGGTAATCCTTTCCTCAGCTCTCTCACAGTGTACTCTTTATGGATTCTTCCCCTTGGTGACATTCCCTGAATTGATGCTTGCTTTATGGTCTGCAGATCTTTGCAGTCCAGTAGCTGAACTGGGTAAATCTTCCTGAATAGTTATAGATAAGCTTCTGCTGATTCTTTCAAAGCAGAAACTCAGAAACTAAAAGTTGCTTTTGAAGTCTGGCAGTCCTTCATTTAGCAGCAATCTTAAACTCTATTCTTAAACGCTCAAGGCAAATCTTCAGTGGAACACAAGGACTAATTCCCCTTTCACCTCTCTTCAGCTCTTTGGTTCTCTCATTCTCAGAATCCTCCTTGGACTCTAGCTATCCTCCTTAATCCTGGAAGCCTGTGAACTCTAGCCTTGTGTCTCATCCACCTTCCTAGGACAGAAGACTGGATGAAAGAATATGAGCCAATGCGTGAACATGAGTTTTGTAAAAACACACGCTTACAAGACACCTATCACTGGGAAGTGTCTGGAAATTACTACATTTCTTCATATTCTATTGCTGGAGTTTCTGTGTTTTACAATGCAGAAAAGGCATTATGCAAGGGTAACAGCAGGGAATGTAGGTGTCTTTTCATCACAAGCATTAAAACACACCCACTCTCCTGCTGTTACCCTTGCATAGTGGCTTTTCTGCACTGGAAAACACAAAAGCTCCAACAAATAGAATATGAAGTGATGTTTGAGAGGGATACAGTCATCCAATGCACCCAGAAACCCTTAAACATTAGCAAATGTCATAGAAGAAAGCTTCATTCATCAGAGAAACCGATTTGGGAACTCATTTCGATAGGGACACAAAAGGTAAATGCCTTCCAGGATCCTCAGCTAATAGAAATGCAAACCAGGTTGTCAAAGAAATGATAGAAAAAAAGTAAGCACTCTGATCTCAATGTTATCATCCATTTGGGGATCAATGACCTCGCTAGAAATAATATCCATACAGTATAGAAAAATTTCCAAAGCCTAGGGAAGAGGATTTGACACATGGCAAAGACCTGCCTTTTCTGAAGTATTACCTGTTCATAGAAAGGGAAAGGAAAGGCTATGCCAGAGAGATAATTTCAATTCATGGCTCAAAACATAATATAAAGAAAATGGTTTTGGAAACATTGGAGGCTGGGGCTATGTATGGAGCAATAAAAGGTTATATGGTAAGGATGGCCTATATTTGTCTGTGGCAAGAAGGAGGATGTTAAACGAGAAATTCAAATCATACATTAGGCATTTAAACTAGAGGGTGGGTTGGTAGAAGGTAGCCAATAAAATTGACGTGTCACCCCCAAGCATTATAGGAAGTGGGAGATCAACATAACAAAAAAAAGCAAAAAATACCTTCATGATGGAGGTGGACTTGGACATTGGTGCTGTTACAGAAACTTGGTTCACTGAGACTCATGACGGGGATGCGGCCATCCCAGCTATAATTTGCTAAGGAAGGACAGAAAGGAAAGAACAGGGGGGAAAACAATATCCAAGCAACTGAAATGCAAGGGACATGGGATAGAGAAGAAGCATTATGGGCTGTCCTAAAAAAAAGATGATGGCCCTTCCATTTACAGAGGTGTGGCCACCAGGCCTCCAACTCAAACAGAAGAACTGGACAGTGATCTGATCGAAGACATCCAAAAAATGGGAAAGAAGGGCAAAGTGTTGCTTTTTGGAGATTTTATTCTGCTGGATGTGGATTGGAGTATCCCTTCTGCAGAATCTATAAGAAGTAGAGAGATAGTGGATGCTCTTCAAGGGGCTCTGCTCAAACAGTAATGGAACCTACAAGAGGATAATGTCCCTAATGTCCGGGAAGCTGCTCACCTGTGCACCAGTGATCATCAGACAGTATGGTTTGATATAGCAAATAGTATATAGAGAAGTTGCACGAAGATAAGGGTTTTGAATTTCAAAAATATAAACTTTGTCAAAATGGGAACCTACCTTGAGGAAGAACTAGAACACTGGGAGAAGAAGGGTGAAGTGGAATAGTGGGCCAAAGTAAAAGGAGCTATTACAAAGGCCATATATCTCTATATGAGAAAAGTAAAGAAAAGTAAGAGGAATAAGAAACCCGTGGTGGGTTGTGTAGGGTGTGCAGTGGGTCAGTGTGGTCTGCGACCAGCCCTCGGGCTGTGTAGGGCGTGCTGAGGTATAGTGCCCATTGAAGCTGGACTCGAACCTCAACCTGAGCCTTCATCCATGTTCAACATCTCCAGTGCCTTCATCCATGTTCAACATCTCCAGTGCCTTCATCCATGTCTCCAGTGCCTTCATCCATGTTCAACATCTCCAGTGCCTTCATCCATGTTCAACATCTCCAGTGCCTTCATCCATGTTCCACATCTTGTCCTCAGCCTTTGTCTGTCCTGATGCACAAGCCGTTCCCAAGCAGCAGGTCCAAAAGGGCTATCGAGTGGCTGGAGGGCTACCCCCAGAGACCAGCATTGCATTGTTGGGTCTCACTCTGTGCATGCAGGTTCAGCGGAGGCCTGAGAGCTACATTTAAAGACCAAGCTATGTTCCAAGTCCAGCCCATGTTCCCTTGGAGCCTCCCCTGAGGTTGTGCTGATGTCCAAGGGCTCACTTTCTCTTGAGGAAGCAACCAAATCCCACATTCACAACAGTAATAGTAGATGGAACCTAATCTGAAGAGAAAATGAGGTGAAGCTGAGTGCCATAGGAATCGGTTTTGGGACAGTTCTGTTCAATATCTCCCCCAGCCCCAGCACAGCCCCCAACACCCGCTAGAATTTTTCTGTTGTAGCTGGGGCTGATATGAGCTCTGATATCAATGGCGACAGCAACATGCTTTGAAGGTGCATGGGCTGCGTTCTGAGCTAATGTGCTTCACTCACAAGCCCCATGCTGGCTTGAATATGGAGGGCAGGGTTTGGAAGCAGATCACACAATCCCCAGCCCATGCACCTTCAGAGCATGCTAATGCTGCCTCCCCTGCTGAAATAAGGCCTCAGACTGGCCTCCTTTCCAGTAGAAGAGGTCTGCAACACAGAGCGGGATGTTGTCGAGGAGGGGAAGCCTGATAATCCTAGGTCTCAGCAGTGTGTATCTGTTGAAAACAGGTCCTGATTTTCTCATTTAACTGAATCAGAAGCCCTAATTATAATATTCACTTCAGGGTATCAGCTGAATCTGGAGTAACAAATATAAACAAGATATTTTTTTCTTACATTTTCTTTACTAAATTGATTGTAAATAACAGCTTCCCTAGGACCAGATTAATTAAGAGTTTTCTCCCATTTCCTGTCTATGAGAAAAAACTTTAGTGAATCAGGTCCCTGGTTTCTTGGATCTACTTTTAGTAATTTCCAATATATTTAGCCATTTATTATGTATTCCTTACCCAGAGGACTTCAATAGCTATGAAAGAATATGCTGTCTATACATTGAAATAGATAGATACAGTATCAGATATAAAGGTATATAGACAATAAAGGATAATATTACAGCCATGATAAACTCTATTTCATAGATTTAAATTCCAGTGAAAACACTTCTGCAAATTTGCCTGAAAATGCATATTAACTTCTTATAGCATATTGAATCTTCATCTCAAATCTACCACATTTTCATTAGCAATTACTTAAAAAATGTGTTCATGCCTGGTCCATTGTGCTCTTATTAATGAGCTAGAAAAATGTATTAGAATTTAGTTCATAGTTATCCTTTGCCTTTGACTTCCCTGTGGACAAATCGCTTGATCGGTATCCAGTTTATTTCCCCTGACTATAATTAGATAATAATAAAATATGTCTGATTCTTCTATGGAAGTTCTTTTACAGACTAAGCATCAAGAATTGGTAGGAAAATCATTTCGTTCCATATATGTTTTTGAAGCATTAAACTGTAAAGCACATTGGGATCTGTTTGAATAACAGATGCTGTATTATTACAGTGACATTCCCATTCTTATGAATTTCCTTGGATTTTCTCAAAAGAAGTCCTTGGAATTCTGATTTCTTTATGATAAAGAGAACTTAATGCATCTGTTTTAGGTGCAAGCCTCAAAATGATTTCAGTTGAAAACCTCCAAACCTTTGAGTTTGCATAACAAGAAATGCCTTTCGCTGCTTCAAGACAGTTTCACCTCAGCATGAGACTCTCAAAGTGGCATTAGAGCAGCTGAAAAAACTGTAGCTTTAATATCTAATTATTATGCACTTTAGTGTATGTTTACTCAAAGTGTTGAACTGGAGGAACATCCTTTATTTTTACCTTTTCAAAGTTCACTTATGACTTGCCCTAGTTGACGAGATTTAGGGGCTAGTGTTTGTTAAGGCTTTTTTCTCTTTCTATGTCTGTGGGAAAACAAAGCTAAATGTTACAGGCCCTTAGTCCTGCAAAGGCTGGTGAAAAAGAAAATTTCAAAGCGGCTGATATACACAAAAGAAAAGATCCATTTCACATGCTAAAATGGGAAATAATGCACTTTCTTTGCAATAGCACACATTTATTCCCAATAGAATGCGCAAATGCAATTTTTTTTTGTCCTTCACAAATAGTTTAATTTTGTGCATAGTTTTACACATGCAAAATTTGATTTAAAGAAAAAATGTACTACTGCAATACAAAATTATGCAAACCATCTCAGTAACTATTTGCACATATTAAAACTACACACAAGTTTACTTCACAAAGGTCAGAAAAAAAAAACTAGACTTCATTGAGTTGCAGTTTATAACTTGTTTTGTGAAAAACTTCATAGGAAAATTCTATGTGTTATTTTTTTTTTTTACCAGGCTCATTTGCATAGAAATCCCAATAGGAAAACAGCATGCTGTTGTGTTTGACCGGTCGCGGGTCTGTCCCACGACCAACTGCACTTACCTCCAGCCCCAAGTCGAAGGGGGCCCACTGACGCTGCGGCAGGTCCCTGAATGAAGATGAGGCAGAGAGACTGCTCAGCCGAGCACGTGTACTGCATACTATAGATTTAAAAAAATCTTTACTGCTGCAAACATGCCTCGGAAATGGTAGTGGATAATGAGGAACACCTAGTGCTACACCCAATTTATAAACTTTTTAAAAATGAACGTGCATATGCAGCTATAGAGAAAGAATGTCTAGCTATTAAGTGGATTATTGAATCACTGACGTATTATCTGCTAGGGATGCCATTCATACTGGTTACAGACCATGCCACACCGAAATAGTTAAATAGTTTGGACACAAATGCAAGGCTGATCTGGTTGTATTTGCCCTACAAACATACAACTTAAAAGTACAGCATAGGGCTGGTAAAGATAATAAAAATGCCAATTATTTATCAAGGGAGGCACTAAATGGGGCAGAAACATTAGAGTCAACGACTCTTATAAAAAGGGGGAGGTATGTGATGGGTATTATATTCTCATAGTCAACAAAAGAAGGCAGGCTATAAGAAAAACCTGGGACAGAGATCTAGTAAGTAAAGGAAGTCAGAAAGGAGTCAGACTCCAACTCCCATAAGACACAGGGGTTTTGGATGGTTTACCTCATCAAGGGGAGGAGAGAGAGCCCAGGTGTGGTGGGAGAAGGTTAGAGCTTGATGAAGGAAGCGTGAGGCAGGACGAAGAAGGAGTTCTATTAGAACCAGGAGATGGAGGTGGATGTGTTGAGGAGCCTTGAGGATGAGCCTGAGCTGATAGACCTCAGAGACGAGTGGTAGAGACCCCCTCCAGAAGAGGATACACTCAGGGAATTTGCAGATCAGGAGCTTGAAGTGAACACTGGCATGAGTGGTTGTAGTTGCACCCATAGTGAAAAGGGTAACTACAAAGTCCAACTGCAGACTACAGTGGGAGGTGACAGTAGGGCCTGGTTCTCCTAGAACCAGGTTCGTAGGGCACAAGCCAGTCTTAGCTTGTGGAGGAAGCAACTGGGAGCAGCAGGTATGAGGATTAAGGAAAGAGTTGCTTTATTACTGCATGATTTTGGAACTGTTGTTTGATAAAGTAAGATAATAGAGACTTTGAACTACTGAGACAACCTGGGACTTGCTTAAGCCTAGCTCACCAACTGGGGCTGAGAAAACTTGAATTCATAGTTGTGACGTCCTGGAAGGAATGAGATAAAAGTAGGCAATACAGGCTGGATCACTTGACCCGGGGGACTCTGAGGGAGGAACCAGGGGGAGCTGCAAGACGAAATCGAGCAACAGGACCAAGGAGAAACACCCCCAGAGACGTAACCAGCATTTCAGCTTCTTATCTATTGTGACTGGGAGAGTGGCTGGTGCATGGACTCGCAATAATAATTAGGTTCAGGAAAACATTTAATATTGAATTCTCCTTATATATTATCGGTATTTAATTATGTTATGTATTAGGGATGTGAATCGTGTCCTCGATCGTCTTAACGATCGATTTCGGCTGGGAGGGGGAGGGAATCGTATTGTTGCCGTTTGGGGGGGTAAAATATCGTGAAAAATCGTGAAAAATCGTTAAAAAATCGAAAAATCGAAAAATTGAAAAACCGGCACATTAAAACCCCCTAAAACCCACCCCCGACCCTTTAAATTAAATCCCCCACCCAAATAACTTAAATAACCTGTGGGTCCAGCGGCGGTCCGGAACGGCAGCGGTCCGGAACGGGCTCCTGCTCCTGCATCTTGTCGTCTTCGGCCGGCGCCATTGCGGCCATAGACGAAGAACCCTCGCTGAACGACCTCCTGCAGTCGATCTCCTGCCGGCGCCATTTTCCGTACGAAAACGATTCGCGGCGGGAAATCGCTCCCTGACCCCCGCTGGACCTCCAGGAACTTTTGGCCAGCTTGTGGGGGGCCTCCTGACCCCCACGAGACTTGCCAAAAGTCCAGCGGGGGTCCGGAAGGACCTCCTGCCGTCCAATCTTTTTCGTCTATGGCCGCCACCATTTTTCGGCGCCATTTTGGAAAATGGCGCCGGCCGAAGACGACAAGATGCAGGAGCAGGAGCCCATTCCGGACCGCTGCCGTTCCGGACCGCCGCTGGACCCGCAGGTTATTTAAGTTATTTGGGGGGGGTTCGGGAGGGTGGGGGATTTAATTTAAAGGGTCGGGGGTGGGTTTTAGGGGGTTTTAGTGTGCCGGCTCACGATTCTAACGATTTATAACGATAAATCGTTAGAATCTGTATTGTATTGTGTTCCATAACGGTTTAAGACGATATTAAAATTATCGGACGATAATTTTAATCGTCCTAAAACGATTCACATCCCTATTATGTATGACCCCCTGATACCGGGGGTGTTGTGATCACAACACTCCTGGTATTAGGGATAGGGCACTGCATGCAGGAAGATCACAACACTCCCGGTATCAGGGTTAGGGCACTGTATGCAGGAAGATCACAACACTCCCAGTATCAGGGATATGGCACTGAGTGCAGGAAGATCACAACACTCCCGGTATCAGGGATAGGGCACTGTGTGCAGGAAGATCACAACACTCCTGGTATTAGGGATAGGGCACTGCGTGCAGGAAGATCACAACACTCCCGGTATCAGGGTTAGGGCACTGTGTGCAGGAAGATCACAACACTCCCAGTATCAGGGATATGGCACAGAGTGCAGGAAGATCACAACACTCCCGGTATCAGGGATAGGGCACTGTGTGCAGGAAGATCACAACACTCCCAGTATGAGGCATAGGGCACTGTGTGCAGGAAGATCACAACACTCCTGGTATTAGGGATAGGGCACTGCATGTAGGAAGATCACAACACCCCTGGTATCAGGGATAGGCCACTGCGTGCAGGAAGATTACAACACTCCCAGTATCAGGGATATGGCACTGCATGCAGGAAGATCACAACACTCCCGGTATCAGGGATAGGGCACAAGGTCTAGTCACATTGACTGATCACATTACTTTTTTTGTCAAGCTACCAACTGTTTCCATTTCCTATCCCCCATATATTGTCAGTGGGAACCTTGGTAACATGAATAAATAAGAGGGCAGCCAATAGGAATACATATTCATTCCTAAACTTACCTTAACTGACCTGAAAAGTGTCAAATTGTATCATTTTCTGTTAGTGCGCACTAACAATGGTTAGTGTGCACTAACTCCCGTTAGTGCGCACTAATCGGAAAAACCGATTTTTTTAGCTAAAAAATCGTGCCAAACACGATTTTCTTCTCCTGCCAGACGATTTCAATCGTTAAGACGATCGGGCACACGATTCACATCTCTAGTAATTAGGCACATAGACATAGAGTAAGAGGACAGGTCTATAAAACATTTAGAGGTCCTTATTCAATGGTATTTAGCTGGATAGCTTGGTGACTTATCTGGCTAAATGAATATTTCAACCACTTATCTTAACTGGATTATATAGGCGTGTTCATAGGCACCCGGTGGGCTGTTGATTAAATAAATTGAGACAGTGATTACGGATACCAGACATTCCCCTAATGCAGAGCCTCGAAACATGAATTCATTTCAGGATTTCATTGTTTGAAAACAAGACTTTAGTGTTTGAAGATAAAATTTAAAAATTCTTTGAAAAATGTAAAACGTTATTGCGGACATAGAGCATGGGCACACAGAAGAATCATGGAGTGGCGTTTGCACATTAAAAACTTTGTTTCCTATAAAAATGTTCCCAAAAATTGGACTGGTGATTACAATTGCTACAATCCAAACACTCAAAAATTGAAATTGCCTGGGTCTAGCTTCTGAAGGTCCATGTATAATATATGCCAGTTTATACAAGCTTGGTTTATTTCATGTGTTGAGCTTGGAATATTGCCAAGGTAGCAACAACAGAGCAAAGCAACAGGGATGTTTCATATTTTCAGCAATTTAGATTGTAATATTTGTTTAAGAAATATACCCTCAATTCTGAAATAGACTGAGACAACATGGCAGGGAAGCAGTTCCTATTTCATAGTTAATTTTACTGCCTTACCCATTGTATTTATACAAACTTAAAAGAACTCTTAGCAAACTTTCAAAGTTATTCTACATAAGAATCATGCCAATTATTTAGAAAAACTTAGCTATTAAAATTCATATGCCTGAGTAAGTTAATTGCTGTTTTGATTAATGCTCTTCTTGTATATCTCCCAGGAGAGTAAACTTGGCCACTAAAGGATTATTTAGAAAATGCTTGATATCCCAGTTTATATCAGAATTTTATTTTTACCTAACTAATGTCTGTATTTCCCACCTGTGATATTTATCCAAGAAGTCAGCGATACCATATGTGGTATTGTTATTGTCAGTTTTTCTCTTTTTTCGCTTTCCCATCATTGTCCTCTCCCATTTTGGGACTTCTTCTTCTTCTTTATTAAGCCTTCTCATCCTTCCCGAATGCATTTTTGTGTCTCTGTTCAGACATCCTTTATTTGCTTGTTCATGGGTGGGCACCCAAGGCACCCAGCTGGTTGGCGACTTCCTTCCCCGAGCACCTACGGCCCTGTACTTACCTGCCTAGGCCTCGTGTGCTGAATGTTTGGCCGGCCCCCTTTCCACAATGGCACTGGGTTTGTGGCGTCAGGTGCATCAGGAAGAAAGATCATTCTCACAATGTTTTGATGGGATGACATGGACACTTCCATTGGTCCAACACCAGTGGTGTGCTGATGTCACAGGGGCGTGACCTGGCACCAGGCCCCACTATTGGATGGAAGGCGCTGCATGTCTACAGGTCCAAGGAGAGGGACGGGCAGGAAAGTTAAATTCCATTGGTTGTCATGGTCCTTCCTCTTCTTCCTGAGTCCTGGTCCTATCACTTCCCCACCTAGCCCACCCTTACCTTGGTAGTGAGACAGAGCTATGTTAGATAGATGTTTGCTGAATTTGCCTGTTATTCCTGTCATGGCAGTGTGACCATGTCCAAAATGTGAGGCACAATAGATATGGGTCAGGGCAGGTGCCTCCAAAGAAACTCAGTGACTAGGGCACTCCATTAGCAGTCATTGAAGCAAATAATGTAGGCACGGGACAGGGTCTTCACCAGGTGTTGGCTGGATCACTGCAGAGGAGGAGACCCTGTTTGCTTGTTGCATGGCAGCTCACTGGGATGTTTTTGGAACAATTCTACCCAGTAGGGCTCACAGGAAAAGACCTAGGGCATTCCGCTTTGACGGATGCTGGTGAGCACACTTGTTGGCACCTACCCTATGAGATAGCCTGGTAGAAAATATGGACTCGGCCCCCAATTAGATCTCCTTGTTAAGGTATCTAATAAACGGCTACAGCCATTACCTCCAATTGTGCATTAAATCATTGTGTAACTTTATGATGTATGGTACGGAGTGCGAGGGGGGGGGGGGGGGGGCAAGGGTGTCTCGACTGTCCCATTACTGATTTTCTTGATCTTCTCCATATTTGTCTCCTCATTCATTCTTGTCATTTCAAACTTTTCTCTTCATTCACTTATTTCTACAGATTGTTTTCTTCCAGTATCCACTATTCTTTAGGTAGTGTGATATGTTTTGTGTACTTGTGTTCTTATAATTTATGTCAGGTGCAAAATAAATTCTGTTTTGCATTGGATGATACATTAAGGGGCAATAATCAAAACATTTTTTTCATAGACATGCATGTTCAGCTGGGTAAAAGGTGGTTTAAATATGCACCCCCCCTCCCGGTATGTGGGTAAAAGTGGGCATCATTTTAATGCATGCAGCAATTAACCATGGTGCTTGCCTCGGTCTCTCAGTGCCATTTGTCATAGCTGTACCAGTGGGGTAAGACTGACAAGTGATCGTTCTTGCCCCATGAAGAAAGAGGACTAGGGTAAATGCGTCTGCGGGAGGGAGTTAAGAGGAATCAGACAAGGATGAGAAAAATCTGGGAGTGGTTTTTTGTTGTTTTTTTTTTGTGGGGCCCAACATTTTTTGTTTTCATTGCCTTTTTTAAAAATGCTCTTTTTTTTTCAATTTTAATAAACAAAGGAGCTAGGAAGCAGATGAGGACCTTGTATCTGCCTGCATCTTATCTCTACCACAACGCTGCTGAGTCCGGCCAATTCAGTGGCTTGTGAATAAAGCCATAATAAATATTCTGAAGCTGCAAAAGGACTAAAAATGCTTCTTTTACTATATTGGGCAAGGATTGTAAGGGAATTCTGGCAGTACAGTGAATGGATTGCCGCAAGGGCAATATTCACAATGCAGACGTGAAGCAGAGGTGTTCGGTATTGCGCCGGCCTTCATGGTGCAGAACTGTGCAGAGGCGTCCTGTATGAAGAGACACCACATTTGCACAGACACGCCCACATTGAAGGGGGTTGCTTTAATTTACAACATACCAAAAAGATGTTAAAGGCAATTTTGTGAGTATTTAGAAAGAAGAATGCTGGCTTTGGGGATTTCGTAGCATATGGTGACATCCAGCAGGGGAGCTAGACAGTTTTTTGAAAGTAGGCAATAGAGAGTGAGTCTGGCCGTAAGCCATGCTGCTGTAAACTGTCTTTTGAGATGATGGCATATGGAAACATGCCGCTGCATTGAGTATGGGAAGTGGAAGTTTTCAAACAGACTTCATTAATCAGCATTTATGCAAAACCACATATTGCTGTAGTAAGTGATGGCAGTTCTTTGATGCAGTTCTTTTTAGTACTGCTATTCAGTGAGCCAGTGCTTTGAAAGCCATTTTGTTTAACCTATATCTGCATCCCTAAACTAAATTGATTCATGCTATAGATTTTTTCCTTCCTTGTGGATGCTGATGACATCTAGCTTTACATTCCTTTCGGAGAGGAAAGAAAAGCTACAGTAAGTAGATGAATAGCTAAGATATCTGCACGGTTTAAAGTATATCAACTCAAGTAAAATCCTCTTACATCAGAGGTACTTTGGCTGAAGAAACCTACGTCCACCTTGTATTTTCCCTCTATTTGGTTAAATGATGCACAGTTGATGTTTGCCGAAGGTGTGCAGATATTAGGTGTCCTGACTGATTCACAACTCGCTATGGCTTGCCAAATTTCAACAGCGACTAAGTATATGTCTTCCCACATCTTTTATGAAACAAATTCACAGTTACCTGGATCAGCAAGACCAGGTTGCAGTAGTTCAATCTCTAGATTTTTCTAGAACTAACTATTGCAACATGGGTCTGCAAAAGTCTCCACTTTATCGTCTACAGGTCTTGCAAAATAATGCAGTGAGAATTATTAGTGGGCTTAATAAAAGAAAATATGCATTTCCTTTCCTGGACACATTTCACTGGGCCCCTGTGTGTTGTTATGTGCTGTTTAAGGCTATAACCTTGGTTTATCAAGCCCTACATAATATAGCACCTTCTTCTGTCAATAATATGATCAAACCCTATGTTCCTAAAAGTGTCTTTAGGTCCTCACAAGATAATCTTTTAGAGTTGCCTTCTCTCAAAGTTTTTCATTTGAAAATTACCAGAAGGAAAGCTTTTTCTTATATAGGCTCTTCTACATGGAACCATCTTCTAGAAAACTTTCTTGTTTTGGGGAATTATTTAACTTTTAAGAAGATGGTACATCATCTATTTTTTAAACTGTGTTTATTCTCATACTATTTATTTTTTATTTTTATATACTGTTGTTCCTGTATGACATACAAATCACATCGGTTTACACTGAAACATTGAAATAAAGCAAAAGAAATTTGCTCGTAGGCGGTACATGGAACAAGGAATACAGAACTGGGATAACGGAGACTATTCTAGTTAAGTTATGGAAAAACCGGTAAACAAGTCAACAAGTAAACAGTTAACTATATCAAGTAATCAGTACAATGAAAGTGGGGAGTAGGGCGAATTACAGCTTGTGAGAGTAAACAACAGTGACCTACAGCGGAGAATACTAGTGGGGTACATCGTGCCCCACTAATATGATACAAAGCCCTTACGTTCCCTGAGAGCTAAGAGCCGTTGAATCGAGCTTTACAGACGCTGGTCCACCAATCCCACGGTAAATATGTTTTGAATTTGTATAGGTTTTGTATTGTACTTTTTTTGCTAATCATGTTTTGAATTGCATTCCACTGGTTCTCTGTAAGTTTCAGTTTCAACCTTGTTCCAATGTATCCGCCCCTGAGGCGACAGTTCAGTTCTCTGTAAACCGGTGCAATATGTATTCTATACAGGAACATCGGTATATAAAAATGAAAAATAAATAAATAACTAAATACATGAGTTCTGATTTATCTGATGGATTTTATCTTATCTTTGTATATTTTGTTTACAGATATAAGGAATGTGGAGATCCATATTCAGAAGCATTTAGCTGGATAACTCAGAAGTTATCCGGCCTAATGAAGATTTGGGCACTTATTATAATTTAGCTGGATAAGTAGGAACATTCCTAGAGTGTAACTGGAAGGAGTTACATTAGGCAAATATGATATTTGGCTAAGTCTGATATTCAGAGTTAGTCTGATAACTTATCTGGCTAACTGGTCAGCCCACAGACCTGTCCAAAGTTAGCCAGATAAACTAATAATTCAGCAGTGCAGCTGTGCCAAGCCACACGATGGTTGAATATGGACCTCTTTGTGTCTATTTTCTGTTTTTTGTTTTATTGTCTATTTCTGTTTTAACTCGTATTTTGTTGTGTGCCTGGTGCATAGATTCATATGAGTTAGCAGATTATAATATGAAATAAAAATAAATTACAGTAGAGCACCATTTATCCAGTAATCAATTATTCAAAAACTCTCAGCCAGAAAATGTATCTCCAGCTGGGTTCTTTTTTTACCTGCTATTTTTGTCACCGCATCCTTGCCATACAGTTAACAGTTTAGATTATCTGTCTGAAAAGTGCGTTGTTCCATATGGAGCAGCTTGCAGTTTTTGTTTTTGTTTTTATAGATGACAAGATGTAACCCTCCTAGGATTTACAATAGAGCAAGGTAAAAGAATTTTAAATAAACTATCAGCTGATCTGATCTGTGAACTGCATGAAATAGAGAAGAGACAGACCGGATTGGGCCTTGGGGTGATGGGTGGCAAGACGGGTTCTGGCAGGGTCAGGCCAGACCATGGGAGAGGTTATGTCTGGGGCGGGGGGGGGGGGGGGGGTGTGGAATTCGAGCTGCAGGGAAGTGGTGCAGGCTAGAACTTCCATTATCTGGAAAAATAATTTATTACCAATAATTTTCTTCTTGACCATTCTAGATAAACGGTACTCTATTGTATTATCCACTAAAATAAGACTAAGATGTAACAAGAGGTCTTTAATACTCAGCAAATGTAGATTCATATGCTCAGTGCTATATGTGTAAATTCCATAAGCACTAATTACATTGTTTAAGTTGCTTTTCTTGTACTTGATCACTGTATGCTTATGCTTCTTTTGTGTAACATATCTGCATTTAGGGACGTGGTATAATCCAGTGTACCCACCCTGGAATTATATGAGGTGTGTTATGTCTGTCTGGAATATAAGAAGAATCCTGTTTGTCTTTTAGAAGCAGAGCCTCCTGTGCCTCCTGTGTATCTTCTGTGAGTTTCCAGAGTGCCTCTAGATTGCAGAGTGGAGAATATCCAGAGTGGGACGTTGCTTTCACGTCTCCATTATAAGGTGATGATTAAAATGAATGCAGTCATTTTAATGTAACTGCAGTCTGTGTCTTCCTCTGCAGCCCATATTGACTGGCCTGAAGATATAGGTCCAGTTATCATATGCTACAGGGCATCGCAGCAAGGAAAGGGGGACCACGAAAGTGGAAGCTTTCAAATCCTCCAACATCACACACAACCTTTCCCACCCAGCAATATCTAGGCCCTCTCCTGGAAACATAGAAAACCCTCCGATATCCAGATTATTCCCCCAACACACACATATACACACACCCTGGTATCATACAACATACCCCCAACATTCAGAAGCCTCCAGCAATATTCAAGTTCCCTTCCCCGAGGGCATCACCAAATAATCACCACACTTCTACATTCGTTCAGTGTTCACCAAAGAGGTGTTTGAAGAAGGATCACAAATAGATGGCAAGATTATTTTTAGTAGCGACATAGATACACTATTTACAGAAGAGGGGCTCTCGCTCCTAGAATAGGTCTCTTACCAGAAACTTGGCCTCGTGCTCTTTCCTTTTTGGCCAGAAGGAAATCAAGCTCCTTGCTCATTTATGGATTATTTTTCAAAAGCCTGTGATATAATGAAAATGGACAAGTTAATAACAGAGCTGGCAAAGGAAAGCGAATAACTATTTCCTCTAATGCCTTTGCTGATATTTTTATAATAGAAATCCAATTTATTATCAACAGTACTAGATGCATGTTGGTTTAGAGAAGATTAAAGAAGAATGCCTAATGTTTGCTTCTCTTTTTTGTTCTATGTCTTTTATTTGTCATGTGCAGGGTAGGCATAGGCAAAGTGGATTTTCTGAAGAAAGTTAAAAAGTCAGAGTTCTGATTCTTCTACATATTCTGTATTGCCTTGTACACTTTTTTTTTCTGCCATTGTAATGTTTGCATTTTTAAAGAGAATACAGTGTAATTGTTACAATGACATACATGTCTGAATGCACAAAAATCTGCCTTGAAAATTGGAGTAACTTACATGCATATTTGCTGGCCAACTTATGTGCAATATTACAAAATTACTTCATAAATTGACAGTTTGATATTTCCTCTCCTGTAAAAGCATTAGTGACGGACTTTGTTCATGAATAGCATGCATGCTGTGGTTGATTCTTCAGCAGAGAGGACAAATAAATTAATTAGACTAAAAGTTTAATTAAGCATAAGAGAAACAGCTAAATCAACGCAATGAAATATTGCCTTGGACTTTGAAGTGCTTGATTTAATGTTATTGATTGTACAATATGATTTGTACGACATCAAATGTTTGGCATGACTACACGTAATAAATCAAGATTGGGCAAGCAAACTGGAAGTTAATCTAACACTAAATAATTAGAAATGCTGCCAGTTCTATAATGAATATGGAATAATGCTGAAGCATTCTACATCCCCATAATAATAGGACAGTAACTAGTGTTGGATGTTTTAATATATTATTAAATACATACTGGTCTATTCACTTTGCTAACATTAATACTAAAGTATAAAGAGAAGGATTTGTCAATAGTTTACATGAGTAAATATATAGCATTTGGAAGTTTTGCAGGTTTTGGGACCCACCTGTACAATTGTTTTGTCAAAAAATTGACATATCTTCTCTAAATGTTTAAAGTCACCAGTAAACATACAAATTTTAAGGGCCCAGTATTCAAAGATATATGGTTAACTTAGAAAGAATATTCAGTGACATAGCTGTGATTATTTGTAAGGGTGTTGGGTGGATCCCTGGACCTGTGGCAGGTGACCACGCCCATGGGGGAAGTCCCGTGAGGGGCCACAGGTCAAGCTCAGCGTAGGAGACACACACACACTAGTTCTTTTATTATACAGGATTGGTGAACCACCAGAGGTGGCAGTAGTGAGCTGGAAGTAGCCCGGTTGGGCTTGTAGTCCCTCAGGCTTTGGAACAGTGATCCCACAATGGCTGTGCTGTAATAGAGAGAACTGATATTGTGAGTAGTAGCAGGATATGCAGAGTTCAGGAATAGAGCCTCATTTGTAATGTACTTACACAGCGGTCTCTCAATGAGGAGCACAGGAGCGGGAGTAAAGGCAGGCCCTCGAGGAGAGAGTACCTGGTTCCAGGGAATAGCTCTGAGAGATAGAGATGGTAACTCACAGATGTTATAGGCAGCGGTGTCTTCCTGGCAGAAGTGGAGTCCAAGTAGCGAGTCCAGGAACATGAGCCCTCAAGGAGCAAGTACCGGTTCCAGACTGCAACCTGAAAGATAAGAAAGAGAGAGAGGCCCCCGAGGAGCGGGTACCCCAAATAGAGTAGGTCCGAAGGAGGCAGAGTTGCAAGGTACGGAGAGCGAATCTCATCCGTTAGGAAACCTTTGCTAACTCAACGGCTAGCAATCGCATAGGCCTTTTGTATCCTAGATGCATGACGTCATCACAGGGGGACGCACCTGAGGTTCGCACCACAGAAGGTACTTGAAGCAGGACCGCGCGGCGCGCGCGCCCTAAGGCAGCTGAACAGCATGGCGGGAGGCAGCGCCCAAGCTGGTCCGGGGACGCCGGAGAGGATGGCAGGCAGATGCCGTGGCAGCCAAACGTCCGTCAACCGCGGGAGGAGTCGCCAGAGAGGTAAGGAGGGCGGAGTGGAGACGTCGGGCAGCGACAGTCGTAACAATAGCTACGCCACTGAATATAACAGTTAAGTTCCAGTTAGCTGGATATAGCTAGAAAATAGTTAGAAAATAGCCACTACTATTACTAGCAACAGTAACATGGAATAGACTTAGTTTTTGGGTACTTGCCAGGTTCTTATGGCCTGGATTGGCCACTGTTGGAAACAGGATGCTGGGCTTGATGGACCCTTGGTCTGACCCAGTATGGCATGTTCTTATGTTCTTATTGCTAACTTTAGACCTACTATTGAGCAGATCTAACTTAGGGGGTCATTTTTTTATCGTATCACACGCGAAAAGGGACTTTTTGCACGCGAAAAGTCCCTTTTCGCATGCAATAGCTTCATAGGGGCGGAGTCGGGGCGGCGTAGGCACCGGAAGAGGAGGAGTCGGGGCAGCGTCGGGCGGATGGGGCATAAACATCGCTGGCAGCGAGAAGGTAAGAACCCTTATCGCTGCCAGTAGCGCGCCCAATAGCACCACCTTTTTACGATGGCGCTATTGGGTGCGAAAGCCGGCAGTGATAAAACCGCGGTGGTGCGATCGCTGCCGGCTTTCGCAGGCCCCCCCCCCCCCCCCCCGCTTCACACCCCCGCCCCCCATTACCACTGAATCCAGAGAGCTCTGCGCCGTTAGAAAATCTAGTCCTTATTTGGTTATCTTAACTGGATAAGTCCAAATACCGGAAATTATTTCATTAAAGTAACTAGATAAGTAAACCTGCCTTGATCCGACCATTTGGTGGCCCCAAGATATCCGGCTATCTACTTAGTTGGACAAATACTTATCCGGATAAGTGGCAGCCACTGAACATAGCTGAATATTCAGAGGCTGCCATTTAGCTGGATAAGTACCAATTTATCTGGCTAAGCAGTGCTAAATATCAGCCTCTCCATGACTGATATATAATGTTGAAAACTTGAATTGTTTGCAAAACAATATTAAGCATGCACAAATTTAAGAAAAAAGATAAAAGATACATTATAAAACCAGTGCTGAGCGCAAATGTGTGCGCGTTTTGTCGGCCTGCGCCCAGGAGCACGGCTATTTTATATCATATGCACATTAAGCACACATGGTATAAAATAGCCTGGCCACTCGGACAAGTGCACCTAATTTTAAGTGGATGCGCGCCTGTACATGCAAAAGCTGCTTCTACCATGTATGTAGGGAAATTTTAAAAGGGACACATGCTGATGTCATTACCTGTTTTATCAGTTCCTCCCCAGTTCACTCAGTTAACAGATAGGTCCTCCAACCCCTCTGGTTTGATATCCTGTATAACCTACAGTTACCCTAAATTCCTTAAACCCCTCAAATATGGCTCTAGATTTTTTTTTTTTACACTTACATGCCATCCATAGCAGAAGTAAAGTTATGTGCACGTCGGGTCACGAAAATATTTACATGCAAATTTCTGGGTCAAGTCTTGAAACGCCCATGTACCACCTATGCCCCGCCCATTTTTGAGAAGTTTAAAGATATGCACAACGCAGCGGCATTTATGTGCTCATCTCAGCAGCTTTTAAAATCTGCTCTGCCCGTGCAAGCCTGACATATTTGCATGTTGGACTTTTAAAATTCACCTTTTAGAAGCTGACAAACAGATATGTTTTCAGGTAAAATTATGTATGTAACTTTATCCAGATATTTAGCAGGAATTAAGTCTGCTGAACCAGCATGATGTGACTGCTGTCTCGAATGCCGGTATATAAAAATTTGAAATAAATATACCCGGAGGAAGTCACACTGATAACTTTACTCAGATATTCTTTAGGACATTTATTTTATTGAGCAGACTTACTCATGCAACATTAACTGATGTGCACTGAATATCTGCAGACACTGGCTAAAATTTTACTGTACTCCAGGAACGCCTCCACCCTAAAGGAACACCTGCCCCATTTTGTGCTCAGAAATTCTGATGGTGTGTAATGATTTGCCTGCACAAAATTGACCCACTTGGCTGTGGTGTGTGTGTGGGGGGGAGGGAGGATGAATTTAAACTCCTAAGATTTATATGGCTAACTCTCAAACAGGCTGATGTGCTCAGCCTAGCACACAGCCTGCTACAGAGTTGGACGCGCGTTTTGGACGTGCTACAATAACTCCCCATGCAATAATGGGATTAACGTGTCCAAAACGCCCGTCCAAACCAGCGTGTAGCCAATAACACTCATCACATGTAAATGCCATGTAGATGAGGCTATTAGTGATTACCCTAGATGCAAAAAATCGCCGTGCACCCAACGCGTATGTTTTAACTGCAAAACTTTATGCCAGCCCGGAGCTGGTGTTAAGACTTCATGCGCTCCAAGCTGCCACAAAAAATGCCCAAAATACTGCTTTTCTGTGGTTCCTTCTACTTAGTATTGTCCCAATACTAAGTAGAAGAAACCACAGGAAAAAGCATGAAAAAAGAGTCATCGGGCTGTTCTACTCTTAGGCACGTGGCCACGCCTCCTGCAGGCATTTAAAGGGGCCTCGTCACTTAACCAGCTCCAGTTGCAACAGATAGGTCAGGCTTAGGGAAGTATTTAAGGAGGCTTCCTCTTCCTGTTCTTTGACTTGGCAACGAGTCTGCTCACTCCTGTGAGTCTGTCGGTGCCTCAGGTACTCTTGTTTCTGCTTCTGGATGACCCTCTGATGTTTGACCTTGGACAGGTAATTGATGATTCTCTGGTGTTTGATCTCGGACTGGTAATTGGCGTTTCTCTGGTGTTTGACTTTGGACTCCTTCTGATCTCGGACTGGACTTCGACGAATCTTCCATCTCTCAAGGGCCCACCTAAGTCCCAGCAGTCAAGGTCTTTACAGGCTCTTCCTGGTGGGGCCGCGGGCTTCCAGTGGTGAAGATCCTACTGGCCCTTGCTCCTGTTCTACGAATACTCCACCTTTCAAAGGTCCACCTAAGTCCAAGCGGCCCGGGTTCCTATGGGCTCCACCCAGGGGGACCGCGGGCTTCCAGTGGTGAAGATCCAGCTGGTTCCTGCTTCAATTCAGCCTCACCATCCGACGGAGGAACCCAAGGAGCCGTCTCCTCAGGTACTATCAACTCCTTCTCAGACTAAGGGTCCATATCTTCTCAACCTTCACAACAAAAGATTAAATCATCTTAATCTCATAGTAGCATAAGATAATAGATGGGGGGCTGATAAAGACCAATTATCTCATCCAATCTTCCTTATTATTTACATCTACACTGCTGAGTAATGAGTATTTATCCCCGCTGGCAGTTATGGAAGCTTCACCACTTATAGGATATTGCTTCTTATCCAAGTCCAGTATTTGTTTTCCTTAATCCCCCACCTCCTACCCATGTCTTACCACGCAGCTACTAATACTAAGTTCATGGGAGCTTAGTTCATGGGAGTGGTTTATAGTAGCTTGCTACACAAGATACTGGTATTGACCTGGATAGTTCCTGGGAAGATTTATACTAGTTTCAAAGCTTCACGTAGTATTGCTAGGTCATGCTACCTTTATCTGTCCCTTGTTTTCTTCTCATCATCTGTCCTTTTTCCTCTACTCTTTAGGGAGCAATGGGTTTGTTGTTCAAAATATGGCAAACTCTCAACTTTGTTACAATCACTATCCTCTAGGGATGTGAATCGTTTTCCATATCGTCTTAACGATAGAAATTGTGTGGCAGGGCAAGAAAATCGTCTTAGGCACGATTTTTTAGTTAAAAAATCGTTAAAAATCGTTTTTTCCGATTAGTGCGCACTAACTCGAGTTAGTGCGCACTAACGGGAGTTAGTGCGCACTAACTGGGAGTTAGTGCGCACTAACTGAAAATGATACAATTTGACACTTTTCAGGTCAGTTAAGGTCAGTTTAGGAATGAATATGTATTCCTATTGACTGCCCTCTTATTTATTCATGTTACCAAGTTTCCTACTGACAGTATATGGGGGATGGGAAATGGAAACAGTTGGTAGCTTGACAAAACAAGTAATGTGATCAGTCAATGTGACTAGAACTTGTGCCCTAACCCTGATACCAGGGGTATTGTGATCTTCCTGCACACAGTGCCCTATCCCTATTAATACCAGGAGTGTTGTGATCTTCCTGCACACAGTGCCCTATCCCTAATACCAGGGGTGTTGTGATCTTCCTGCACACAGTGCCCTATTCCTGATACTGGGGGTGTTGTGATCTTCCTGCACACAGTGCCCTATTCCTGATACCGGGGGTGTTGTGATCTTCTTGCACACATCCCGATATCAGGGATAGGGCACTGCATGCAGGAAGATCACAACACTCCTGGTATTAATAGGGATAGGGCACTGCATGCAGGAAGATCACAACACTCCTGGTATTAATAGGGATAGGGCACTGCATGCAGGAAGATCACAACACCCCTGGTATCAGGGATAGGGCACTGTGTGCAGGAAGATCACAATACCCCGGAGGAGTGAGGGTCAGGCAGCTCCCCCCTGTCTGTGAAGCCAGCCTCTCACTAGTAATGCAGGGAGGGAGCTGTCTCAGACTTCACCATCCTCCCCCCCCCCCCCTTACCCACACACCATTCACTAGCTGGGACATGGGGGAAGTCAGGAGTGAGGGTCAGGCAGCTCCCCCCTGTCTGTGAAGCCAGCCTCTCACTAGTAATGCAGGGAGGGAGCTGTCTCAGACTTCACCATCCTCCCCCCCCCCCCCTCACCCACACACCATTCACTAGCTGGGACATGGGGGAAGTCAGGAGTGAGGGTCAGGCAGCTCCCCCTTGTCTGCGAAGCCAGCCTCTCACTAGTAATGCAGGGAGGGAGCTGTCTCAGACTTCACCATCCTCCCCCCCCCCCTCACCCACACACCATTCACTAGCTGGGACATGGGGGAAGTCAGGAGTGAGGGTCAGGCAGCTCCCCCCTGTCTGTGAAGCCAGCCTCTCACTAGTAATGCAGGGAGGGAGCTGTCTCAGACTTCACCATCCACCCCCCCCCCCTCACCCACACACCATTCACTAGCTGGGACATGGGGGAAGTCAGGAGTGAGGGACAGGCAGCTCCCCCCTGTCTGTGAAGCCAGCCTCTCACTAGTAATGCAGGGAGGGAGCTGTCTCAGACTTCACCATCCTCCCCCCCCCCCTCACCCACACACCATTCACTAGCTGGGACATGGGGGAAGTCAGGAGTGAGGGTCAGGCAGCTCCCCCCTGTCTGTGAAGCCAGCCTCTCACTAGTAATGCAGGGAGGGAGCTGTCTCAGACTTCACCATCCTCCCCCCCCCCCTCACCCACACACCATTCACTAGCTGGGACATGGGGGAAGTCAGGAGTGAGGGTCAGGCAGCTCCCCCCTGTCTGCGAAGCCAGCCTCTCACTAGTAATGCAGGGAGGGAGCTGTCTCAGACTTCACCATCCTCCCCCCCCCCCCCCCCTCACCCACACACCATTCACTAGCTGGGGCATGGGGGAAGTCAGGAGTGAGGGTCAGGCAGCTCCCCCCTGTCTGTGAAGCCAGCCTCTCACTAGTAATGCAGGGAGGGAGCTGTCTCAGACTTCACCATCCTCCCCCCCCCCCCCCCTCACCCACACACCATTCACTAGCTGGGACATGGGGGAAGTCAGGAGTGAGGGTCAGGCAGCTCCCCCCTGTCTGTGAAGCCAGCCTCTCACTAGTAATGCAGGGAGGGAGCTGCCTCAGACTGGTATCAGGGTTAGGGCACTGTGTGCAGGAAGATCACAACACTCCTGGTATTAATAGGGATAGGGCACTGTAAGAGATGACTGTAGTAGATTGAATAAAGATCTGATGTTTCTGCTCTCCTCACACCAAACAAAAACAACACACAAGCAGAGAAGCCCTTCTTACAAAGCTGAGCTAGTGAGTTAAGTAGGAGGAAAAGTAAACATACTGGTGCCAGTGTGGCTACTTAAAAAATACACTTACCAACAATCAATTACATATATTTGAACTGTGTACAGTTCCAGCCAGGACCACCTTTCTAAAATGCACAGTGATTGGCAAATTCAACATGCACTAGCATTTCAGGTGCCTGCTAACAAAAATAATAAACAAACAAGTTCTAGTCACGTGAGTGCTGATCATTACATTACTTTTTTTGTCAAGCTTCCAACTGTTTCCATTTCACATCCCCCCAACCATATTGGTAACATCAATAGATAAGAGCACAGCCAGCCAATAGGAATACATACATACATATTCATTCCTAAGTGACCTTTACTGACCTGGGAAGTGTGAACACTTTGTTTCATTTTCTGTTGGTGTTCGTTAGTTTCCAGTTCCATTTCCCATCCCCCCAACCATCACCTCAGTGGTAACCTTGGTAATATCAATAGATAAGAGGGCAGCCAGCCAATAGGAACACATATTCATTCCTAACTGACCTTCAGTGACCTGGAAAGTGTTTATTTGTATCATTTTCAGTTAGTGCGCACTAACTCGAGTTAGTGCGCACTAACTCCCCGTTAGTGCGCACTAACTCGATTTAACGATTTTTAACGATAAATCGTTAGAATTTCTATTGTATCGTGTTCTATAACGATTTAAGACGATATAAACATTATCGGACGATAATTTTAATCGTTGAAAAACGATTCACATCCCTACTATCCTCTATATCTGTTCCAAGCATTGTTGAGTTATGTTAAAATATCAGTTTCCACTGCCTCTGCTGGCAGATTATGCCAGACGTTTACCACCCTCGCAGTAAAGACTATTTCTTATGTTTCCTGTCCTCTTTCTATTTCATACCATGATCCCTTGTCCTTGAAATTACTTTTGTATGGAAAATATCACCTTTCTATAATTTACTGAAGCCTGCTTAGTGTTTGAATGTGACTATCATATGCTTCATTACCATTCTTCCCTTCAATCAGCACATTTTGGGGTAGATTTTAAAAGAAGCACGCACACGTCCATGGATGCACTGATTTTATAACATGCGCATGCCGGCACGCACATGTTATAAAATCCTGGGGCCACATACACATGCGCGCCAGATTTTATAACCCACGGTCACATGTGCGGGGGGTGCATGCAGGGGGGCCTAATCTTGGAAACTGTTATTGTTTGGGATAGTTGTGGGTGGATCCTTGGGCAGGTGGCAGATGACCACGCCCCTGGGGGAAGATCCAGAGAGGGACCACCGGTCAGGCTCGGAGTTTGGAGACAAACACACTAGTTCTTTTAATAAACAGTATACTGAATCACCAGAGGTGGCAGTAGTGAGCTGGAAGTGCCAGGCTGGGCTGTAGTCCCTCAGATACTGGAACAGCGATCCCAGGATGGCAGAGCTGTAGAGAAACTAAGTATAGTGATCTCCTCTTCGGGTACCAGGCTTGGGTTTTGAAGGATGCGCGATGTGGAACTGACGAAGCATCTCTTTGTCCAGGATATTGGTCTGAGGCGCCCAAGAGTTTTCTTCGGGGCCAAAACCTTCCCATTTCAGAAGGTATTCAAAAGTATTGCCTTTTTTAAGAACATCCAGAATCTCTTCAACTTTGAATTCCAAGTCGTCTTCTGCATTGATGACAGGTGGGTCTTGAGAGCTTCAGTGGAAGTGGCAGTGTTGGGGAACGTCCATAAACCACTTCAAATGGTGACAGTCCAGTAGATGTTGCTGGATGAGAGTTGATGGCAAATTCAGCCCATGGAAACAATTCGGCCCAGTTATTCTGTCAGGACGTGACATAGGCTTGAATAAACTGCTTCATCGTATGATTCATCCGTTCCATCTGGCCATTCGACTGCAGATGGTAGGCTGAAGTGTAGTCCAGAGTAATGTTGAATAACTTGCACAAGGCCTTCCAAAACTGTGCCGTGAATTGGGACCCACGGTCGGATACGATTTGTGAAGGTAGGCCGTGGAGGCAGAATCTGTGCGTTATGAAGAGCTTTGCAAGCTCCAAAGCTGAGGGTATGCCAGGGAGCGCCATGAAGTGTGCCATCTTTCTAAATCAATCCACAGTCACCCAGATGGTGTTCATTCCTCCGGAAGTAGGTAAATTGACTACAAAGTCAGTAGCGATGTGCGACCAGGGCCGATCCAGAACTGGCAATGGTTGCTTTTGACCCCACGGTTTGTCCAGAAGAAGGTTGGTCTTAGCACAATTGGTGCAGGATGCCACGTAGGAATAGGTATCATTTTTGATAGTAGGCCACCAATACAGCTCCTGTATCTTGAGCAGGGTACGGCATTGACTAGGATGGCTCGCCAGCTTGGAATCATGCACCCAAAAGAGCACTTTCTTCCTTAATTTCTTTGGATGATAGTTTGTCCAGCGGGCCCAGACTGTGTGGATGCCAAGAGGATTTTCTTCGGATCAATTATATGCTGTGGCTCATCAGGCACATCCTCAGAATGGAAAGAGCGTGACAGAGCGTCTGCTCTGGTGTTTCGATTTCCAGGGCGAAACTTGAGCACAAAATCGAAACGATTAAAGAATAATGACCATCTGGCCTGTCTGTAATTCAGATGTTGTGCGTGGTGGAGATACTCTAGGTTTTTATGATCCGTGAATATGGTTATTTGATGTTGAGCACCTTCGAGCCAAGGCCGCCATTCCTCGAATGCAAGCTTTATTGCCAAGAGCTCTTTATCGCCGATCCCATAGTTTTTCTTAGCTGGAGAGAATCTTCATGAGAAGAATGAACAGGGATGTAAAGCTTTCGAGTCTCCAGGTTGGCTCAACCCAGTCCCTACCCCACATCTGAAGCATCAACTTCTACTATGAAGGGCTTGTTGGGGTCTGAATGCCGCAAGCATGGTTCTGTGGAGAAGGCAGTCTTTAATTTCTTGAACGCGGAAATGGCCTCCACTGACCATTTTGAAGCATTGGCACCCTTGCGAGTCATCGCAGTCAAGGGTATGATTAAAGAAGAATAATTCTTTATAAAGCTTTGATAGTAATTGGTGAACCCCAGGAATCTCCTTAAAGCCTTCATGCTGGTAGGTTGAGACCAATTCTTGATACTTTCAAGTTTGTGAGGGTCCATTTGGAAGCCTTCCTTTGATACTATGTAGCCTAGAAAAGGCACAGAGTCTTTGTGAAATTCACAGAGAGTTTGGCGTACAACCGGTGTTCGCGGAGATGGTTGGAGTACTTGCTTAACGTGTGCAATGTGGGTGTCCAAATCCTGGGAGAATATATCATCCAGGTAGAACACAACGTTCTTGTACAGCAGATCCCACAAGATGTCGTTCATCATATTTTGGAAAATGGTGGGTGCATTGCACAACCTGAACGGCATTACAAGATACTCAAAGTGGCCGTCTCGCGTATTGAAGGCTGTTTTCCATTCATTGCTGCTTCGAATGCGAATGAGGTTGTAGGCCCCCTTCAGGTCAAGCTTTGAAAATATCTTGGCCCCTTGCAGCCTGTCAAACAGTTCCGAGGTTAACGGCAAAGGGTAACGGTCTTTGATCGTGATTTCATTTAGACCTTGGTAGTTGATACATGGACATAGGGTACCGTCCTTCTTCCCCACAAAGAAAAAGCCTGCACCGGCTGGTGACTTTGATGGTCGGATAAAGCTCTTCTGGAGATTTTCTTCAATGTATTCCGACATTTCTTTATTCTCAAGAGCTGAGAAGGGGTACACTCTTCCCTGCGGTGGCTCATTGTTGGGCTTTGGTCTTATGGCACAGTCATAGGGCCTATGTGGAGGAAGAATATCAGTCGCTTCGTTGGAGAATACATCCCCGAAGGATGCGTATTGGGGCGGTAGTCCTGGCATCGCTGGAGTCATAGGCATGCATATAATAGGCGAGATCTCCCTAAGGCACTTCCCATGACTTTCTGGGCCCCAGTGGGAGAGATCCAGGGATGCCCAGTCAAATTGGAGTTGGTGCACTTGCAGCCAGGGTAACCCCAGGATGATAGGGGTACAAAGAAGGAGAGCGATTCCATATGGAGAGCTCCGGTGCGGAGAGTAACTGGAACGGTTTGTTAAGTCATGTCGCCCGGTAAGGGCTCTCCATGAATGGAGGATAACAGTAGTGGATCTTTTAATTTGATGAGGGGGATCCTCAAGTATTCCACTAGACGTCTGAGAATGAAGTTGCCTCCTGCCCCTGAGTCCACTAGGGCAGGAGTCTGAACCGTGACTGGTCTGTAGGTCAAGGAGACTGGGGGAGAGAGAGCGGAGGAGAGGACGCAATATGGCCTAAGAACAGTCCTCCTGCAGGACTTAGGCCTGTCCATTTTCCGGATGAATGGAGCATGTAGAGACATCATGGCCGGGCTGACCACAGTACATGCAAAGGCTGCGCTTCTTCCGAGGACTTCTCTCTTTGGAGGTTAAACATCCATGACCAAGTTGCATCGGTTCATCTTTATCAGCAGCAATGATTACTGGAACCATCTGAGGTGCAGATGCAGCATTAGCCTGTTTCAACCCAGGTAACACCTTAGGCCAGAGTTCCTTCACCTTGTCCCGGAGCCGGTGATCAATCCAAGTGGCCAAGGCTACTAAATCGTCCAGCGAGTCAGGTGTTTCAACAGCAGCCAGCTCGTCCTTTAAACGGGTATCCAGGCCTCTACAAAAGAGAGTCTTGAGACATTTGGGGTCCCAGCAGAATTCCGCTGCAAGAGTTTTGAACTCTATGGCAAATTCAGCCAAAGATCTGTTGCCTTGCTTCAATTCAACCAAAGCAGAACCGGCTACAGAAGTTCAAGCAGGGTCTTCGAAAACGGATTTAAACAAGGCCATAAATATTTCTATGTCCTGCAAAATGGGGTCCTTGCGTTCCCACAAGGTAGATGCCTAAGACGAGGCCCTATGAAAGGATGTAGATAGTCTTGGAGAAAGCCGTAGGAAACAATGATGGCTGTAAGTCAAAATGCGTGCAGTACTGATTTAAAAAGCCCCGGGTCTTCTGGATTTCTCTGGAAAAGAGGATTAGGGCTGCCAGTGGTACAGCAGTCTTTAAAGTTACCTCCTATAACTGACATTCATGGTTGGAAGCTGTGCCTTGAACCTTCTGTGTGTGTAGCTGATGAAACGCTGAAGTAAGTTTCTCCAAGGCGTCTTGCTGCTCCACAATGTGCTGGGCCAGGCCCGGTATGGCCTGCAAGGCATTGAGTTGTGCCGGAACCATGGAGTTAGCAATCTGTTATTGTTTGGGATAGTTGTGGGTGGATCCTTGGGCCGATGGCAAATGACCACGCCCCCGGGGGAAGATCCCGAGAGGGACCACCGGTCAGGTTCAGAGTTTGGAGACAGACACACACTAGTTCTTTTATTAAACAGTATATTGAACCACCAGAGGTGGCAGTAGTGAGCTGGAAGCGCCAGGCTGGGCTGTAGTCCCTCAGATACTGGAACAGCGATCCCAGGATGGCTGAGCTGCAGAGAAACTGAATATAGTGAGTAGGCAGGGTATGCAGAGTTCAGGAATAGAACCTTGATGGTAACACTCACACAATAGTCTCTTGAAGCAGCCCAGGAGATGGAATGGATTAGGCCCTCGAGGAGCGAGTACCTGGTTCCAGGGAAAGCTCTGAAAGATGGTAACTCACTGGTGTTGTAGGCAGCGATGACTTCCTGGCAGAAGTGGTATTCAGAAGCAGGTGCAAGAACGTGGGCCCTCGAGGAGCGAGTACCTGTTCCAGACTGAGACCTGAAAGGCAAAAGAGAAACGAGGCCCCC
The DNA here is from genome assembly GCF_901001135.1 of Rhinatrema bivittatum. Lineage (NCBI taxonomy): Eukaryota > Metazoa > Chordata > Amphibia > Gymnophiona > Rhinatrematidae > Rhinatrema > Rhinatrema bivittatum. The sequence goes on from NC_042620.1 coordinate 43,070,964, forward strand.
GAGGAGTGGGTACCCCTGGTAAGTCCGAGGAGGCAGGAGCTAGGAGCGTACGAAACCTTTCCGTTGGAATCCTTTCTGTTGCTAACTCGATTAGTTAGCGAATTCAGAGACCTTAAATATCCAGTGAGGATGACGTCATCTCAGGGGGACGCCCCTGAGGTTTGCATCACTGCTAGTACTTGAGTCGGGGCCATGCCGTGCGCACGCCCTTAGGCTTCTGGGAAACATGGCGGAGTGCAGAGTCTTGCCAGTCCGGGGACGCTGGAGGAGGGTGGCAAGATGACGCCACGGCAGCCAAACACCCAGCAAGCAAAGAGGGAGTCGCCACAGAGGTAAGGTGGGCGGGGTAGAGACGTCGGGCAGCAACGGTCACAACAGAAACATACGCATAGCGACGAGATTGGGCCTCTCCCAGTTTGCTCCAATTATGGAGCAGACTGGGAGAGAACTTCCCAACCCTCCTACCCATACTCCCTCCCTCTTCCGCTCTCCTTCCCACCCCCTAAACCCGTTGTCCTACCTTTTATTTTTTTATTTTGTTGCTTCTGCTCCATTGGAACAGAAGCAACTTGTGCATGCCAGCAGTCCCTTTCCTGGCAGGGCAGCAAATGGCCGCTGTACCGGGCACCTTCAGCGCTGCCCTGCCCAACCCCCGGACCTCCCCTTTCCTTTGGCCCTGCACATCTGCGGGAGTTACGCGTGTGACCGGGCCCCTTTGAAAATGCACGTGCAAGGCCTGGCCAAGTGCGTAACTCCTGTTTTTTATGTGCGCAGCCGATTAAAAATTTGGCCATTTAGGCATCTTAAAACATTTTTGCAGAGTTTATTTTGCATGTCCCATATTCCTTTAGTAGCCTTTGTTCTGAACTGCTTCCATCTTAATGTTTTTAATGGACTTTGCCCTCCAGGACTGAACCCAAGACTCTAGGTATAGTCTTACTAGAGACGTATTCAGAGGCAATATTATCTCCTATTCCCTAATAATGATACCTCTGAATAGGCAACCACTCATACTGTTAGCTTTCCCTGTTGTTTTATTACATAAACCGGCTACCTTCAGGTCATCTGAGATGATTATTCCTAGATCTCAGTCTTGTTTGACATTTTCCAGTTCTAGTCCTTCTAATTGATATGTAGGTTCTGAATTTTAATAGTGTACATATGTCACACATACATAGATACGTTGGTGTATTTAAAGATAAGGTTGTATTTTATAAACTGGCAGCCATAGCTCTGGCCCAAAAGCATGTACGTACATGCACATATTTTTTTCAAATGCAGAAATCTGCATAGTTTGTACATCTATTTTATAAAAGTACATGCATATATTTTATTTTTATTAATATATTTTTATTATGAATTGTAATCCATGCATGTAATAAACCTCAGTTTATGCTTGGAGGCAGATATTTATAATGTGATACACTTGCCATCAATGTTCCTCTGCTGGCTACATAGGACAAAGAGGTCAAGCCCTAAGGAAAAAAATAAATGAACTTAAATCTGATATTAGAAATGGCAGCATTCAGAAACTAGTAGGAGAACATTTCAACCTTCTAGGAGCTTCTCTATCTGACCTTGAGGTTGCCATACTCCTACAAAGAACCTTCAAAGGAAAACTGTAGCATGAAGCTGCTGAATTGGAAACCATCAAGAAACTGAACACCAACACACTGAGTCTAAACAGAGATAATGGCTTCATGGCACACTACAAATATCTATGAAAATAACTGTTCTCAGATCATTTTGACTTTTCATATTTACCTCAGTTGTCATTAAACTGGACTATAATGCCATTAAGACTTTTTTCCATACCCTGCTCTATCTAATTCTCTGCCCTCTCTTTGTTCTGTATATTTCCCTGCCCCATATATTCCATATATACAAATCCCACTTAAACTTCACCTCTCTTCCAGACCCATCAGGGAGGCCTATAAGGGATCTCTACACACCCCTCCTATCAAAGCCGCCCATTTATCAACTACCAGGGAACGGGCCTTCTTGATAGCTGGACCTACCATCTGGAATGCCATACCGCGGATCTTAGACAGGAACCCTGCCTACTGACTTTCAAAAAAACCCTTAAGACGTGGTTGTTTAAACAAGCCTTCCCTAATCAAGGCTAACAACAGCCACGTAACAATAGCCACGTCTTAGATCAGGTCATGACCCACCAAGTACCCACTTCTTCTTGGTTGTAGTTAATGAGTTATCTGTCCCCTCTACTCTCCTCCTCCCCAGTTCCATACCCCTGTTTTATTGTAACTTCTAAGCTCCTCCTAGTTAAGGTTATGTTATAATACTTTGTTCCCTGTAAACCGATATGATATGATCTTTTTTCATGAATGTCGGTATATAAAAGTGTTAAACAAACAAACAAATAAATAAATATATTTTACCCACCTCCTGTACTACGCTTCATGCATCTGACAAAGTGGACTTTGTCCTCAAAAGCTCATGCCTCAATAAATTGTTTAGTTTGTAAGTTGCCACCAACCTCTTGTCTTTTATACTAGTTCACCCTGACCTAGGATTGCCAACTGGCTCCAGATTTTCAGGACAGGTTGATTCAGTCCTGGTTTTACTTCACTGCATGCAGGTTCTTATAGTCTTGCTTTTCTTAGTGTTGCAACCGTCCCTTTCCGACAGCTTCACTCTGCCTACCTCTCTTTGTTTGCTCCTCCTCATGCTGCGGATGGACTCCTGGCTACCGCTGCATCTGCCTGCCGACCTCTCCGGTGTCCCCGGACCGGCTTGGGCGCTGCCTCCCGCCATGTTCCGCTTATACCATAGGATGCGTGTGCCGCGCAGCCCTTCTTCTTATTTCCTACTTGGCGCAAACCTCCGGGGCGTCCCCCCGTGATGACATCATGATGCCTGGATATTTAAAGCCTACAATGTTTGCTAACCTTTGATTTAGCAAGGGTTATCCTATGGGAATCCTACAGATGGGATTTACTCTCTGTACCCAGCTACTCTACCTCTCCAATCTCTATTGGACTCTCTAACGCTAACGGCTCACTTGCTTTCCAGGTCGCTATCAGGAAACCAGTACTCGCTCCTTGAGGGCCCATGTTCCCTGACTCGCTGCCTACTCCTACCTTCTCTTCTGCCTGGAAGGATTCGCTAATCTTCAACATCAGTGAGTACTACCATCTTCACCTCAGAGCTGTTCCCTGGAACCAGGCCCTCGCTCCTCGAGGGCCTGCCTCCGTTCCAGCCCTAGTGACATCTCCGTGGAACCGCTGCGTGAGTACATCATCTGCAAGCCTCCCAGCTCTCAGGGTTCAGATACTCGCTCCTCGGGGGTCTTCTCGCCCTACCCTGGGGATCTCCATATTGGGGTCTTGTATAATCTCCACTGTACTCATTCTCTCAGTTCTTTCCACTACAGCACTGCTACCGGAGGAGTCGCTGTTCCAACGCCTGAGGGATACCAGCTCTGCCAGGCTATTCCAGCTGCTCACTACTGCCACTTCTGGTGGCTTCCTTACACAGTCTAATAAAAGATCAGACTCTGTGTTTGTGTGTCTTGAGCTAAGCCTGACCTGTGGCCCCTCACAGGACTTCCCCCCGTGGGCGTGGTCAGCTGCCACAGTGTCCAAGGGTCACCCAAACCTCACAGTTTACAACACTTAGGGAATGCAATAGGGAAATCAGAATAAGTCCCAGGATGCAATGGAGTAAAGCCAGGATTGGATCAACCTCTCCTGAAAATTTGGAGCCAGTTGGCAACCCTACCATGAACTCCATTAGGTTTACCTAGATCATCCACTAGTTCACTCTGTTCCTCCACCACTTAAATCTCCCATCCAAAAACTGCAGACAAGAGATGTCATTTTTGTGACTCGAATAACATGTGGAAGAGTATATTACATTGTGAAATCTGCATTGTGGCTAAGTATATTTTTTGATTATTGCAAGGTTTTTGATTATTGCAAGGTTCTGTGATTATTCCTGTGGGTTTTAATTTTCTTAGTCTGTTTCATTTCTTTATAGTTATTACTATTACTGTAGAAAGTAATTACTATTACTGTAGAAAGGTTCTGTGATTATTCCTGTCTGATTTTAATTTTCTTTATAGTCTGTGTTTCATTTCTTTATAGTAAGTTATTAATCTAGTAAGTTGAATTGCTGTTTGAATAAAGCTAGAAGGAAAAAAAAAAAACCCAAAAAAAGAAACCTCCAAGCAGAGAGCTCTCCAGCTTTTAAAACAGCTTTTAAACTCTCCCTAGGAGTTAGTTGGCACAAAAAATCGGTTCAAACTAAAAATTGGGGCATAAAGACTGTTTTTTAAAACAATTGACCAAAAGCAAAGGCAACAGTCCAGAAGTGCCCTACTTTACCCAGCTTGTCCCAGGCTAAACTGTTTGCCTCCCTCCCTCCCTACCCCTCTACCCACCCACCCCTGGGGCTTGTTTTCTAATAAAGACTGCCTAACTTCCCATTGGCAGCGAGATAAATTAGTACATTGGTAACAGTCAAGGAAATACAAATCACAAACTACCAAGATGAGGACTATCCAATGTAACTGCTGTGGAGCCTTTATTCTGAGGGAAAGCATCTGGAAACTTAGAGCTTGCCCAATTTGTGCACAACTCTCTTCCTTGAAAATGGAGCTGACTGAGATAAAAGCTCAATTAGCTTCAATTAAAAGTATTACACCCACATTGCATTACACAGATAATAATTCCCCAATATCACGGAAAAACCAGGAGTCAAGAAAAGGAGATCCATTAGGCTCAGGTAGGACCCACAGTCATCCATTCTTGACAGATGAGCAGCCAACAGGTACACCTTCCAACTCAAACAGGTCATTAAGAAATTCTTTACAATCCAGGATTACAGTGGGCTCTGGTAGAATTAGACCTGTGATGAGGAGACACACAATGTACCAAATGCAAAAAGAACAAGCCCTCTCTATATTAAAAACTGAGGAAGTTCTTGAGAAAAACATTGCAGTATTACCAGAAAAGAGAGAAAAAACACAATGCATGCAGTATTTCAAGATCCATAACCAAAAGAAAAATCTAATTGAGATGGATAACTCTGTCAACAGTGGCACAACTACAAACAGAAAGAGTAAAGTGAATAACAAATCTCAACTAATATCTCATAAGGAGTCCAGGAAAAGCAATAACCTTAAAGAGAGTACCTGGAAGGCTATGACCACAAATGCTCATAGTTTGGGAAATAAAATCCCAGATCTGCAGGCCCTAATGGCTGAGGCAGAATTGGACATTGTTGCTATCACAGAAACATGGTTCACAGAATCTCATGAATGGGATACAACAATACCAGGCTACAACTTGTTAAGGAAGGACAGAGAGGATAGAAAAGGGGGAGGTGTGGCTCTTTATGTCAGAAACAACATCCAAGCATCTGAGCTACAAGGAAGTTGGGGTAAAGAAGAAGCTCTATGGGTCGACCTAAAAAAAGATGACGGAGTGTCCATTTATATTGGAGTGGTGTACAGGCCTCCAAACCAAAAGGAAGAGCTGGACAGAGATCTGATTGAAGACATCCATAAGATAGGCAGGAAGGGAGAAGTGGTGATCGTGGGTGACTTTAATATGCCAGATGTAGACTGGAAAATCCCATCTGCAGAAACTAAAAATAGTAGAGCAATAATGGATGCCATGCAAGTATCTTTGTTCAAACAAATGGTGTTGGAACCCACGAGAGAAGGTGCTATACTCGACTTATTGCTCAATAATGCAGATAATGTCTCAGATGTCCAGGTGGGCGCCCACCTCAGCAGCAGTGATCATCGAACGGTATGGTTTAATATCACTAATAGAATAGGGAAAAGAACCACAAAGACCCGAGTTTTACAGTTCAAAAACACAGACTTTGAGGAAATGGGAAAGTACCTGGAGGAAGAACTTAAAGGATGGGAGAACGAGAGAGATGTGGATCAGCAGTGGACCAATCTAAAAGGAGCAATCACCAAGGCAACTGCTCTATATGTTAGAAACGTAAAGAAAAGCAAAAGAAAATTGAAACCTATCTGGCTCTCAAAGGAGGTGGCTGACAAAATTAAAGCTAAAAGAACAGCATTCAAGAAATATAAAGGATCCCAAAGGGAGGAGCACAAAGAAGAATATTTGTATCAACTGAGGGAGACGAAGAAAACAATCAAGTTGGCAAAAAATCAAGCAGAAGAGAGGATTGCCAAGGAGATAAAAAATGGTGACAAAACATTTTTCAGATACATCAGCGAAAAGAGAAAGGTCCAAAGTGGTATAGTGAAATTGAAAGGTGGTAATGATCAATGTGTGGAGAGTGACGAAGAAATGGCAGAAATATTAAACGAATACTTCAGCTCTGTGTTCACTAAAGAAGACCCTGGAGAAGGACCATCTCTACACAACAAGAAACTGGAGGGAAGTGGAATAGATGAAAATCCTTTTACAGTAGAAAATGTGTGGGAAGAGCTAAAGAACCTGAAAGTGGACAAAGCCATGGGGCCTGATGGGATTCATCCAAGGATATTGAGGGAGCTCAGAGATGTTCTGGCGGGTCCGCTGTGTGACCTGTTCAATAGATCCCTAGAAACGGGAGTGGTGCCGAGAGATTGGAGAAGAGCGGTGGTGGTCCCGCTTCACAAGAGTGGGAACAGGGAGGAGGCTGGCAACTACAGGCCGGTTAGCCTCACTTCGGTGGTGGGAAAAGTAATGGAGTCTCTGCCGAAAGAGAGAATAGTGAACTATCTACAGTCCAGAGAATTGATGGACCAGAGGCAACATGGATTCACCAGGGGAAGATCCTGTCAGACAAATCTGATTGACTTTTTTGACTGGGTAACCAAGGAATTGGATCAAGGAAGAGCGCTCGATGTCATATACTTGGATTTCAGCAAAGCTTTTGATACGGTTCCGCACAGGAGACTGGTGAATAAAACGAGAAGCTTGGGAGTGAGTGACAAGGTGGTGACCTGGATTGCAAATTGGTTGACGGACAGAAGACAATGTGTGACGGTAAACGGAACCTTCTCTGAAGAGAGAGCGGTTTTAAGTGGTGTACCGCAAGGATCGGTGTTGGGACCGGTCCTGTTCAATATCCTTGTGAGCGACATTGCGGACGGGATAGAAGGTAAGGTTTGTCTTTTTGCGGATGACACTAAGATCTGCAACAGAGTGGACACGCCGGAAGGAGTGGAGAGAATGAGACGGGATCTAAGGAAACTGGAAGAGTGGTCGAAGATATGGCAGCTGAGATTCAATGCCAAGAAGTGCAAAGTCATGCATATGGGGAGCGGAAATCCGAATGAACTGTATTCGATGGGGGGGGGAAAGGCTGACGTGCACGGAGCAGGAGAGGGACCTTGGGGTGATAGTGTCTAATGATATGAAGTCTGCGAAACAATGCGACAAGGCGATAGCAAAAGCCAGAAGAATGCTGGGCTGCATAGAGAGAGGAATATCGAGTAAGAAAAGGGAAGTGATTATTCCCTTGTACAGGTCCTTGGTGAGGCCTCACCTGGAGTACTGTGTTCAGTTCTGGAGACCGTATCTACAAAAAGACAAAGACAAGATGGAAGCGGTACAGAGAAGGGCAACCAGGAAGGTGGAGGATCTTCATCGCATGACGTACGAGGAGAGATTGAAGAATCTAAATATGTACACCCTGGAGGAAAGGAGGAGCAGAGGTGATATGATACAGACTTTCAGATACTTGAAAGGTTTTAATGATCCAAAGGTAACGACAAACCTTTACCATAAGAAAAAAATCAGCAGAACCAGGGGTCACGATTTGAAGCTCCAGGGAGGAAGATTCAGAACCAATGTCAGGAAGTATTTCTTCACGGAGAGGGTGGTGGATGCCTGGAATGCCCTTCCGGAGGAAGTGGTGAAGACCAGAACTGTGAGGGACTTCAAAGGGGCGTGGGATAAACACTGTGGATCCATAAAGTCAAGAGGCCGCCAATGAAGAGTAGGTGACTCGCCAGAATGATGGCTACTGCCTGGAGACAATACCCTTATTCAATAAACATACACATGGTTACTGTGACTCCAACATCACTCTAAGCTTCAACAGCAAGAGGAAATGTGGAAAAAAGGATTTGCACTCTCAAAGACGGGAGTTGCTGGCTTGTTACGGCGGTTACTACCCCAAACCAAATATCCAAATTACTACCTCCACCTTCCTCTATTCCTGATGCCTTTCAACTAGCTTGATCACTCCATTCTTATACTTCACTTTCAATGCATATCCAGCATAGTTCTCTGCTTCAACAGCAGGGGAGAAGAAAAACTGTTACTTCACACATCCAGCAGAGCTCTCTGCTTAAACGGCAGGGGAGAAGAAAAAAGGATTCACACTCACAAAGCGGGGAGTAGCTGGCTTGTTACGGCGGTTACTACCCCAAACCAAATGTGCCTGATACTTCACTTTCGATGCATATCCAGCATAGCTCTCTGCTTCAACGGCAGGGGAAAAGAAAAACTGATACTTCACGCATATCCAGCATAACTTCAACGGCAGGGGAGAAGAAAAAAGTATTCACACTCACAAAGCAGGGAGTAGCTGGCTTGTTACGGCGGTTACTACCCCAAACCAATTGTGCCTGATACTTCACTTTCGATGCATATCCAGCATAGCTCTCTGCTTCAACGGCAGGGGAGAAGAAAAAAAACTGATACCTCACGCATATCCAGCATAGCTCCCTGCTTCAACGGCAGGGGAGAAGATAAACAACCAATAAGGGCTGTATAACATAATCTGGGTAAAAACAAATAAGCATGGGTGTAGCTTGCTTATTGCGGCGGTTACTACCCCTACTACCTCTAACTAATCAAGCTAGATATTTCACTTGGATGCAGCTCCATCACCGCTCTCTACATTAATGGCGGGGGTGGAAGGGAATTAGAACCAAGAGCTAAGAGAAACAGATAAGTATGAGAGAAAAAATGAGGGAAGCTTGCTGGGCAGACTGGATGGGCCATTTGGTCTTCTTCTGCCGTCATTTCTATGTTTCTATGTATGTTTCTATGTGCGTAAATTATATGTACACCATTTACACATTACTTACTTGTATGCATACTTTGGAATTTTCCCTGGAACACCCTCAAATGCCTTCGTTTTTTTACTCACATAGAAATATGCACAAAATGGTTAGTATGTATTTACTTATGAACTGAAAATTAGCTTCCCATGTACAAGAACTACATATGTATTTATGTGCCACCCTTATTGGGTCTGTCCACAGGATGTCACCTTCTTTGTCTTAGAACTCACTTTGCAAGAAGCCATCCATACCCTTCAGTCCCTCCCACTTGGAGGTTCTGGATTATATGTCTGAAGACTATTTAGCCCAGGGGAAAAATATGACTAATGTCAATGTATTGGAAAAAATCACAAATGTAATGCAATTAATAATGTGCTTTTTTCAAAATGGACCATCATAATACCTTCACTGCTTAGTATTTAATCATCGGTCCAAAGTTTGTTGATTTTTTTTTAATATTTCTTTTTGCAAATAAAATTAATATAAATAATCAGTACAAATAAACGTATCTTTGTGCTGAATAATCTTGTTGTAATCGTCCCTTTGTCAATGTCTTTCTGTTTTCACAATGATGATAACTCATAAATTTGTTGTAAATATCCCTTTTCAATATTTGTGTTGCTGTCTTTCTTCACAATGATGAATAACCATGATGAATAACCCGACACATGTTTCGAAAGACAGCTCTGCATCAGGGGTATCTTGGTTGTGAAATTTCTTATTTTTTCAAGCATACAAGCATGCTGTCTTAAATCATAAGATTTTACTATCGCACCTGGAATCGATCGGTATTTTGGACACAGTATTAAAAAGGTTTGGATCTTTTTTGTCAGAACGTACACAGCAAGTTAGGTCGGGTAAGTTCCAGTTAGATTGGAATATGATAACATCGGCTATGTCACAGGGCTCAGCCTTTCAACTACCCTGTTTAATATTTATCTAGCTCCTCTGTGTCAGATTTTCAAATGTCTAAACATAAACTATAAAATTTATGAGGACAACATTTAATGTTTTATACCTTATAACATTTCATGGTCTAATAATCTATCTTTAGTGACTCTATGCCTCAACTCTGTAAAAATATGGTTAGCGCATAATAGATTAAATTAAACATTTCAAAGACAGAAATAATGCTACTGTGTAGTATTTCAAACTCTTCAAATGCTCCTTCTTCTACTGTTCACCATTAAATATCATATTTCCTCTGTAGTAAAATCTTCATTTTATAACATACAGTTATTAAAACATTTAAACCTGTTACGTTCGCCAGACGCAGCCCTCCGTGACTGAGCTCACATACTTACCTGTGCCGTAGCACGGCTCAGGTAGGCCCTGGAATGTTGGTGGCGGTGGAGAGCCGCTGCCAATGCAGCTCCTCCTCTCAGGCTCCCCGCTGGGCAGTCACGGCCGGCTTCTCCGGCACTGCTCCCTCCCAGCATGCGGTCACGCACTGCCTCAGGCTCCTCTCTCTCCCCAATCCCCTTAGGCACATGCACTCGCCGCCTTCTGAGATTTAAAGGGACCGCGGCAGGAAATTGCCATGACCCCTCCCTCCTGCTGTCAGCACTTTTCCTATTCAAGGCAAGGTCTGGCCTGCAGATTTTGCCTTGGCTTCTTGGCTCTTGCTCCTGTTCCTCCCTGGAGGGTTATCCCTAGCTCCTGACCTGTTCTGCGTTTGGATTGCCTTTGGACCCTGACCTTTGCCTGGATATGACTATGAGACTCCTGCCTGCCACGACCACAACCTGGATAACTGCTTACAAAATTTACCGCCTGCCAAGACCACAGTCTGAATAACCGACTACAAGATTCGCCACCTGCCACGACCACAACCTGAATAACCGACTATGGGATTCTCCGCCTGCCTTGACCCAGGTCCAAACTCCGACCGTGAGGTTTGCTGCCAGCATCTACCCTTACTTGAACTTCGACCCTCATCGATATCCGGACCCCGCACCTGGCTCCAATCAGTGTCACCACTCCACTGGGACTTTCAGAGACCTCATTTAAGTCCAGCCAGCCCCGGTACCCAAGGGCTCAACCTGAGGGGAATGTGGGCTGGTAGTGGTGAAGCTCCAGTGGGGTCTCTGCTTCTCTAAGGCCTCGCCTGTTGACAGTGGGGACCATCACCACAGATAGTGCCAACTCCCCCTGGGCCCAGGGGTGGGTCCACAACCCGAACAAAACCCCTGCTTGAACAGTCTGATTTTTGCCTGGTAGTTCAATCTTTAATTCTTATAAAAATTAATTACTGCAATGCTCTGTACCTAGGCATGCTGGCCATGACCATTGCAGGTAGTTCAAAACTCCGCCGCTCGCATTTTGTCTAATACCTCAAAAAGGGGTCACATTTCACCAGTGCTGGCATCTCTACATTGTTTACCCATAAGCTATCAAATACAATACAAAGTATTACAGTAATATTCAATTTACTAAATAATATCTCTAATGCTTGGCTGAGCTCTACACTGAGTATGTATAAACCTAGGCTGACCATACGTACCATTTTGAATGGGACAGTACCATTTTTTTTTTCATATTTTCCGGGCGTCCTGTTGTTTTAAAAAAATGTCAGTTTTGCCCCATTTTGAGTAAAAACTATAAATATACTTTAATTTTGCTCAATCATGAATTATTATTCAGAACCTTTAATCATCTATCAATATCATGGATATGATACCAGTAATTTGTAAAACCATGGAGTCTCATTGTTTGATAGTATTGACAGTGATTTATTCAGAAAAAATAAAAAATACACGTTGGCAACATTTGCACGTCTCAGATGTGGCGTCTGTTATGCTGTAGCATGGCTGCATCCTACTACCATGTCTGGACGTCACTGTTGGACGTCGCAGCCGGTATCGGTTGGTATGCTTTGAGCAATCACGGTCAACTACCCAAACGCATATGAGACTACTGAAGACGAAGTAAATGTCTTCATTTCAGTTTTGATTGCTGCGTGAGCAGGTTGTCCTAAGAACGGATGATGATGTATTACTACTAATAGTCTCTTTCACTTGTAAGCTGGTAATCCTTATAATCACGGTATTCGTGATCATATACATATTGCCTTAAACTTCTTAACCTCTTCAATAAAATGTTCATTGTCTTCTCTGGAAAATGATCTTTTCACCATTTCAACACGACTGCTCAAATTGACGTCCGAGTCGTTACAAAGATACTGGGGCCATAAGAAGTACATTCTAGAGAACATAAGAACATGTTCTTATGTTCTCTATGTTATTCAATGCTGGTGGTTTAAATGTCATATTTTTTAAAGTTTTAAGTAGTATTTTTTAAAGCTTAAGTTTACCCTTGTAATGTCGAAGAAGCAAAACTGCAAATTTAATGACAATCTCCAGAAAGAATTCACATTTTTTAAACTGGACAAGCTGCATAGTGTTGGAACAAAAGTGGTATGCCAACATTGTAATGTCCATTTCTCTAATGCTCATGGAGGCAGAGATGACATCAACCAACATCTACATAGCCAGAAACATAAGGATGCTGAAAAAGCTCTGGCTTCAGTTAAAAACATCAGCTCATTTATGGTGACATGTGATGGTGACAGTGAAAGCGATAAAATTGTAGCAAGTGAAGCTCTTATCATACTGTGCCAAAGATTTTGCACAAATGACTGCTTGTCGACATTGATAAAGTAAATTTATGAACCAAAATTTTCTTCAGCCCATGCAAAATCAGAAGCATAATTACCAACCATTTATCATCATACATATTGGGTGAAGTGATAGAGGATTTGAATAAAACAAAAAGCATTACAGTCAGTTTATATGCATCCAACAAAAAAAATATAATTTTTTTTCCAATTGTTGTGCGGTACGTTTTGCCAAATTGTGGTGTTATAAGAACATAAGAACATAAGAAATTGCCATGCTGGGTCAGACCAAGGGTCCATCAAGCCCAGCATCCTGTTTCCAACAGAGGCCAAAAACCAGGCCACAAGAACCTGGCAATTACCCAAACACTAAGAAGAACCCATGCTACTGATGCAATTAATAGCAGTGGCTAGCACAATTGTGCACCCTCTGCGCGCTGACACCAGCGGCCTTCACCCATTCCCTCTCAGGCCGCTCCAATTTTGGAGCAGAATGTGAGGGAACTTCCCTTTCCACTACTCTATCCTTCCTACCCCTTCCCCTAAGCTTCCCACCCCCTAGCCCTATTCTAAGCCCCCCCACCGACCTCTATCTTACCTTTTGCGCCTGCCTCCGGCCAGGCACAAATTGTGCATGCTGGCAGCCTGTCTGCATGTGATCCTCCAACACAGCAGTAAATGGCCTCTGTGTTGGAGACCTCTGGCCCCGCCCCACCCCCGGACAGCCCTGCCTGCCCCAGCCCACCCCCGGTCTGCTCTTTTTTGAAGCCCCGAGACTTAGACGCATCCCGGGGTTTTACGAGCGTTGCCGGGCCTTTATCAAACAGGCCCGGCGCTTATAACCCCCCCATGTGCATAAATCCTCTGGATTTACACGTGTAGGGCTTTGAAAATCTGGCCCAATGTGTGGTGAAAACTTGAAATTGAACCAAAGAGGCAGATTATCAGTGTTGGCTGTGAAACACACATTATACGCAATTGTCTTCAGTGTGCTGTTGACTGTTTACCAATTAATATTGAATGTTTTGTAGTGAAAATGTACAAATATTTCAATATATACACAATCAGAGTTGAAGAACTGAAAACGTTTTGTGACTTTGCAGGAAGCAATTGGGCTACATTGTTAGAGCAAGGAAATACAAGACTTTTTCTTCCTTGGGTCCATCAATTGACAGAATTTTAAGCATGTTTGATGGGTTTCGTTCTTATTTTCTTTCTCAAGAAAAATGCCCTGATATGTTGTGAAAATTGTTTGAAGATCCCTGTTTGAAATTTGGTTGTTATTTGCAAGAGATCAAATGTCTACGTTCCAAACATACATTAGCTTAATTGAAAAAGATCATATTTCAGCTACAGAATAGCTGTGAACATTGACAATCTTGTAAACAATTTAGAGTCCAGGAAAAGTGAAGTGTTTGTAACTACAGATGTCAAAAACAACTGAAAATGTCAATAGATTCAGGAAAAATTAATGAGGCTACTTTTTTTGAAATTGATGAGAATTTCTATGAAACCAGCTTAGAATATGTCAACAAGTGGAAGTGCAGTTTAGGAAACACTGAGAAGTTCAAGTGGGTGTTACTAAGGAAGACACCTGAATGGAAAGAAATACAGAACAGTCTGAACAAGGAACTCATCGCACATACAGAAACAGATAAAACTTGTTTATTCGATCAGTGGACCCTCATAAAATCTATAATTGTCAGGCAGTTGGATACATGGAATAAAGAAAACATTCCTGTATCTGGTAGATGGGTACAGATTTTTTATGAAATGAGTGAAAAACACATTGACTTTCAAGACCTTTCTAATATTGCTGTTATGCAGGAGGTGGACCCTTGGGCCGAGATGGGTTGACGCTACCCACAGGGCAATCCCTATGGGCCCCCACTGTCGGCAGGCAGAGCTGGCTGGAGCTTCACCAATACCAGCCCTCGTTCCCCGCAGGTTGAGCCCTTGGGTACCGGGGACGGCTGGACTTAGCTGGGCCTCCGTCCAAGGTCTTCTTAGGGATGGCGAGGGAGTCAGCCAGGGGCGAGCAATGGTGGTAGAATTAGGTGGTCCGGTCCAGACAAGGCAGAGTCCAAGAAGCCCGGGTGCCAATGAGAACAAGAGACAGCACCTGAGTAAGAACAGGCCGAAGCCTGAGAGGCCAAGTCCAGAGTAGGTTCAATGGTAGTGTAGTAGAGCAGGCTGAAGTCAGGGCATGTGGCAGGCAAGGAAGAGTAGCAAGACAAGCACGGATCAAACCAGGAGTAAGATAGAGAATGGTCAGGCGAGGCAAAGGTCAAACCAGGAGACAGGAAGGAGCGTAGTCAGACTATGCAAGGTCAAGCCGGATATCAATCAGTAGCGTGGTCAGACAAAGCTGAGGCCAAGCCAGGTATCAATCAGAAGCGTGGTCAGACAAAGAAGAAGTCAAGCCAGGTATCAATCAGAGGTAGACAAGTAGGGTAGACACGGAACACAGGAGCAGGAACGGAAACCAGGATCTGGAACAGGAACACAGATGAAGCAGGAACAAACCAGGAACTCGGAGGAAACGTAGGAACAAGCAAATAAGCACTCAACAAGCGTGGAGACCAGTTGCCAAGGCGAGCTCTGACCATCAGAGCTCGCCTTAAATAGTCCCAGGTTGATGACCTCACTGAAAGGGGCCGGCAGTCTTAGCCTGCCGTGGCCCCTTTAAATGACCCGAGGAGAAGCGCGCGCCTAAAGGGACGGAAGAGGGGAGCCAACGCAGCGGCGTCCCTGCTGCACTCTCGACCCACCAGCGGCAGGCAAGCTGCGAAGAGGACGACAGCGCCGGAACCCCCCTGCCACATCGGGCAGCCGGCACCCGCCCCTGGCTAGGCGGCGGAGCATCGGGTGAGGAAGGCTGGTTGCTGAAACCGCGGCCAGCTGACGCAACAATTGTAGAGAATATTCTTTGTCTTCCAGGAAGTACAGCACTTGTTGAGAGAATATTTTCTGATATGAACAGTATGTGGTCAAAGGAGAAATCTAGATTAAGGTTTGAGACAATGAGGGCTATGTTACTTGTAAGACAAATTTGTATCATAAAGTTTTATGATAAGGTGTTGAAAGACCGAAAGTTGCTGCAAAAGATAACTTCATCAGAGAAATATTCATAGTATTATCGTGGTGAAATATAGTCCCCCTCTAACTAAACTTTTGTATGGGTTCTGTCACTAAAGAATAAACCTAATGTGTTTATGTAATAAAACTTGTTTTCATTGTCTTACTTTTCATGAATACAGAATATTACATAACCCTCATTCTGTTTTTGCTATCCCAATATCCCTTTTTTGTCTCAAGGAGATCTGGTCAGCCTATATAAACCTCCACAGCAACTTCACTCCACAAATAAAAACTTACTCGATATTCTAACTCCCAAAATGGCTAGACTTGATTTAACAAGGACCACGCCCTCTCAATAACTGGCCCAAAATTATGGAATGCTCTACTGGATTCATTACAAATGATTACAGATATACAGGCATTGAAGAAGGAATTAAAGACTTACTTTTTTTAAACAGGTTTTTTGCTGTTTAGAGTGAAATGAACGCAATATTAAATGGAATCATTCTATTGACAGCTAATGAACTCCTCATGGTGCATACATGTTTAAAAAAAACAAAAAAAACAAGGTATCTTTGTCTAGATGCTACTTGTTAAGGCATGTATTTACAAGCAATTTTTATATAAGTGTAAGTATTGCTAATTTATTACGTATGTGAATTTTGTGAACTGCTTTGAACACATTGTAGTTAGCAGTATATAAGACATTTTAAATAAATAAATAAATAAATAAATAAACAAATAAATAAATATACACATACACTGGCAACTTTTTCTCATTGTCTGGCCATAAGTGAGAGCTTCCCACCATAAAGAGTCCTCCCTAGGGATTAACAATAAGCGTGGGATGGAATGGTCAGCCATATCAGCCCCAGAAGATATAAATTAGTTGTGTGCCTTTAAGAAGAACAATGCTCCAAAAAAGGGGTTACATGTATATCCCGATTTTATGTGCACAACCCCTGCATAACTCTTTGTATGATTTAATTCTTTGTTATTGAAGCTTTGTTTTATAAATGAGACTCGCCATTCTTCTAGGTTTTTTAATGTTTCTTTTCAGTTTTTTTTACCACTTGCAACATATCTACACTTTTACAGATCCTTGGACTAAGCCGAGGCCCCAATGTTGGGACCCAGTCTCCAGGCTGGGCCGCAGCATTGAGCCTGGGTCCTGGTTGAGACATTGGACTTGAGAACTAGCATTGGGCCTTGGCAATTCCCCAGTGTCAGGCCCTGAAGCATCAGGACTAGGCCTCTAAGCCTGGGCTTTGAGTAGGGCCTAGACCAAGGTTGTGGTGACCTACTTTGGCCTATGTCTAGTCAAGGCCAAGGCTTCGGCCTGGGCCTAAGCTTTTTCAGTGGATCCCCCCAAACTGGGTAAGTGGGGGCCAGGGAGGATCCTGACCTTGGCATTTTTCCAGGTGGGAGGGGAGGGTTGGGTGGTGGAAATGGGTGGCTTTGGGGCTCCATTTCTCTTTTATAATGTGTTTTTGGGTAGTTTTCTTTTTAATTTTTATTTCATTTTCTAAGCTAAAGAAAACAAACTAAACATTAAACAAAATAAAATTTGTGAAAAAAAAACCACCCCTATAATGAAATAAAAAAACAAAACAACATTTTTACCCCTGTGCATCCCCAAAGAATATAAACATATCAGGACAGAAATGATGATTCCAAAGTTGAAGTCAATTTTCCAGCAATCTTTTGCTATCAAAGAGCAACTAGTAAGCATTATTTCTCTGATCTTTATTGTTTTCTTTGTTTTATTTCTGCCACCACGTTCATTTTCTGAACATTCATACCCCTCTGGGTCATTCAGAAACCAATGGGATACTCAAGAGTTAAACTCCCCCTCCTGGAAACCAGGAAGGAGAATGCCATGCTCTCACCCCCATATTCACACAAAAGTGGTGAAGATGTCAAGATCAGTTTGAAAAATACAAACAAACAAAAAAACAACCCCTATTTGGATCCTGCTTTTTTGATTTTAACCATTTCTAAAATAAATTAAATGCTCCAAATCTTGTATTTGTCCTCATGACTAGAGCAGACACTGCCTCATATACTGTATATGTGTTTCAACAGCTCTGTGTACCTCTAGTAGTGCTATATAAATGATAAGAAATGGTGGTAAAAAGCTACAAAGGCTCTATTACTGCACATTTGCCATAAATGGCATGTCTGAGGGCAGAGTCCCTGCATAGTTATGTCGGCATACCCTGTGAGGTTTCCTGCAGCCTAAGTGTTGCATCCAGTAGATGGAAGAGAATGGATGCACTTGCCTTTCAAATGTGCATTTGTTCCCCCCCCCTAAGCCACCACCATTTCCTTATTTTCCCCACAGGTATGATTTCTCTACATGTATTGAGGCTGCTTTTTTGACTTGTGTTCTCTCTGCTATTTGGTTTCCTAAGTGTTTCGGAGCACATTTAAATGGAGGTGAACAATGACTGAACTATGGCTAAAAATACATTTTTTTTGGATGCTTGTCCTTAAGTTTCACAACTCAAGTCTGCTGCGTTCCAGATGTTCCTGATATCAGCAGAATGACTTTGCGTGTCTGAAAAGAAATAACCATCTTTGTGTTTTTTTTTGCAAGGAAGCCAATACTCTAGTATGCACCAGAAAGCAGAAGCAAGTCGAAAATCCTGCAGAAGGGAGGCCTAATTGTTGTTAACAAGATGCAGAAAAGCCTCTTGGCAGAATTTTTTCAACAGTGGTAATTTTGCTTCTAGGCCAAGTCTTGAGCCAAGTTTTGTTATCCATATTTTCAGTATGGGAGGTCAGATTTATTGTTACCAAAAGCAGGGCCATGAAAGGTGCAAAAGCCAGCAAGTCCATTTTATGGCAGAACTTTAGAAGACTGCATTTTTTTTGACAAAGATCTCAATATCTTGTAACATCTGTTTAAGCGTAAAAAAAATGCCAGAGAAAAATGCATGCAAGAAATATCTTGCCTTAAAACCGCTTAGGGCAGTGGTTCTCAACCCTGTCCTGGGGACCCCCCCAGCCAGTCGGGTTTTCATGATATCCACAATGAATATGCATGAGAGAAAATTTGCAGTGTATGCAAATTTTCTCTCATGCATATTCATTGTGGATATCATGAAAACCCGACTGGCTGGGGGGGTCCCCAGGACAGGGTTGCGAACCACTGGCTTAGGGACTTTATCACAAAAGTATCTCATTTAAGGAATGGGCTAAAGTGCTGCAATACTTTATGGGGCAATTTTCAAAGAGGTCCACGTTCAACCACTGTGCAGTTCAGCTAGTTAACTGGATAAACTTATCCCACTAACCTAACCCATATTTTCAGTGGCACGGCTGCACCGCTGAATATATCCAGCTATCTTAAAGTTAGCCAGATACGTTTATCCAATTAATTTTAGGAGAACCATACAGGCCGACCAGAGGGATTGTGTGGAGATGGGATGTGGAGGGGGTGGGGGTGGGGGTGGGGAGGTTGTATGCACTGGTGGATAGTTTGCCAGGAGGGAGAGAAACTGTGGGTTGGATGTGGAATTGTTTAAGCTGAAGGATTTAGGGGCCTATGCAATAAAACTCATCCCAAATATGTTTTTATCATATGAGTCAGTAAAAATGTAACTTGTACACAGTAAAACACCACTTAACATTGTGTGCCCACACTCCTCCAGCAGAGACACACGTGTCTCCTTGCAATAGTGGCATCTACCTCAAGAGAGACATCCCATTATAGCAAAACTCCCCATCTGTACCTCCCATGTGTAGCCCCTAGTCCAGGCATTCCTCAAAGCTGGGGGAACACCTGAGATACGAGGGCTGAGGCCCTGACTTACACACTCAGTCCTGTCAGATATTCTTCAAAAGGGGGGAGAGAATTTACCTCCAGGGCACAAGGTATATTCCTGGTGAAGTACCAAAGGAGACATTAGATAAAGCTATGGTTTTCCAAAATAAAAGTCCCTACTGAAATGTGTGCAAATGGTGAAATGGAAAGTTATGTAGTCTCTGCTGGGCAAGTTCCAGTACAGGTACAGAAATGTATAGGGGGTTGCTGATCCTTGCTGTGTTGCCCTCCTGGGTTTCCCTCTCCCTTGGTGTTAAGGATTCTTGTGGCAATTGATGGATTCCTTGCCTCTCAAGAACCATTGTTGTACCTGATTGTCCCAATGCTTACATTTTCCCTGTATCTCCTCTCATCTTCTTTCCTTCTCCTGGAGCCTGATGGATGCCTGGATGCGTGGAACTACAGCAATGGTTGGATGACTCATTCCTTCTTTCCTTCTTCCATATTGTTGTAAACTGGGAGGATAATTTTCAAACAAATGCATGCGGCAGCACCCACATATATGGCTAGGAGCAGATCTATACAAATGTTTTACAGCCTATGCATATGTATGTTTACCCTGCTATATACAAGTGCATGTATGCTTATACGTGAAAACATGCAATGCACTGAACATGCATACTTTACCCACTTATTAAAAATATACACACATATATTTTACATGTGAAAATAAAGAAGGACTTACTTGTTTAAGTCATGTATTTTAAAATATATGAGGTAGATTTCAAAAGCCCAGTGCACTCATCAATTGGGGGATGCATGCACAAGTCAAAAAAACAGCCATTTTGGAGGGGTTTAAACAATCTGGTGTAACTGGGGGCATGAAGGCGTGAAGGCTATTAAGCTGGGGAGGGGGGGGGGGGGTTGGAGCTCAACAGTGGTGGACAAACTGGTGAAACTGGTCCTTGGCGTGGACATGCACCAGTTTTAAAATACCCAATTAATGCACCTGGGCACACAGAAAACTTAAACATCTGCGTACATTTGCACACGGTCGGGCAACTTTAAAACGCACGTGCATATATATGTGCAGATGTGTATTTGGGGACATGCTGGCATACATGCACCAAAGTATGCCTGTGTACCAGTTTGAAAGCTCCTGTCACTATGCACAAATGAAATGACCAGTTTTACCAATTATTCCGCCAGTTCACCCAGGCCTTCTCCAAGTCATTGAGACCCTCCTGCTTCTTCAGCCTGAACTCCCTCCCAAGTCACCCAGACCTCCCTCCCAGTCAGAACTTCACAATAAACATGCTTAATATACTTATGCCAGATAATTAGCAGGTGTAAAAATATGCAAGAAATTTAAAAAATGTACTTACGTGAGTGTCTTTTGAAATAGCAACTTGCGTATGTAATTGTTGACTCCACTGGGATCGTCCCCAGACCGACCCTTTTTTAAAATGCATTTATGTGTGCGCAAAAGTGAAAATATGCATGTATTTTGTACTTTTATGAAATATGGAATATGTAAGTAGAGGTAACATATGTATATATACTAATTTTTATGCTTTGAAAATTCAACCCTATGTGGGCACTATTAACATTTACTTTAGGAGAAATTTCAGCAGTGAAACTTCCCATGTTGTTTCTCTTTGAAAATTAGCAAGTACAAAGTACATGAGTTAAATGCATCTGCATAGACAGATTGCACTTGCTGTTTGTATTTAGTAATGATGATTGCAGAAAAAGACCAAATGGTCCATCCAGTCTATCCAGCAAGTTTCTTATGGTAGTATCTGCCGCGCCGGATATCCCCATGTTTCTCTTAAGGGTAGCAACTGCCTTATGATAACCCATAAAATTACTGCAGGCAACATTTTCACTGGGTGATGAGCCTCCTTGAATATTCATACAGTGCTGAAAATAATTAAGCAACTTCTAAACCAAATGGAACTGGTAATTAACATTGAAAAAACAGAATTCATACACCTTGAACAAAAAACCACTGAATTAATCCAGAATCCCATCAAACTCAAAAACGATCAGATAGTGGAACTAACTGAAAAAGCTCGAAACCTAGGAGTAATAATTGACAATGAAATCAATCTCAAACAACACATATCATTGAAAGTTAGAGAGGGCTACGCCAAACTAATGGTCCTTAGAAGACTAAAACCCCTATTAACCCAAGTACACTTTCGAACTGTTCTGCAAGTGCTTATATTCGCTAGCACAGACTATTGTAACACACTCTTCCTTGGATTACCACATTCAGCACTAAGACCACTCCAAATCTTACAGAACTCTGCAGCCAGAATCCTAACTGGAAAAAGCAGAAGGGACCACATCACTCAAACTCTTGCCGAATTACACTGGCTGCCAATCGAACAAAGAGTACAATTTAAAACACTACGCACAATCCATAAGCTAATCAATGAAGAAAATACTGATTGGTTGAACACTGCATTATGACTACATGTCCCCCAGAGAAATCTCAGATCAGCAAATAAAGCTTTACTAACCATCCCCTCTGTAAAGACAGCTAAACTGACCCAAGTGAGGGAGAGAGCACTATCATTAGCTGGTCCAATATTATGGAACTCAATGCCACCCGAAATAAGATTAATGAGGGATTTAAAACTCTTCAAAAAAAGTTTAAAAACATGGCTTTTCAAAAAAGCTTTTCAAAATGAGAGTGGGGAATAGGTAGCACTAAGAAACAAGAAAAGGACTCCTACATACAGACATACAGAAAAAGTCACCAGATAACATATATGTGTTCTTTTTATTTTATCATACTTAAATATTAATTTAAAGAATTACAGTATATCGCATGTATGGATACTCCATGAATGGAATTACAATCCACGTCACATATAGAGTATATTATTTGAATCATGTAACTGAACCATTTTTGGCACCTACTAGATAAATTATAATCCATTACAAAATTATTTATGTGCCTATTTGTAAACCTTTATTTATTTATTTATTTATATTCTTTTATATACCGAAGTATAGCTGAGTGCCTTCACCCCGGTTTACAGTGAAACAACTTTGGTTATCACTGAACGATGGTATAGACAAGTTTTTAAATAAAAAAATAAATAAAAATGTCTTTTGCTTATGGGCTAGGCCTCAGAAGCAGTCCTGTGCTTTTTCCCTTATGTCTGCGTATCAGTACCCCAGATCATAAAAGTCAGGACATGTTTTGGTTGTCGTCTGAATCCAATTCCTCTTCCATCCCCCCACCCACCCACTGCCGTCAAAGAAGAAAGTAATGCCGTAAGCTGCATCAAAAGCATTAAGGCTTATTGTTTAAGGGTAGTAATCCCTTACCTTCTGTTAGGGATAATAACAGTGGCTCCATGCAGGTTACTCCCATGCTTATCAGTTCCGCAGACTGTAAAAGTTGGGGGCCCTCATTGGTTGTTTGAATCCAACTCCCCTTTTCCCTCTGCTGTTGAATCGGAAAGCAATGTTGTAGCTGCATCTAAAATATCAAGGTTTATTGGTTAAGGATAGTATCTGCCAATCCAGAAAGTTAACTCCATTAAAAGTTATTTATTAAAAACAATTTTTAGCCACTTATAATAGTAAAACCATGCTGAGCAGTACATTTGAAAATACAAATGCATGTGTGATTCCATGACCTAAAGACACCTACAGGAAGGCCTCTATTTTTCAAGGCAGCAAAGATGGTAACTTTCAATCTGGCACGCAGGTGCACATTTGGACACATATATCAGCTCACACTCAGGTACGCGGCTATTTTATAACATACTTGCACATAAGCGCACATGTTATAAAATACCCTAGCTGTACGCACATGTGAGCCAAATTTTAAGTGGGCGCGCGCACATGTTCTCACAAAATCCACTTCTACCGTGTAAATCGGGGGATTTTAAAATTGGCGAAAACCGACACCATTGGCGAAAACCGACACCATTTCCAGTTTATCCCCAGTTCACCCAGTTAAGAGATAGCCTTCCTCCCCACAGTTAGCCCTGACCCTTAAAATCCCACAGATCTACCTGGTTTTCTTTAAATTGTAACTTACACGGCAGGAGACCTCTGCGCGCACGCCAGGGTGCCTATTTATGCGCACATCTCAGGCTCCCACCATGCCCTGTCCAGACCACTCCCATTCTCCACTCCTTTTTCAACACTTTAGAAATGTGCGTGCTGCGGGAGATATGCGCGTATCTTAGCGGCCCATAAACCGCTCCTACTTTTAACACATTTGAGGAGGGCAATTTTTGGTCAGGTCATTCTATGAGGGAAATGACTTTGAAAACTGTCCTTCCCTTGTGGACTGTTCAACCAGTGGCAAATTGCTACTTTGCAGTATATGGCATATACTCTGCAGTACGTTATCACAGCAAATTCCTCTTTGTATCATTCTTTTTAAGAATACTGTTTACATGAAATAAAATGGAAAATGGTTACCCTGTAATGATATCGTGCCAGCACGTTTTTGAAACGAGAGGTATTCGTGACTAACAGGTGACTGCTGTTCATCATCAACAGTGAAGGAAATTGTTTGATAATATATTGCAGACAACCAGTAAGTTTTCATTATGTACAGGTGGATAAAAGACTTAGGGCTTGATTCAGTAAGGTCGTCTCCCTTTCAGTATCAATGGGAAAAACTTTAAATGGATCAAGCCCTTAGATGTTGAAATTTGATATAATTGATACACAAGGCTAGTTCACCTAGATATTTGAGGTATCTTTTTCAGTAAATGATAAATTACATGGCAATTACAAGGAATGCTTCCTGCTATGTTTTCTGCTAACACTTTATCTCAATGCTCGCAGTTAACACAAGTCTAAAGAAGGCAGGTTTGTTGATATAATTTCCGTAGTGCACAGCAGTTCACCAACTTGACTGATGAAAGTACTGTGAATAATTAGACCAAATTACTCTAATTTTGCACAAAAATACACAAGCTTTTAGTTATGTTGAAGAAATAAATGTGCTAACTTCTTATATGCAGGAATGATAAAGACATTTGCGTAGAAAGGTCAATATTTTTTAAATTAAAAACTTGAAATGAATCCCAAAGAAATAGTTCACAAAATATATTTTTTCAGGCATAACCATTTACTCAGGGATATCTTAATGTATTTCTCTGATTTACAAAGTAATGAAAGCAGATTTAGGTGACAAGTCCTATTGGCAATTTCCATTTTACTCCTATAGGACATTTATTTGAATTCTCAGTCTTTAAAGGGATTTTTTTTTTCATGGTCATTTTATTTAATCCAATAACTGAGGATTTCATTATTTATGATCTGTTACAGAACTTTGCAATTTTATGGTGAAGGCATTTTGAAATTATTTAATATTGCAAATGTCACTCCATTCACTAAAATTAGATTGTCTGTCTCTCTTTAACGCTTGCTGATAATAACATGTTTCCTCTAAATGATATCTGGGTTAAGTTCCCATTGCATTTGCCCTGGATTTGTTTATCAGTTTGTCCATATCTAGATAGATAGTGTCACTATACCTCAGTTTTGCAGAAGACAGCATGTATATACTGTTTGATCTACTATTGATTATTTGTTGCTTTTGTTTGTATGTCTTGTCTACAGATTCATTCTTTTTTTTATTGTCCATCTTGTTATGAATGTTTTAACTTTAATCTCTCTAGCACAGTTGTTCTGCTATAGGTAGAATATAAAAGGTTTAAATACATAAATATATAAAATAGATATATACTGTTTCACATGGAAATACAGTAAGACATTAGGGATATTCAGACCAAAATATTTTGCTTTGGTTCATTTTTTTCATTTTGGTTTTATTTTTTGTTTGTTTTTCAGTTTGTTTGGCTTTCCAAACCAAAATAAACATTTTTTTAAAAAAATCTAAAACAAAAAAATAACAAAATAGGCATCCCCGAGGCCTTTCAACCCCCTTCCATCCCTAAGAAATCAGTTCTTCAAGGCTGAGCTGAGATGAGCCCAGCTGGGGCCTCCTCAGTCCCCTCCAAAATGTGCCACTTATCCCTTGCATGGGGTCTTATGAGATGAAAGGAGCAGAAGCAATGCCCAATTTCATCCACCATAACTCATGTCCTTCAAAAGTGGCCCCCCTGGTACTTAAGATGTGTCAAAATGATGTCACTTTGGCGCTGGTCTCAGAGCCGTCTGGTGCTATAATGTTGTATAGTTGGTGATATTTATATATATGGTTGTCGGTACCACATTTAAAATGGTAAATGGGAGACAGAGAAATGTTCAACCTTGGCAAATTGTTTGGGAGTACTATTACTATTACGTAATGTTTCTATAGTGCTACATAACATATGCAGCACTGTACAAACCTAAAAGATAGTCCCTGCTCAATAGAGCTTACAATTTAATAAAACAAACATGCAGGATAAGAGAGGCTCAGAGGGACCCTGTTGGCTCAGCCCAACCAGGTAGAACTGGGCTTTGTGGATTTCTTGGGGGGGGAGGGGAGGGTATCTTGAGGAGGCCTTTTTTTATGCAATATGAAAATACCAATAAATGGGTATTTTTATACAAGATCATTTTCAGTTTATATATATATATGCCATTCCTTTAAAACCCAATGCACATCCCTAAAGCATGGGTAAGTATACCTTTTTTTTTATACATTGCACCAGAAGCCTGAGAGGGGGATCCCCTCTCGGGCCATGGAGCACTGGTTGAGTTATGGAAAAGGGGCACCCCAGTTTGGAAGCCGGGGAACTGTATAAAAGAAAGCTTGCCCACCCCTGCACTACTACCTTGGCGACTGTGCTTGGGGATGGGGGAGGTCTTTACATTAATTTTTATATAGACTTTTATTTCTGTGTGAAAGGGGATCTCCAAAATGTTCCTCTAAACAGAGTGGTCTTAACAGACCCTGCCTCTGTGAGGGATATCAGAACGGTAGGTGTGTTTAAGAAGGTTTGATACTTCCCAGTGGGAGGTTTAACAAAACTAGTGCCCAGTGAGTGCAAGGGGAGTCTGAGGGTGCCATCTCTTCACAGAGTGCTGCTGGTGTGCAGTTTTACCCTCCACGGTGAAAAGACCAGGAGTAGGCCCGTTCTCAACAGAGGGGTGCAGTGAAGTAGCGTTTCTCTCCAAGGAAAGTGGCTAGGGTCCATGGTTGGGATGCCCACGTCTTTAGAGAAGGAAGGAGTCTCGGAGTTCAAGGCCGTGAGTTCCTGAAAAGCTGCTAAAGTTAAGATGGAGTCTCACGAAAGAGAGGTTTAAGCCTATATCCCTCATTTATCCAGAGAGAGTACTTAGAGAAATTTGGGGAAAAAAAAAAGAGTAATGTCCTTGGCAGGAGTTCAGAAAGAAAACTGCCAGCTGAGGAAGGTCATAGAGAGTTATTGACTGAAAACAAGGAATCAACCAAAGACTCCTAGGCTGTGAGATTTGGAAGAGAATTAAGAGAAAGAAACAAAGAGAGCTGCATCTAGATAGGGCCCACGCAAGCGTATTTGGTAGGGATGTGAATCGTGTCCTCGATCGTCTTAACGATCGATTTCGGCTGGGAGGGGGAGGGAATCGTATTGTTGCCGTTTGGGGGAGTAAAATATCGTGAAAAATCGTTAAAAATCGTTAAAAATCGAAAAATCGAAAAACCGGCACATTAAAACCCCCTAAAACCCACCCCCGACCCTTTAAATTAAATCCCCCACCCTCCCGAACCCCCCCCCAAATAACTTAAATAACCTGCGGGTCCAGCGGCGGTCCGGAACGGCAGCGGTCCGGAACGGGCTCCTGCTCCTGAATCTTGTCGTCTTCAGCCGGCGCCATTTTCCAAAATGGCGCCGAAAAATGGCGGCGGCCATAGACGAAAAGATTGGACGGCAGGAGGTCCTTCCGGACCCCCGCTGGACTTTTGGCAAGTCTCGTGGGGGTCAGGAGGCCCCCCACAAGCTGGCCAAAAGTTCCTGGAGGTCCAGCGGGGGTCAGGGAGCGATTTCCCGCCGCGAATCGTTTTCATACGGAAAATGGCGCCGGCAGGAGATCGACTGCAGGAGGTCGTTCAGCGAGGCGCCGGAACCCTCGCTGAACGACCTCCTGCAGTCGATCTCCTGCCGGCGCCATTTTCCGTACGAAAACGATTCGCGGCGGGAAATCGCTCCCTGACCCCCGCTGGACCTCCAGGAACTTTTGGCCAGCTTGTGGGGGGCCTCCTGACCCCCACGAGACTTGCCAAAAGTCCAGCGGGGGTCCGGAAGGACCTCCTGCCGTCCAATCTTTTTCGTCTATGGCCGCCGCCATTTTTCGGCGCCATTTTGGAAAATGGCGCCGGCTGAAGACGACAAGATTCAGGAGCAGGAGCCCGTTCCGGACCGCTGCCGTTCCGGACCGCCGCTGGACCCGCAGGTTATTTAAGTTATTGGGGGGGGGGGTTCGGGAGGGTGGGGGATTTAATTTAAAGGGTCGGGGGTGGGTTTTAGGGGGTTTTAGTGTGCCGGCTCACGATTCTAACGATTTATAACGATAAATCGTTAGAATCTGTATTGTATTGTGTTCCATAACGGTTTAAGACGATATTAAAATTATCGGACGATAATTTTAATCGTCCTAAAACGATTCACATCCCTAGTATTTGGTACCCTAAGCAAAAATTTGGACATTCACCCTATCCTCCAACTTATCTATTAGTGGCAGCTTCAGAACAGCAATTCCTCTTACTGGTGGCAATGGCTCCAGCACAGTGCTCCTCCTTTCTTTGGTGGTATCGGCACTGGTACAGCGCCCCTCTGGACCGCACGCTGTAGAGATTTTGCCACCCTTAAAATGATGGCGTCCTAGCCAACTGCCTAGTTTGCCTAATGGAAGCCCTGGCCCTGCAGCTAGAACTGGTACCAGAGGAGATCTCAGAAAGGATGGCTCCTATCCCGAATGGCTTACCTGCCCGGAATGCTACTGTGAGAGAATCATCAGACAATTCTACTTAATTCAAGGCCAGCTAGGTCCAGCTCATCAATATCGGAGACAATCTGATTCATCTTCAATTAGTTGGGACAAAAAAAAAAAACCAACTTGTTAGCTAGAAATAGAATTAAAAAGATTGTGCCTAAAGTCAGAGGTTAAAAAGAAGAGCTGTTGACGTGATAAAACATGTTCCTGCCCACCCTACATCTAGGCAAATCTGATTACTTTTATACAAAAATCCGAGGTTGTTCACATTGAAGTCCACAAAGCTCTCCTTAAAAACCTGTGAAAAATCAGCTAAGCTCCCACTCCTGGCAGCCCCGCTGACGGTGCCACCACAGTACCAGGTCTTCCGGGATGTCTTCTCGAAGGAGAAGGCTGAATTACTACCTGAGCATCGGCCCTTCGACTGCGCTATTACCCTGTTGCCAGGTACCACGCCACCTCGCGGTAGGGTATACCCTCTATCCCTGCCGGAAACCAAGGCCATGTCTACATACATCAAGGAGAATTTGGACCGGGGGTTTATAAGACCTTCCAACTCCCCGGCGGGAGCCGGCTTCTTCTTCGTGGCAAAGAAGGATGGGTCTCTGCGACCCTGTATCGATTACCGGGGCCTGAACCAGATCACCCGACGAGATCGCTATCAGTTGCCCCTGATTCCGGAGCTCCTGGATCGTCTGCAAGGGGCCCACGTCTTCATCAAGCTGGACCTCAGAGGGGCGTACAATCTCGTACGGATCCGACCGGGAGACGAGTGGAAGACCGCCTTCAATACCAGGGACGGTCATTATGAATACCTCGTCATGCCGTTCGGTCTCTGTAACGCCCCGGCCGTATTCCAAAATCTAATGAATGAGGTGCTTCGCGACCTTCTGCACACCTCAGTCATCGTTTACCTGGACGATGTCTTAATATACTCCCGGGACCTTGAGGCGCATCGTCAACATGTTCGCCAGGTTTTGCTGAAGCTAAGAGAGAACCGATTGTACGCCAAACTGGAGAAATGTCAATTTGAGCAGGAGTCTCTGCCCTTCCTGGGGTACATCGTGTCCTCCACCGGCTTCCGCATGGATCCGGATAAAGTAGCCGCTATCCGGAACTGGCCACAACCGGTGGGAGTGAAAGCGCTCCAGCGCTTCTTAGGCTTTGCCAACTTCTATCGCCAGTTTATCCCGCACTACTCCAGCCTTGTGGCCCCTCTCACGGCCCTCACTCGAAAAGGCGCCGATGCAAGAACATGGACCTCCGCTGCCGTACAGGCCTTCCAGGACCTCAAGAAGGCCTTCTTACAAGACACCTGCCTCTGACATCCTGATCTTCTGCGCCAATTCATAGTAGAGGTTGATGCCTCCGACGTGGCGGTGGGGCGGTGCTAGCCCAAATCTCCAAGAATGGCAAGTCCAGGCCATGCTCCTTCTTCTCCCGTAAGTTTTCTCCCGCTGAGAAGAACTACGGTATCGGCGATAAGGAACTACTTGCCATCAAGTTAGCCTTTGAGGAGTGGCGCCAATGGCTGGAGGGGGCTCAGCATCCTATCATAGTGTACACTGATCACAAAAATTTGGAGTACTTATGTCACGCTCAGAGGCTCAATCCCAGGCAGGCCCGCTGGTCCCTCTTTTTCAGTCGGTTTAATTTCTCCCTCCGTTACCGACCGGCGGCCAAGAATGTAAGGGCGGATGCCCTCTCCCGTGCCACGGAGGTTGATGATACCGAGGAGCCCCTTCAATACATCCTGGATCCAGCTAAAGTACAACTGGCTGCCTCAGACCTTGGACCCGCGGGGAAGACGGTGGTTCCTGCCCGCTCTCGGAGGAGGGTCTTAGTGTGGGCGCACAACTCACTGACGGCTGGTCACCCAGGGATAGCCCGGACTCTTGAACTTTTAACGGAGTTCTATTGGTGGCCACGGATGAAGGAGGATGTCCGCCTCTATGTACAATCATGCCCTACGTGCGCGCAGCAAAAACCTTTACCAGGCCGTCCCTGGGGGCTCCTGCAGCCGCTCCCCATTCCCACGGAACCGTGGACACACCTATCTACGGATTTCATAGTAGAGTTGCCTCCGTCCGATGGGAAGACCGTGATTTGGGTCCCGGTCGACCGATTCTCGAAGATGGCCCATTTTGTGCCCCTAGCCAAATTGCCCTCCGCCTCTGAATTGGCTGAGCTTTTTGTTCACCATGTCTTCCGACTACATGGCCTGCCTCTGCATATTGCCTCGGACCGGGGTCCCCAATTCACGGCTAAATACTGGAGGGCTCTCTGCAAAAAATTTGGGGTCCAGCTAGACCTAACCACGGCGTTTCATCCTCAGGGCAACGGTCAAGTCGAATGCACGAATCAAACCCTGAAGGCTTTCCTCCGAGCCTTTGTAGGGGAGCTGCAAGACAACTGGGTCACCCTCCTACCCTGGGCCGAGTTCTCTTATAATCGCCATCGACACTCCGCCACGCGGCAGTCTCCCTTCCAGTTGGTTTATGGGAAGGTTCCCAAACCTCCTCTGCCATTACCAGTGCCTGTCTCCTCTCCAGCGGCGCAATTGACGGCTAGCCAAATTCACAACCTTTGGCACGCCATTCAAGAGAAGCTTCATCGTACCGCCGCCCGGTTCAAGGCTTACGCAGATAGGTCTCGGTGACCCGCTCCAGTCCTTCTGCCCGGATCTAAGGTATGGCTCAGTACCAAGAACATCCAGCTTCGGACTCCTTCCATGAGGCTAGCGCCCCGGTACATTGGACCCTTCCGGGTAGCCGAACGGGTTGGAGCGGTTTCCTACCGCTTACATCTTCCATCTACCCTTCGGATACATGACGTCTTCCATGTTTCCCTCCTCAAGCCTCTGGTCCTCTCTCGCTTCCGACCGCTGCCTCCAGAGCCCACCGATGTCGCTACGGACCATGGGGCCACGTACACGGTAAAGGAGGTGTTGGATGTTCGGTTCCGCCGTCATCGCTGGGAGTATCTCCTCTCGTGGGAGGGATACGGTCCTGAGGAGAACTCGTGGGAACCCTCTTCCAACATCCTGGATAAAGACCTCCTCTGCCAGTTCCATCGGTCTCACCCGGATAAGCCCCAGCCCCCGAGGAGGGGGCGTAGGAGAGGGGGTACTGTTGCGACCCCGGGCCGGCCGGGACCGCCACCGCCTACCTGCACCCGGCTCCGGCTCCCCCCGACTCCGAACGGGCCCTGCAGGCCTCGGGATGCGGCGCTCCCGCACCGACATGGCTGCCAGCGTCCTCCCGCGGCTGGCCCCGCCCCCTAGCCACGCGCGCGCGGCTGAGCCCTGGAGTTAAAGGGGCCAGCGCGGGAGAGCCCTGCTCCTCCTCTCCTGACGTCAGACGCTGCAGGGCTATTTAAGCCCTGCAGTTACAAGCCTTCCCTGCCTTGCAACGAGGTTCCCAGGTTTGTTCCTGCTTCCAGTTGCGGTGTTCCTGCTTCCTCTTCTGTCTTCCTTTGGCTCCTGACGCGGACTGGCTTTCGGTGATTCCCTGGCTCCTGACGCGGACTGGCTTTCGGTGATTCTCTGGTACACGACCTTGGCCTGGTGAACGACAATCCTCCGGCTCTCGACCTTGGACTTCTTCTGGACTCCGCCTCCGAGGATCCACCTAAGTCCCAGCGGCCGGGTCCCTACGGGCTTCTCCTGGGGGGACACCGGCTTCCAGGGTGAATCTCCTAAG
Source organism: Rhinatrema bivittatum (assembly GCF_901001135.1). Taxonomy (NCBI): domain Eukaryota; kingdom Metazoa; phylum Chordata; class Amphibia; order Gymnophiona; family Rhinatrematidae; genus Rhinatrema; species Rhinatrema bivittatum. Next base: position 43,103,051 of record NC_042620.1, read on the forward strand.
TCCCAGCGGCTGGACTCTTACGAGCTCCTCTCGGGGGAGTACCGGCTTCCAGGGCGAAGATCTCCTACCACCAGGCCAGTCTCACCTTCTCCGCATCTCCCTTTTAGCCCTTGGTCGCATAGGGCCTTCCGTGGTTCCTTCCTCCAGCCATCCTCGAATCTGCCACTGCCGCCTCCCGATCGGGACCACTGCAGGAAACCCTCCCAGCCTTCCATCCCTCGGTTCCGATCAGCCCAAGGGTCCACAGAGCTAACATGTTGATTACATATTTTTTTATGCTTTGGCACTGCTTTCCATTCAAAGTTAGATGACTGCATCTTAGCAAAGCAGAGATAATTAATGTATTCTTTAAATAAGTAAACCACATCTGCTAGCAAATATTTCTTTCTGCGGTTCTTCCACTTCCCTTCTTCCAGTTCCTTCCAATCCCCATTAATCCCTCCTTGACCAATGCATATTTTTCTATGCTATACTTATTTACCTGCAGGTGGCACAGTCTCTCAGTGTGTGTGTGATTACTATACAAACTAGATTACTTGGACACTTAACAGTATTTCCCCATCTCTAGCTCTCACTCGGCATACCCCACTATATTCTGCCCTGTGACTGTCGACGTAAAAAAAAAAAAAATTGCACACTATTAGTGGACTTCATTAAGGTGCTCGTCATCAATAGTGGATTACCCACCTAAAAATGTTTTAAAAATTGCTCCCCCCCCCCCCCCCAATATGAGAAACAGCATATGTTTGTTTACCTACATGAAAAAAGGGGTGGAGTTAGGCTGAGGGAATTAACCTCACCTACGTGGAGATTTTATCTAAAATCGCAGCACATACTTTCTCATGCAAACCTTGCACCTGCTTCCATACGAATGGACTGGCCACAAGGAATTTCCCTTGGAGAATGAACTTGAAATCCCCATGCGTGCAAAGTGCCTGAGGGCCGGCAGGGTTACTCAGAGCTGCCCTGAATATCCCTTGAGCCTTCTTGGCCAGTTTCTTCTTTGCTTCCTTACAGGAGCATACTATGTATTGATGTAGGAGGAGGGGGCACCATGCTGGGTGGCAGCAGCAAGGGCCACATTGGTGGGGAGAACCATTCAGGGGCACGGGGTCCTGTTTTTGGCCAGCTGCTGGAGGTGGAAAAACAGGCATGGCTGAAAGTTACATGTGATGATGGGCTCAGAGAAAGTGGGAGCTGGGGGGGCGCAATGGCAGAGCTGGGCTCAGCCATGAAGCAACAGCTCAGACAGGTGGCACTGAGAGGGGGAGCACTCACAGATCCACGGTTTTCTTCTCTCTTACACATACCCAGATGCACAAGCAGAATCCCTCTCCGTAACTGACATGCACATTCTCTCTCTCACTCTATCGTCCACCCTCCATGGATAACCCCAACATGTTTCCCTCTTCCCCCCCCCCCCCCCCAAAAAAAAAACATAAACCCAGTTTGCTTTCCTTTCCTCCCCAACCTGATCCCGGTGCTTTCCCCCCTGACTAGGCATGGGCCCACAGGTCTAATGCAAGAATATCACACAACAAAGAACAACCTTCTGCTTTCTTCTCAGTCCCTCCCCTCTCAGACAGCTTGCAGGGAACAGGAAGGGACGTGGTAAGGCTGATGTTGGAAAAGAGTGAAGAAAGTGAAGAACCACTCTGATCCCTAATCCAGCCCCTCTCTTCTTCTTCTTCCCCTCTTCTCTCCTTTTCCCTACAGAAGGTGGCAGTGAGTTTGGACAGAGCAGAGCAAAGAAAGGAAGAGCTATTCTGCTCCCTAATCCAGCCTGCAGGGAACAAGTCAGATTTTCCAGGTATGTTTTTCTCCGCTGTTATATGTAAGGGCTCCGCCCAAAAGTTTTTGTTTTTTGTAAACCGATGCGATGTGTCAACGGATGTCGGTATAAAAGAGACCTTAAATAAATAAAATAAAATAAATGTTCACATATCCTAAACAGCAGGAGCACTGATCATTGGTGGTGGCACCTAGATCAGTCAGAGCACTCCCAGACAGATGCCCAGGGCCATGACCCCTCCCCAAACTCCCCACCCTAAAGTATACTACTGCTTTGTTACAAATTTCATATCAATTGATGCCTTCTCATAATTTTATGTTTGGATCTGTGTCTCTGTCCACACAGATATCACACCACAGTGTGTACCAGCACAGTGTGATGCCCTTGGCAGTTATGAATTCCTCTTAATCACTTTTCTCTGTCTTTGATTGCTGAAAGCTTCCTTATAGACACAATTGAGGCTTTCTGTTCTCCAATAAAATAACTTTATCTCAATACCTGAACTTACTAAGGTTTTGTTTTTGACACAGAAACAATGACAGCAGAAAAAGACCTACTGTGTTTGTGGCATTGTAGACTCTTGGTTGCAGTGGAGATGTCTCCGCCCATGTGGAGGGGCCCCGTGGGGAACCACTGCGATAGGCTGAACTCAGATAGCAGACACAGTATGGATAGAGGCTTTATTATACTGCTGGAGATAGATGGTGAAAGCAGGACGTTAGGGCACTGATCCACGAAGTGCCAGTACGTTCAACAGGCTCAGAAGTGTAGTCTCACCCAGATGTTCATGATAGGCTGGAGCCCGCAGTGCGGGTAACACCGCGGCTGGTGGGTGGAGCTGGAGCACGGGATCGTAGAGGTACACACGGAATGAAGGCGTCTTCCTGATGATGAGATGGTGGGACCAAAGGACCCTGGTGCAGGATATAATGGCTGGTAGGCCCTCGAGGAGCGAGTACCCAGTAGTCCGATATCCTGAAATGTAGAGAGAGAGAGAGAGACCCCCGAGGCGTGGTTGTCTTAGTTAGTGAGGACCCAGAAGCATAGTTGGAAGCGAGAGACCCCCGAGGAGCGGTGTCTAGAGCTTCTACAGGAGCGAGGCCCTTGGAGTGATAGCAGCGTCTAAGCGTGCTGCTTAGAGCGGTCAGAGTAGCTAAACCGAAGTCCTTGCTAACTCAAGGTGGTAGCGGGGGCGGAGGCTAGATATACCCGGAGGTACTGACGCCCTGCGGTGGGGCCGCCCCCGAGGTTCCCGCCATGATGTGTATTTGAGCGTAAGAGATGTGTGCGCTCGCGTCCTAGGAGGCCACGGGAGTGAGCATGGCGGACTAGGACGCCCATGCTAGTTTGGAAATGCCAAGACCTTTGGCACTCGGCACCAGAGGCAGCCATCTTGCCCAAGGAGAGTGAAAGAGGAGAAAAATAGGTAAGGCAGAGCGGTCGTAGCCATCTGCGACTGATGGATGCAACAGTACCCCCTTCAAAGGGCCCCCTCCAAGACCTCTTCCAGGTGGTCTGGGCTTGCGTGGGTATGCCAGGTGGAATTAACCTACCATCTCTTTGTCTGTAATAGGGATGTGAATCAGTACTGGACTTGTTTCCGGTATCGGGTTTGGGGAAAAACCGTGGGAAATCTTCATTCCCGCGGTTCTTAGTGTTTTTTTTTTCGGTTGTCTCGTGCCGAAAAAAAACACCCCACCCCGACCATTTAAATTTAACTATTTCGAATCCCCCACCCTCTCAACCCCCCCAAAACTTTTTTAAGGTACCTGGTGGTCCAGTGGGGGTCCCGGGAGCGATCTTCCCGCTCTCGGGTCATCGGCTGCCAGTAAACAAAATGGCACCGATGGCCCTTTCCCCTTACCATGTGACAGGGGCTATCCATGCCATGGGCCGGCCCCTGTCACATGGTAGGAGCAATGGACGCTTGTACGTCCTTCTTCATGGTTGGCCACCAATAGTATCTTTGAAACATAGCTAGGGTACGACTCTGTCCTGGATGGCCTGCCAGATGGGAATCTGTTGAAAAACAGAGACCATCTGGCTTGATGGTGGTTGAGTTGTTGAGCATGTCGAAGGTACTCTAGATTCTTGTGATGTGTATAGCACTATTTTGTTTAAATGTAAAACAATGTGATATGTAAAATCTAACACCGCTATATAAAAATAAATAAATAATAATAATAATAATAATAAATATTTGATGTTGTGCGCCTTCTAGCCAAGGGCTCCACTCTTCAAAAGCCAGCTTGATTGTGAGAAGCTCCTTGTCTCCTATCCCATAATTTCTCTCAGCAGGCTAGAATCGCCTAGAAAAGAAGGAGCAAGGATGGAGCACATTGGATTCGCTGTACTGACTTAGAACCACCCCCACACCAACGTCGGATGCGTCGACCTCCATGATGAATGGACGGTGTGGGTCAGGGTGGTGGAGACATGGCTTCTTTTGAAAAGCCTCTTTGAGCATCAGGAAGGCTGAGATGGCTTCTGGAGACCAATTGGCAGGGTTGGCTCCCTTCTTGGTCATAGCAGTTAGAGGAACTGTCAATGATGAGTAGTTTTTAATAAAGGATCGGTAGTAATTGGTGAATCCCAAGAAGCGTTACAATGCCTTCAGGCCTGTGGGTTGAGGCCAGTCACAGATACTCTCAAGTTTCTTGTGGTGCGATCGCTGCTGGCTTTCGCAGGCCCGCCCCCCATTACCGTGAAATTCAGAGAGCTCTGCATCGTTGGAAAATCCAGCCCTAAATAACAGAAGACAGAGAGCTCTTGTTGTAAGGAAATCCACACTCCTAAGATGGTGCTTGGTGATGATAAACAGCTAGAGCATACCATCTGCAGCTCCCACATGGGGAGTAAGACCCAAATCCCTCTTTTTACTGAATAGTTTTGAACCTCCCTATATTAGTTAACACACTCCTTCTGGTAAGGAAACCAGAGGTTCCTTATATTATTTTACTCCCCCACCCCCCCTTTCACCCTCATCACATGAATCCTTCAATCTAAAATCCAATAGTACCTGAATGTAATCCACTTTGAAGTGCTGAAAGACAGCATATATAAATATATATATTTAAGTCTCCTGCGCATGGAAAACTTGGAGGTATTTAAATGTCTCAGTCATATCTCCTTTATCTTGCCATTCCTCTAGGTTATGCATTTTAAATCTTTAAGTATGTTTCCATATGCTATAGAACAATGACCAGTGACCATTTTAGTAGCCACCTTCACCAACTCCAATCAGTTTATATCCTTTTGAAGGTGCGGTCTCCAGCATTTTACACAGTATACCAAATGAGGTCTCACCAGGAACCTATACAGGGGCAATATCATCTCCCTTTTTCTGCTGACCATTCCTGATCCTATGCAGCCAGGTATCTTTCTGGGTTTTGCCATTGCCTTATCCATTGGTTTAGCCACCTTTAAAAGGATCAGATATAATCACTCCCAGATCCCGCTCTTCGCTTATGCTTAGAAGAATTTCACCATCTATTCTGTACCTCTCCCTTGGGTTTTTGCTGTCTAACTCTGCATTTTTTAGCATCAAATCTTAGCTGCAAGACCCTACACCATTCCTCGAGCTTTGCTGGATCCCTCATGCTTTTCACACCTTCCTGGTTTTCTATCCTGTTGCAGATTTAATATCATAAGGAAAAGACAAACCTTTCCCAACAATCCTTCTGCAATGTTGCTCACAAAAATATTGAAAAGAACCAGTCTAAGGACTGATCCCTCCAGCATACCACTAGTAGGGATGTGAATCGTTTTTTGACGATTTAAAATATCGTCCGATATATTTTAAATCGTCAAAAATCGTTAGGGCCACGATACAATACCAATTCCCCCGATTTATCATCAAAAAATCGTGAATCGGGGGAAGGAGCGGCCTCGGAGGGAACTTTCTTTTGCCCTCCCCTCACCTTCCCCTCCTTCCCCTACCTAACCCACCCGCCCGGCCCTATCTAAACCCCCCCCTTACCTTTGTCGGGGGATTTATGCCTCCCGGACGGAGACGTAAATCCCCGCGTGCCAGCGGGCCGCTTGCGCGCCAGGACGTGACGTGGGAGCGGGTACGGAGGGCGCGGCCATGCCCCCGGACCGCCCCAGGCCGTAACCACGCCCCCGGGCCCGCCCCCAAAACGCTTCCGACACGCCCCCAAAACGCCGCGCCGACCGGGCCCGCCCCCGACATGCCCCCCTCAGAAAACCCCGGGACTTACGCGAGTCCCGGGGCTCTGCGCGCGCCGGTAGGCCTATGTAAAATAGGCGCACCGGCACGCAGGGCCCTGCTCGCCCCATGATTTATATCAGTGATTACAAATGATACATGTTGTTAAAGAAAGTTAGAAAAAAGTCAGAGAAGCGCATGCTTCTAGCATAACATAGGAACATTGCATTTCCTAAGTCTTTTTGTGTTTTAGGCTCTGGTTCCCCTCATTCCTGCCAAATGAGCAAATGGCCCAGCTATTTGCTATAACTAAGACTCTGTCACCTGGAGGGGAAAAAGAATCCGTGGGAAAAGAAAATAGAAGCTTTAATTGATCTGTTATCAGACCAATGAATGAATTAGGATAGTGTACTCTGGACATGCTGACTTTCAGCAATCAGTTTCATCTATCTAATGTCAGAGAGTTTTGTATCAATAAGAGAAATTGTTTCATTGGAACCGACTTTGCCATTATCATTGCCAAGTGTACATTTATAGCAATAGTACGCGTATCCTCAGAAAAGTATTTATGTGGAAGAATGAAACATATTTGTATGGTTCAAAATTATTTACAGAAAAACTTCTTGCTGTACCATTAGCACAAAATCATTAATAATACGTAAGACATGGTACATACGGTACCAGAAGCCTGTCATGGCCGGCACAGTGCAATGAATGATCTGCCTCTGAAATTCTCTAAGCAGAATGATCACAAAAGCCTGACGTGCCAAAGCCGGGAGCCGCGCGCAGAAGTCAGACCGGTGCGTGCCATGCAGATTTTAAAGGGCACGTGTCTCCCATTACGTGCACAAAACGTTTTTTAAAAAAAGGGGGTGGGGCATGGGCGTGGTCTGGGAAGGGTATGGGCATCCCTGGATTTTTGAATGCAGCCTGTACATATTTACATGCACAAGCCTGCACCAGGGTCTCCCACCATGTAACTTTACTTCCGGTACGGATGGCATGTAAGTCATGAAACTATAAAAAAATAGGCTAGTCAGTGGGGTTTTAAGCATTGGGGCTAATAGGGTTAAAGAAAGGCTATTTAACTAGGGGGTTAGAAAATCCTATCCTTTACCAGGGCGAACTGGGAATGAACAGAGGAATCCGTTAATTGCGTCGGCGCACGTTATCTACTAAAATTCCCCCTCTTATAGTATAGAGGTGATATATTTGCATGTACATGTGTGCTTCCATATAAAATATGAAATAACTACCTCCCGAACCATTATAAAATCAAAATTTGAAAGTAAACACCCCGAAACGAAAACCACACGCAAAAGAAATCTGTGCACGACCCTAGGCTAGGGGTCATTATGGGATTGTAAGGGTAGGCTGGCCAACAGTTTAAAAGAGGATGCAGCAGCTGCTGGTGGCCTCAACTCATTTTATGGCTACATAGAAAAGAGACATTCCAGGTTTGCATTTTGGAGATATATTTAGAGAATATACATGTTCATTTCATTTCCAAAAAGCACAGGTGACATGTGGGCACAAAAATATTTCAGGCAGTCTTCTGAAAATTAACTCAAAAATGCACATAAAAGCTTCTTCGAGAAAAAACCTCTTAAAATTCCCAGTATTTTCTTAAACTATCTATAAGACTGGAAGTACCATAGACTCAGGAGTAATCTACGGAAACATTTCTTTACAGAAAGGGTGATGGATGCATAAGGACCGTATCAGAATTAAAGAAAACATGGGACAAGCACAGAAGATCTTTAAGGGAGAGGAAGGGGCTATAAGATTGTGCAGGAGGTGTGGATGGGCAGACTGAATGGACCGCATGATCTTTATCTGCTCTCATGCTCTATGTTTCTAATGTTCTCGGTTTTGAGGTTTCCCCATGTATTCCATTGCTTAGAGTTTTATACCCCCTTTGTTGAAGCTCAGTATGATTTCAAATGAAATACTCTAGAGAGCAAAACAAAGCCTTAGGGCTTTCCTGTAAATCTCTTATATTTTATAAGGTCAAGAGAGATTTTACACCATTCCAATCATAACCAATAAAGTGTCCATTTTCAGTAAAAAAATACATTTTCTCAGGAGCCAGTTGTCTTGCACTAATGTTGCAGACAGTAATGTACAAAATATTCTCCCAAATTTATGTTCTGGATTTGTTTTGTTTAGGTCCCATAACTTTCCATAAAGTCTGCACTTTACCGTCAGTTATAAAATAGAGAAAATTAAAAGCAGGGCTTTAACCTGCTACTGGAAATAGGTAGAAAGTTTTCAGCACTAGGCTGTTGCCACTCAGTGAATTTATGCTGAAGGAGCCTCATTCAAATACTGTCATCTTGCAATCATAATACTTTGTTGCATGATTTTCAGTTCACTGTATTCTAGCTTATAATTTCTGAATTTTGGACAGGGCAATTTTCAAAAACAGTTCACCCAGGTAAAGCGGCTGTGTGAAAATTGTCCACCATTTCCTGAGGCAAAAGTGAGAGCAGTGATCATCATCATTGCATGCACCTTTACCCATGGGAAAATAGTACGCAGGCTCGGAAGTGGGGTTAGGTCTGGGAAAGCACATAGGCAATAGGGATGTGAATCGTTTTTCAACGATTAAAATTATCGTCCGATAATGTTTATATCGTCTTAAATCGTTATAGAACACGATACAATAGAAATTCTAACGATTTATCGTTAAAAATCGTTAAATCGTGTTAGTGCGCACTAACTCGAGTTAGTGCGCACTAACGGGGAGTTAGTGCGCACTAACTCGATTTAGTGCGCACTAACTGAAAATGATACAAATAAACACTTTCCAGGTCACTGAAGGTCAGTTAGGAATGAATATGTGTTCCTATTGGCTGGCTGCCCTCTTATCTATTGATGTTACCAAGGTTACCACTGAGGTGATGGTTGGGGGGATGGGAAATGGAACTGGAAACTAACGAACACCAACAGAAAATGAAACAAAGTGTTCACACTTCCCAGGTCAGTAAAGGTCACTTAGGAATGAATATGTATGTATGTATTCCTATTGGCTGGCTGTGCTCTTATCTATTGATGTTACCAAGGCTAATACTGAGGTAATGGTTGGGGGATGTGAAATGGAAACAGTTGGAAGCTTGACAAAAAAAGTAGTGTAATGATCAGCACTCACGTGACTAGAACTTGTTTGTTTATTATTTTTGTTAGCAGGCACCTGAAATGCTAGTGCATGTTGAATTTGCCAATCACTGTGCATTTTAGAAAGGTGGTCCTGGCTGGAACTGTACACAGTTCAAATATATGTAATTGATTGTTGGTAAGTGTATTTTTTAAGTAGCCACACTGGCACAAGTATGTTTACTTTTCCTCCTACTTAACTCACTAGCTCAGCTTTGTAAGAAGGGCTTCTCTGCTTGTGTGTTGTTTTTGTTTGGTGTGAGGAGAGCAGAAACATCAGATCTTTATTCAATCTACTACAGTCATCTCTTACAGTGCCCTATCCCTATTAATACCAGGAGTGTTGTGATCTTCCTGCACACAGTGCCCTAACCCTGATACCAGTCTGAGACAGCTCCCTCCCTGCATTACTAGTGAGAGGCTGGCTTCACAGACAGGGGGGAGCTGCCTGACCCTCACTCCTGACTTCCCCCATGTCCCAGCTAGTGAATGGTGTGTGGGTGAGGGGGGGGGGGAGGATGGTGAAGTCTGAGACAGCTCCCTCCCTGCATTACTAGTGAGAGGCTGGCTTCACAGACAGGGGGGAGCTGCCTGACCCTCACTCCTGACTTCCCCCATGTCCCAGCTAGTGAATGGTGTGTGGGTGAGGGGGGGGGGGGAGGATGGTGAAGTCTGAGACAGCTCCCTCCCTGCATTACTAGTGAGAGGCTGGCTTCACAGACAGGGGGGAGCTGCCTGACCCTCACTCCTGACTTCCCCCATGTCCCAGCTAGTGAATGGTGTGTGGGTGAGGGGGGGGGAGGATGGTGAAGTCTGAGACAGCTCCCTCCCTGCATTACTAGTGAGAGGCTGGCTTCACAGACAGGGGGGAGCTGCCTGACCCTTACTCCTCCGGGGTATTGTGATCTTCCTGCACACAGTGCCCTATCCCTGATACCAGGGGTGTTGTGATCTTCCTGCATGCAGTGCCCTATCCCTATTAATACCAGGAGTGTTGTGATCTTCCTGCATGCAGTGCCCTATCCCTATTAATACCAGGAGTGTTGTGATCTTCCTGCATGCAGTGCCCTATCCCTGATACCGGGATGTGTGCAAGAAGATCACAACACCCCCGGTATCAGGAATAGGGCACTGTGTGCAGGAAGATCACAACACCCCCAGTATCAGGAATAGGGCACTGTGTGCAGGAAGATCACAACACCCCTGGTATTAGGGATAGGGCACTGTGTGCAGGAAGATCACAACACTCCTGGTATTAATAGGGATAGGGCACTGTGTGCAGGAAGATCACAATACCCCTGGTATCAGGGTTAGGGCACAAGTTCTAGTCACATTGACTGATCACATTACTTGTTTTGTCAAGCTACCAACTGTTTCCATTTCCCATCCCCCATATACTGTCAGTAGGAAACTTGGTAACATGAATAAATAAGAGGGCAGCCAATAGGAATACATATTCATTCCTAAACTGACCTTAACTGACCTGAAAAGTGTCAAATTGTATCATTTTCAGTTAGTGCGCACTAACTCCCAGTTAGTGCGCACTAACTCCCGTTAGTGCGCACTAACTCGAGTTAGTGCGCACTAATCGGAAAAAAACGATTTTTAACGATTTTTTAACTAAAAAATCGTGCCTAAGACGATTTTCTTGCCCTGCCACACGATTTCTATCGTTAAGACGATATGGAAAACGAATCACATCCCTAATAGGCAAACATTCATGGGCATTTTTTTCCCCTAGGCAATTTTCAAAGGGCAAAACATGCTCTTACTTTTCCTATGCAATTTATTGCAAAGCCTGCAGTTAAAAGCTCAGCAGAACTGACATGTGTCAAATGGTATAAAAACTTTAAAGCAAACCTCCTGCAAGGAAGTCCAAAGGTGACCCTGGCGTTAATATGTAATGGAACACTTCTTGCCTATCCTCATGACCTGTGAGTTAGTCCAACTAAGACCTAGATTCATCAAATCGCTATAAATAGCACCCGCGATAAAAAAGGGGTGTGGTTAGGGTAATTGGCAGCCTGGCGCATCGCATCGGTAAATACCACACATGCATTGTCACCACCTGGCACATTGCATCACTGAGCGGCATGTCATTTTCACAACTAGCATAAATTAGTGCGTGGAGCGTTATTTTTTTCAGTTTAGATATACAGGCTTCCTGCAGCTGCCTCTTTGAGGGTGTGTCAAGGCGTGGGCTAGAGGAGAGGTGAGTAGTGGCTAGTGGATTAGGAGTTAGTTGGTATTGTGAATTCTGAGTGTGTTGCCCTGTTTTACCTTCTGTTTACCTTGCCCTTTGTCTTTTGTCTCTGTGTGTGTGTGTGAAAGTTTTTGTTTGTTTGTGACGTTTTTGAGTTTGTCATTTTCTGTGGAGGAGGTGAGTGGAGGAGTGAAGGTTATGGAGAGGATGGAGCATGTGAGGCATGGGGAGAGAGGAGAGGAAAGGGGGAGAGGGGAGAGGAGAGAAGGGGAGGGAGGAGAGGAGGTGGAAGGATGAGAGCAGGACTGCTAGGGAAAAGAGTAGTAGGAGTAGGGACAGGGACAGAAGTAGAGAAAGGCAGGAGGGAAGGGATAGGAGGAGGTGGGAGGGGGTAGGGGATAGACAGGCTAGAACAGAGGGAGAAGGACAGCAGGCTAAGGATTGAGAGAGAGGGGAAGGGAGTTTGCAGGGGCAGGGGCAAGAGGAGTAGAGGAAGGGAGAGGAGCGGGGAGTGGGAAGGAGAATGAGGAAAGGGAGTACACCTCTCTGGAAGTGGAAGTGGCACCCCCTTCTGGCAGCCAGGCAGCAGGACACCCTCATCTCAGGGCTATCAAATTCAGCGTCCAGGAGAATGACATGGTCATTGCAGGGGTCCTGCACCATTATGCAATGCTGTTCAGCAACTGGGAAGCCCTCGAAGGCAGCCAAGGGCAGATCTGGTGCAACACAGCCCAGTTCATCACCATGCACAGCGGAGTACTACGAAGCAGAGAGCAGGTGGCCCACAGGTACCAGGACATCAAGGTGCAGCTGAAAGCCAAGGACAAGAAATAAATATCAAAGGTGGACTGGAGGAGGAGCCCCTTGTCCCATTGTTCTCACCCCCAGGGAGGATCATCTTGTGGAAAGGCTGGGACCGGATGCATTCGAGGGCATGGCTGAGTAGCTGGACACCACGCGAGATGCAGCTGGTAAGTTCTCCTCACCTGTAAATGAGCAGGCAGCAACAGGTATACACATCATTTGGCCTAAGATGCTCATAATGCTAAGAAGCAAAGTGCACCTCTGCCAAATGAAAAAAGGATACTAGTTGGCATTGGTACTGATGTTTTATGTTTTGTTTCTATAGCTCTCACCCATGAAGCTGTCTGTGCCAGCCAGGAAGCCCCAGGGACCAGCAGTGTATCACCCCGTTTGCACAGGCCCTTCCTCATGGATGCCCAGACCTAGGTCAGCAAGGAGGGGGAGGAACAGCAGTAGCAGACACAGGCTCAGGAGCCATTGGCAATGCTGCAGCCCCTGGGTTCACCAAGCCCACTCATTGTGTCCCTCAATCCGTTTGGCTTCATAGAGGAGCAAAGTCTTGAATGCGAGCCAACAAATTCTGCAATACCTCAAGCCAGCACACCTCAGCACCAGCCCAAAGCAAAACACCCTCAGCAGGAGTAGCCCATAAGCCCCGTGATGCCACTTTTGGATACCACCATCACAGCACCGTCACCAGCACCAGCACCAGGCCCAGCATCAGCACCAAGAACATCCCTGCCACCAACAGAGGAGGATTCCATGCACAAGCAGTTGGACCTTTTGGAAAGGAGGCATAGGGTACACCTCAGACACACATGGCAGAGCTAATGCACCTCAGGATAGCTGTCAATAGGCAGAACCAGATCCTGCAAGGGCAAACAGCAGCAAACACGCAGAACATGACCACATGGCCACAGCGGTCCTCAGCATGACAAATGTGCTGATACAGATCCTGTAAAGGATGCCCAAGCCACCATCTGAGCCATCCCTGGCATCACTGGAGTCCACACCCTGAAGCAGTCCCCAGGATGCCAGACACTCAAGGGGTAGGCCTCCAAAATCCATGCTCCCCCCCCCCCCCCCCCAAATGGCAAGGCACGATGTGGCAAGGGGCCATAAACTACAAAAGATGGTGCCATTGAATGGCAAATAAGAAGAGTTGTACCAACAATCCTGGGTGGGCACCTCTACAGAGTTGCTGTGCCATCTAGATGGAAGAAGCCTGCTGGGTTCGTCTACCTCTACAGCTGTGCTGTCTAGATGGAAGAAGCCAGCTGGGCCCGTCCACACTACATAGTTGTTGTGTCATATAGATGGAAGAACGAAAAAAATTAGGGATTTAACTAGTATATATTAAACAAGCCAAAAAATCCACTAGTTAATGTTCCTTATGAAGGCACCACAATGAGTCCTGTGATTTCGAAGTTGCTATTTGCCTGGTCCCAAGCAGCAGCAGCAGCCCTCTAGGCCCTCTGCTCTTCACCTGTGGACACTCTGGACAAGACACTACTCCCTCACTCCTCCTCCCTAATTATCACATTGTGATTTCCTGCCCTTGCATCAAACGAGGAGTAAGAAATAGGCAGCGTCCACTTCCACAGCACAGGAAGAGAAGGAAGAGGCTGCTGCTGCTCCAGGAACCCAAGTTAGAGTCTGCAGTTGCTTGTGTGTTTTGAAAGGGGGGGGGGGGGAGAGAGAATGAATGAGCCTGTCTGTGAGAGTGAGTGAGTGTAGAGATCTGAGAGTGTATGTGAGTAGGAGATCTGAGAGTGTATGTGAGTAGAAGAGAACTGCGTGCAAGTGAGCATGGCTGTGAAAGTGAGTGGACATGTGTGTATGGAAGAGGGAGAGACATGAGTGAGTGTATGTGTGTTGATGGGAGAATGGCAGAAGTAAAGGTGTAAATGGACATGTGAGAATGTGAGAGAATGAGCAGTGAAAGTAAGTGTGAGCATGTAAGGATGTTTATGAGAGCAAATTTGTGAGCATCCTGTCCAACTGTGCAGTTGCCCTCCCCCGTTCTCCCCCACTAAACCATGGTAATCTCAGAGTAACCGGAAGTCAAAAGTTCCCAGGTATGCTGAACAGCCCCTAATAACTGGACTATGAGGCCCACTCCAAGTACTAGGTGGAAAAGCATTGTGCATGACAGGGAAATGTCAATTAATACGTACACGTAAAACAGCACATTTGATGTGTCACGCGGCCAACTTTCATAACTCCGCCCCTCTCTCAATGCTAGGTATAAACTGTGATTCAAACTGTATGTGTATGATGTATTCTTAAAATGTATCTTCAATATAACATCATATCAGTTAAATGCTGTTGCCATGTAGTCTTGTAAGTATAATTTGAGAAACCTCATATAAAGTGGTGGGCTTTAACTGAGATAACCCTGACAGCCCCTATACTGATTGTGCGGTCATTTAATGTTTGAAAGACCGTCACTGAGTTTTAATCATTGGTTTCTCCGAAGTTTGTTTTGCATTTTTTCAAATTTTTCCAAATATTTTTTTAAGACAATGTTACATCAGTTTAAAGGCAGTAAGGTTTGACTTATCATAGCAGGGCTTGCAGCAAGGATATCACGCTGGCATTGGCCCGACACAGCTCGTGTTTCTGTGAACCTTCTTCAGGGGCCGCAATATGCCAATTCTATGATAAAACAGAGATTACTTCAAAAAACCATGGTATATACAAGTTCATGAGAAAGGCTGCTTGTTGCAAAATACATACGATTCCCAAATCTGCCAAAAGGGTTCTGCTACTCGGCTGCAGCTATGTCTGGGCAGCTGGATCCGCCATCTTGCTGAAGCTATTTTTGTACCTACCGAAATATATGGGCGGAACCAATTAATGAAATGATTATCCAAAACATTTGATTAGATCACTAAATAAGCGAAGACCATTCGACTGAGTCATTAAGACCTTGTGGAGATTGTGTAGCTAAAGTATAAATCCACCATTGTTCACGGTAATTCAAAAATAGTTCAAGTCTCCACCACGGGGGTTTGGTGATACCTGTTCAAGAATGGTCCACTGAAGTTGATCAAATGTGTGACCTGCCTGTATGCAATGATTAACCATAGGTGCTTCTAAATTTGCTGTATTGAGACGGCTACGATGTTCATAAAGACAAATTTTAATTTTTCTACTGGTGTGGCCCACGTATAAAAGAAAGCAAGGGCATTGTATAAGATATACAACCCAGGATGAGTTGCATGTTGTCACGGATCTTTTACTGTATATGTTAGAAAAATTGTTAGAAAAAAACTGAAAGGAGCAGCTACAAAAGTAAAAAATGTCCAAGAGGCGTGGTCATTGTTAAAAAATACCATTCTAGAAGCACAGTCCAGATGTATTCCACACATTAAGAAAGGTGGAAAGAAGGCAAAACGATTACCGGCATGGTTAAAAGGTGAGGTGAAAGAAGCTATTTTAGCCAAAAGATCTTCATTCAAAAATTGGAAGAAGGATCCAACAGAAGAAAATAGGATAAAGCATAAACATTGGCAAGTTAAATGTAAGACATTGATAAGACAGGCTAAGAGAGAATTTGAAAAGAAGTTGGCTGTAGAGGCAAAAACTCACAGTAAAAACTTTTTTAAATATATCCGAAGCAGAAAGCCTGTGAGGGAGTCAGTTGGACCGTTAGATGATCGAGGGGTTAAAGGGGCACTTAGAGAAGATAAGGCCATCGCGGAAAGATTAAATGATTTCTTTGCTTCGATGTTTACTGAAGAGGATGTTGGGGAGGTACCCGTAATGGAGAAGGTTTTCATGGGTAATGATTCAGATGGACTGAATCAAATCACGGTGAACCTAGAAGATGTGGTAGGCCTGATTGACAAACTGAAGAGTAGTAAATCACCTGGACCGGATGGTATACACCCCAGAGTTCTGAAGGAACTAAAAATGAAATTTCAGACCTATTAGTAAAAATTTGTAACTTATCATTAAAATCATCCATTGTACCTGAAGACTGGAGGATAGCAAATGTAACCCCAATATTTAAAAAGGGCTCCAGGGGCGATCCGGGAAACTACAGACCGGTTAGCCTGACTTCAGTGCCAGGAAAAATAGTGGAAAGTGTTCTAAACATCAAAATCACAAAACATATAGAAAGACATGGTTTAATGGAACAAAGTCAGCATGGCTTTACCCAGGGCAAGTCTTGCCTCACAAATCTGCTTCACTTTTTTGAAGGAGTTAATAAACATGTGGATAAAGGTGAACCGGTAGATATAGTATACTTGGATTTTCAGAAGGCGTTTGACAAAGTTCCTCATGAGAGGCTTCTAGGAAAAGTAAAAAGTCATGGGATAGGTGGCGATGTCCTTTCGTGGATTGCAAACTGGCTAAAAGACAGGAAACAGAGAGTAGGATTAAATGGGCAATTTTCTCAGTGGAAGGGAGTGGACAGTGGAGTGCCTCAGGGATCTGTATTGGGACCCATACTGTTCAATATATTTATAAATGATCTGGAAAGAAATACGACGAGTGAGATAATCAAATTTGCAGATGACACAAAATTGTTCAGAGTAGTTAAATTACAAGCAGATTGTGATAAATTGCAGGAAGACCTTGTGAGGCTGGAAAATTGGGCATCCAAATGGCAGATGAAATTTAATGTGGATAAGTGCAAGGTGATGCATATAGGGAAAAATAACCCATGCTATAATTACACGATGTTGGGTTCCATATTAGGTGCTACAACCCAAGAAAGAGATCTAGGTGTCATAGTGGATAACACATTGAAATCGTCGGTTCAGTGTGCTGCGGCAGTCAAAAAAGCAAACAGAATGTTGGGAATTATTAGAAAAGGAATGATGAATAAAACGGAAAATGTCATAATGCCTCTGTATCGCTCCATGGTGAGACCGCACCTTGAATACTGTGTACAATTCTGGTCGCCGCATCTCAAAAAAGATATAATTGCGATGGAGAAGGTACAGAGAAGGGCTACCAAAATGATAAGGGGAATGGAACAACTCCCCTATGAGGAAAGACTAAAGAGGTTAGGACTTTTCAGCTTGGAGAAGAGACGACTGAGGGGGGATATGATAGAGGTGTTTAAAATCATGAGAGGTCTAGAACAGGTAGATGTGAATCGGTTATTTACTCTTTCGGATAGTAGAAAGACTAGGGGACACTCCATGAAGTTAGCATGGGGCACATTTAAAACTAATCGGAGAAAGTTCTTTTTTACTCAACGCACAATTAAACTCTGGAATTTGTTGCCAGAGAATGTGGTTCGTGCAGTTAGTATAGCTGTGTTTAAAAAAGGATTGGATAAGTTCTTGGAGGAGAAGTCCATTACCTGCTATTAAGTTCACTTAGAGAATAGCCACTGCCATTAGCAATGGTTACATGGAATAGACTTAGTTTTTGGGTACTTGCCAGGTTCTTATGGCCTGGATTGGCCACTGTTGGAAACAGGATGCTGGGCTTGATGGACCCTTGGTCTGACCCAGTATGGCATTTTCTTATGTTCTTATGTTCTGTACGAGGATGTTGCCAAGATGATCCCTCAATGGTGATCGTGCACATGTCACAATTGCCGCATTGATTATGACATCCTTGCAGTCTGTTATTGTCTTGCTGATTAACAGCTGCTCGTACTACGTGGTCGCGGAGATTTTTACTCCGTTGATATGCAAACAGGGGTAATTCAGAAAACACTTGGTGTAATTGGAGAACGTGCCAGTGCTTTTTAATGCTCTGCATAATGAGATAGGACTTGTCTGTATGTGTCAACATGCAGATATCTGTGGTAACAGGTTCGTGTGCTTTGTATTCTAACAGAGCTGGACGCGGAGAATGCCATGCTCTTTTATAAGCCTTATGAACTGCGGTATAAGGGTAACCCCTGGTAAAAAATCTAGAGGCCAGTATGCCTGCCTGAACTTTGAAGTCTTCATCTGAGGAGCACAGACGTCTCAGCCTAAAAAATTGGCTGACTGGAAGACCTTGTTTGAATGCTCTGGGGTAAAAACTGTGGTACATAAGCAGGTTATTTCTCTCTATTTCTTTACGGTAGATAGAAGTCTGTAAATGAGAATTTTTGAGTGAAATGGAAATGTCCAAAAATGCTATTTTTGCTCTGCTATGTTGTACAGTAAATTGAAGGTCCATATCGATGGTATTGATCCACTGAGAGAATTCTTGTAAAGAGGCTAGGTCATGTTTCCAAAAAATCAAAAGATCATCAATGTAGCGGATCCAAAGGGAGACCATGTTGAACCACCTGGATTCATATATATGTAGTCTTTCCAGTCTGTCCATAACTAAATTCGCTATGGATGGTGCGGCAGACGAACCCATTGCTATGCCGTGAATTTGTAGGAAAAATTGGTCTGAGAATTGAAAGTAATTTTTTTGAATAACTAGTTTGGCGATTTCAAAAACAAACCAGAATGGAATTCTAGAACCCTCCATAGTGTTTTTTAAATTCTCTTCAATAGTGAGCAATGCTGTAGTGTGGGATACATTGGTGTATAATGAAACCACGTCCATGGTCATGAGTGCAGTAGGTCCTATTTGAGTAGAATGTTGCTCTAATTTTTTCAAAACATCAGTGGTATCTTGAACGTATGAACGTATACGCTGTACCAAAGGTTTAAGAAAAACATCAAGAAAAATCGCTAGAGGGTCTTTCAAACATTAAATGACCGCACAATCAGTATAGTGGCTGTCAGGGCTATTTCAGTTAAAGCCCGCCACTTTATATGAGTTTTCTCAAATTATACTTACAAGACTACATGGCAACAGCATTTAACTGATATGATGTTATATTGAAGATACACAGGTATAAACTGTGAGCATACTAGAGGAAATGTTAGAGTGCAAAGCATGAGGCCATTCATACTGCAGCCCATATGCTCAACTGACAGAGGCACCCCTTTTCAAGAGTGCAAGCACTCAATCCCTGCTGTTCAAAAGCTGTGTGTACAAAATGAATGCACACACACTGCCTGCTCTGGGGTATGCATTGCTGTGGCAAGGGAGGGACCTCTGAGTGCAACGGCACACCCAGACACAGAGATTGTCAGAGACTTAACACAACACATCACTCACTGAGTCACACACTGACACTATTACCTTTTGAGTACGGACTACCTAAAGCACTTCCTGCACCTACACATGGGCAATGCGTATGTTCTTCAAATGCCATTGATGTCTGTGGCTGCCTGTCCTAATTGCTAATGAGGTAGTCTGAGTCCTTTCTCGGCACAGATTATCCATACCTGGCCACATAAAACACATCTGTCAGAGGCATACATGCCACCTACTTTGTCTGAGGTACTGACACGGGCCCCTCAAGGGATAAGGTGGCACTAAATGTGTGTCTGGCAAGAGACCAACACTGAAAGGCCATAAGCCATCATGGCAAGCACATAAGATCTCTGGGAGCAGTAGGCCTATACATTCAGCACTGTGTCCCGTTTACTATGGACATAATCACTATGCCAGAGGTAAATAGGCAAACAATCCTAAGCCCAACACTTAAATTAATAAGTTTATTAAATCTATTATCTTATTACACCACACTGGCTTATGTGAAACATATATGCATCCTAAAATCTAATAACTTAACATCAATAATATCTCAATCATACTGCCTCCATCCATTCATTCAATAAAATCCTAAAACATATACGATGTAAACATATACAGTGTAAACATTATGACATGAATTAACATATGCTTAAACATACCCCTATTAACATCTTTCTACCCTCTCCATATACATTTAACATATATTTTCCAAAAATGCCCCTGTTAACATTAGTCTACCCGCTCCATATACATTTGACGTCTATTAAAATCCTCCACTCCAACGAGTTCACTCGTTTCGCCTGTGAATACAGGCTTCCTCAGGGAACCTTTATATGTTATGAATCAGGGTCACTTTCCTTGTAAAACATCTGCTTTAAATGTTTCCTGATCTCTCAATTCTCTTCCCAATCATGTGGTCAACGCCATAATATATGAATCTCCTTCCATATATATGTTTCTCATTCAGCCATGCATTGTTATATACTAATTTTGCAAAAAATATTCCTTATGTAAACCGCTGGTAACCCCTTGGCCGTATGCAAACGAATTTTCACAATGTAGTGCAATTCTCCGTATTCACGTTCTTATAAGCTTTAATTTGACATGCTCTTCATTCCACTGCCACGGTGATCATGACCACCGGTATGTCTTATAACAACATCTCCAAACTTCACCTCTCATTCCAAACATTACCGTATGCAGTTCACTGCTTCTCCTGTCACCTTGCTATCAAAACGCCGCCATAGCAAGGTGACAGGAGAAGCAGTGAACTGCATACGGTAATGTTTGGAATGAGAGGTGAAGTTTGGAGATGTTGTTATAAGACATACCGGTGGTCATGATCACCGTGGCAGTGGAATGAAGAGCATGTCAAATTAAAGCTTATAAGAACGTGAATACGGAGAATTGCACTACATTGTGAAAATTCGTTTGCATACGGCCAAGGGGTTACCAGCGGTTTACATAAGGAATATTTTTTGCAAAATTAGTATATAACAATGCATGGCTGAATGAGAAACATATATATGGAAGGAGATTCATATATTATGGCGTTGACCACATGATTGGGAAAGAGAATTGAGAGATCAGGAAACATTTAAAGCAGATGTTTTACAAGGAAAGTGACCCTGATTCATAACATATAAAGGTTCCCTGAGGAAGCCTGTATTCACAGGCGAAACGAGTGAACTCGTTGGAGTGGAGGATTTTAATAGACGTCAAATGTATATGGAGCGGGTAGACTAATGTTAACAGGGGCATTTTTGGAAAATATATGTTAAATGTATATGGAGAGGGTAGAAAGATGTTAATAGGGGTATGTTTAAGCATATGTTAATTCATGTCATAATGTTTACACTGTATATGTTTACATCGTATATGTTTTAGGATTTTATTGAATGAATGGATGGAGGCAGTATGATTGAGATATTATTGATGTTAAGTTATTAGATTTTAGGATGCATATATGTTTCACATAAGCCAGTGTGGTGTAATAAGATAATAGATTTAATAAACTTATTAATTTAAGTGTTGGGCTTAGGATTGTTTGCCTATTTACCTCTGGCATAGTGATTATGTTTATACATTAAGACAGAGGGATTGCACGTAATTATTGTACCCGTTTACTATGGAGGCAGCTTGTAGGCTCATGAAGTCATCAGCTGACAACAGTTTCTCTAGCGATAATGCTATACACAGAGCAGATCATTTACAGTGTAGGAGCATAACTGCCCTGCTCACCACTAACTGCAAAAGTGACTTTCAGCACATGAGGCACAGCCTAGATGATAGCAGCTCTTCCGGATTCCCCACAAGTAGTGACTGGCATGTGGATCAGCAAGGGGCTGTAAACATGAAAGCACAGAAACGTCTGTAGTGATGGTGGAAACTGAACCATTTGCAAGTTGTTTGGTGCAGTGGTGCAGGAATGCTCAGCCTATGTGCTTTAAAGGTAGTCACATATTGCACCAGGACTGTAAGAGATGCTGACTATAGGTAAAAGCAAAATACTCTGCATATTTTCTGGGTACATGCATACATCCATAGAGCCGCACAACTTGCCTATCATTGAGCCATAATGGCCACGGGCCTTGAAGCACCCTGACATCTCCATATCTGAGTAAGGCTACCTGTAACGGCTGAGTTGAAGCCAGGAGGTTCAAACATACCTTACCATTGGCTTCTATGATGTCAACCTTAGCTCAGGAGAGATGTGGGTGCTCTAAGAGTGCTTAGAAACTATACTGTGACAGATGTCATTGGAAAATACAATTGAAGGCAGGACACCATCTGATTCCCAATCTTGCCTTCACAGAGCTGGTCGTGCATCCTGGTGTAAGTTCCCTGAGAAGCTAACAGAACCTAAATGACATAACGATGAGAAAGGCCGTCACCTTTTGCACATTATCATTTATCCATTACATAGCTAGGTGTAGTATGGTGCATCTAACGTGGAAGGACACGTGCGCATTATGGGAATTTTTCACCAGGTAGCATAGGTGCTTTACCCAAGGCTGTAAGGGAAGGCGTGCTACTACAACACTCTGTCTGCAGTAGGGTTGCCAACTGTCTCCCAATTTCAGGACAGGTTAATCCTTTCCTGGTTTGGAACCCATTACATGCTGGGATTTTATCTAATTCCCCTAAACCATAGTAAACAAAATGGTCAGACAGATGATGAAATGCTAAGAGAGATCAGGGAAGCTAACCAATTTGGCTGTGCAATAATAATGGGAGATTTCAATTACCGTAAACAAAAAAGGGGAACTGAACTTTAATTCAAAATATTGCCTATAGTGATGGTGTCAGCAAGCCAGACATTGTGATTCAATCCCGAATCCAACCGGACCTCTAATCATTCACCATCACTTAAAACTCTTTAATTATTTTTGTATGAAAATATTTTTTTATGTGTTTTTTCTTTTTCTTTAAAAAATTAGTCAAAAAGACTTATATATTTCACTCCATTAATGACGTAAAGACAAGAAGTAGCTGGCATTCTCTCAATGTGTTGTATAGCTCCGAGATCAGAGACAAGGGGTTATGGTCCTTTCAAGTGATGGTGTTCAGACCTCGATAATTTATACATGGGCAAAAGGTTCCATCCTTCTGTGCCACAAAAAAAAAAGCCAGAGCCTGTGGATGAAGTAGAGTGATGGATGAATCCTTTATCTAAGTTCTCTTTTATATACTTGGACACGGCCTTTGTCTCTGGTAGAGCAAGGGGTAAACCCTTCCCCAAGGAGGCTTGGTACTGGGCAGCAGATCAATGGTGCAATCAAACTCCCTATGAGGAGGTAAGATGTCAGTTTTCATTTTAGAAAATACTTCAGCTATTGCGCATACTGTGGAGGAAGACCAGGTAGAATCTTGGTAGTGGTGAGACATGGCCAGGTCTTACCTTCTCTAAGCACATCGAATGGCAATCGTACCCCACCAGGATAGTTGAAGACAGGCCCAATCAAACTGCGGAGAATTTTGCTGGAGCCAGGGTAATCCTAGAACCACAAGATATATAGATTTTTTGAGAACATGGAATGCCAGGTGTTCCATGTGAAGAGATCCGGTGCGGAGCTTCCAGGGAGTGGTAATGCGGGAAACCTTCCCCAGGGGAGGATCCCCATAGATTGAAGAGAGAACCAGAGGAATCGGGCATAGATCTGTGGGAATCTGAAGGTGTTCCACCAGAGTGTTCATTAGGAAATTTCCTCCTGCCCCAGAATCTATTAGGGCTAGCATGTTGAATTCCTGAGTGCCCACAGAAATAGTCACTGGAAGTGTTAATGGGGAAGCTGGAGAGGTAAGGCCTAGGATCAGTCCTCCACTGAATCCTAGGCCTGGGAGTACCGGCCTTATTGGACAATGAGCTATTACATGGCTGTCCTCATCACAATATAGACAGAGTCCAGCTTGGTGCCACCGATGGCATTCCTACGGAGTCAATCAGTCACATCCTAGTTGCATAGGTTCCTCCCTCAGGGTTCCGGAGGCAGGAGAAACCCCCGGAGGAGGAAAGGGGCACCATGGGCAGATGGTGACAGGCATGTGCCTCATACAAAGTTGTAATTCCCGAGTCCGTTCCTGGAGGCAGTGATCAATCCTCCCAGCCAACTCTATGAGGGAATTTAGAATGGCAGAGAGTTCATGAGCCGCCAGTTCATCATTGATTTGGGAGCATAGGCTGTCCAGGAAGATGGAGCAAGGGCAATCCTCTCCCCAATGGAGTTCCGTGGCCAGGGTCTGGAATTCTATAGTGTAATTGGACAGTGAATGACTGCCTTGGCGGATGTGTTGGATCTCAGAGCCTGAAGCAGCCTGATGATCTGGGTCATCAAACACTGTCTTGAAAAGTTCCAAAAACTGGAGGAGGTCTTAAAGGATAGGGTTGGAGTGCTCTCACAAAGGTGAGGCCCAAGTGAGTGCCTTACCATACAACAGGGAAAGAATGTAGGCCATCTCAGTGATATCATTCAGGTACCAAGAAGCTTGAAGGCAAAAATGAATGTTGCATTGGTTAATGAAGCCTCGACAGAGCTGAGGTTCCTCGGAATAGCAGGAAGGAACTGGAAGTGGTATGACAGCACATTGGGGTGGTGCTGGATGGGTAGGCACCAGTATAGAAGGAGTCAGCATGCCCACTGGAACTGAGGAGTCAAGGTGGGCACTGAGTTGCTCCATAGAGACTGCTAGATTTTCAAGGAACTGTTGCTGTTCCTGAATTTTATGGGCTAGGACCAGAATGGCTTGCAGGGCGTAAGCCTCCACCAGATCTATCACCTTGGTAATCTGTTATGCCGGTGAACCCTTGGAGGTGAGGGGGAGTTGATGCTACCTGTGGGGAGGATCCTCACAGGTCCCCACTGTCAATAGGCGAAGCTGCTGGACAGCAGAGGCTCAGCTGGAACTTCACCACTACCAGCCCACATTCCCCATAAATTGAGCCCTTGGGTGCCAGGGCCAGCTGGATTTAGGTGGGGCTTCTGCAGCAAAGGAAGTCCAGATGTAGAGGTGAAGCCGGTGCTCAGGCTGATGTAAGGAACAGGTAGTGGAGCTTGAGATCAAAGGTCAGGAAATGGTCAAGGTAGGTGGCATAGCTCGTGGTCAAGGTCCAGGTATGGGTCAAGCCAAGATCAGTCTGAGGAACGAAGGGAGAAGACGAAGAACACGGAAGGCAGGAAAGAACTCGGGAAGGCAATCCACACCCTGAAGAGAGAAGACTTATTTCCAAGGCAAAGGCTGGAGGCAGGATCTAGCCTTAAGTACTCCTGGGTTGATGATGTGATCGGCAAGGAATGCGTGCTTTTCTCCCTGCAGACCCTTTAAATCCTGCAGAGGAGTGTGTGTGTCTAGGCGGTTGGGTGCAGGGGCAGGATGTCAGTGACATTCCTCAGCCATGAAGAAAGGTTTCAATGGTGGCAGCAACATCCAGAGCCGTGTGGGAGCAATGGCAGCACAATGGCAGTGGCTCTCAGGGCTGCGAGGAAGAGGGACAGCGGCAGCGGCGGCTCCCTGCCACCACGAGGGAGCTCGAGGGTGCGACAGCCGTAGTGGTGCGGCATCATGTAAGCGAAGCTGGCCGCAGAGCCCTGTGGCTGGTAAGTGTAACAAGCGGACCCCAGCGTGTGCTTGTGCATGTAAGTATTTATATGCTAATTTCAAGGTGAAATCCAGGAGTGTCCATTCCCCACCCAGACCACATCCATGCCCCATCCCTTTTTATGAACTTTTTTTTTGTATGCAGAGCAATAATTATGCTTGTACAAAGGCCCGACATATTCACATACCTCCCAGTTTTGGCATGCGCCGGGCTTTTCAAATTCACCTTTTAGATTTTAATATTTCCAAACATTGTTCCAAATTAACATTCTTTTTTTGAAGAACAAAACAATATGGGAAAGTAAAACAGCATCCCTCTATAGGTTCTAGTAATGTCTCTAGTATAAATGTGTTGGTCTTACCAAATTGAAACTACTCCAAGGACTTTGTATAAAAGGCTAAGGTGTTGAAAAAAAAGCTGAGGAAGATAGACATACTTCATCTCAGGCTGCTCCTGCTAGCACTTGCTGACAATGAAAAGCCTCCATGACAATAAAGTCATAAAAAGCTCCCTCAAAATGTGCCTCCTTGCTCTCTACCCCCAGCGCTGCCACTACATCATCAGACGGCGATCCCACCAAGCATGTTTTAAGCACGTGGCCAGCAGCTGGGTCTCTTGGCAGCATTCTGAAAGCTGGACTCAAAGATATCTCAAAACCAGGAAGAGATGAGCACTCAGCTTCTTCTTCCACACTCTCCAACTTCAAACTCCCCAGTGAAGATGCATTCAGATAACATGGGTGTCCATCTGCCTCCAAACAGGAGGGTCCAATCCAATTGCAAGGAAGATCCTGGGCATCACCTTCCTTTTTTTGGCCTGTAAGGTAAGACAAATGAGGCAAAAAGAGAAAATCAAGAGGAGCAGGAACACCTCATGCTGCATGCTGAAGGTCAGCCATTTTGGATTGAGAGATTTATTTTAATGAAAATCAATTTTTCTACCAACTCTGGTGCCAGCCATGAACAATATGGACTCACGATGCCCCTTGCTATTGGGAATACCAGATCTGGCCAGACCACAGCCTTGTAAGACCAGTGTGCCAATGGGTCTGTTACCATGTCCTTGATGGCTCTGTGAGATAGAACCTGACTGAAATTTGTGCAGAGGTGGCCTGTGTTAAGAGAGGAAATCATTTATGGTAATCACAACAGAGAGTATACTCTGTCCCCTATACTCAATAATACATCATATTACATATAGGGGAAATGTACCTTATCATTGATCTATATATCTATTCCCACTATATTAAACATCCTCATATTGTATTCACATACATCATCTTTATTTTTCAAAAAATTTACAAATGTAACACATGCCATCACTTTTTTAATGTGTTAATTAACTGGTGTTATGGACACATTTTACATACATAATTTCAACATTATTTCAACATCCTAATAACAATATTCATTAATAATCCCTTTAAAACCTCCCACACATACCACTCTTCCTTCACACTCATATTACATGTCCACCTAAGGACATTTACTAAAATTATCCCAACCAATTTCCCTCTTCCCACATTTATATCAAGTATATTCTCAATAACCCCTTCCCACACTTGTATCATATATATTCCCGACAAGGACCCTTGTTTCACTCCTCAAGGCTTCAACAGGGGGTATAACCTTCTCTTCTTATTATTTTCCCAGCTCCCAGCATCAATATCTTCTACAGCACCAACTACTGTTATTGTTCAACTTCCTTAATCCTATGTGTCCATAACTGTATCCTCCACCTACGATATACAAAGAACATTAATACCAATACTGCAGAGACATCTAATGTTCATACTGGCTTTTAAAATTATAAACCACTTACTAATACGTCCTCATATGGTAACCATCGCCGCTCATCTCATTTCGCAACTTTCACTTAATGATCCCGTATCTTATATCTGTAAAACCAACATAATCCTTAGCAAGCCCAAAACATTTGTACCCCCTTTGTTTTATTAGAGAACACATATAACTTGGAGCCTACCACAGCTTCATCACAAAATGGCGATTTCACCATACAAAAATGTCTCCATCTACTCAAAGCAGATTCCAGATCCCTTCTCATTCCAACCGATTGTGTTCTCTGCATACAAACAACACAATTTCTAACAAGTTCCATCTCAAAACTCCTTTCACATATCCTCTCAAGTTAAAAATGTAATTACCTGATATTCATTTTTCTCCTTCATGAGCCACTCCGACTCAAAGTGCCATCCTTCCGGATACCACGGCCTTAATGCGTCACCGTGCGTACCCTCGTATAAAACTAACATTCAACCAATGAGGGCTAACCATTACTCATCATCCATTAACAACCTCACATTCTGAACCAATCCCATCATCTTTCCACAATCCCATTCTAATACCGATGTTCCCCCGAATATCTCCCCATAGCTGTTTAACTGATACACTATTCCACCTCCAACAGCCATATTCACAACAGCTAATGTCCATTGCACATAACAATTTCCTGACCCTTCCATTATCATTCAGGTATAAAAAAACCTCCCATTCAACTTCACTGTTAAGTCCCCATGGATATGCTGTATTCCACCGGAATATAAAGTTTGTTCTATTCACCACAACCATGGGCCACATCCCCCCCCCCCCCGATGGTTATCCTCACTCTGCAGAACTACAAAAAAATGTAATTCATCCATCTGATGCTTAGCACTAATCCAATGAGCTACAAGAGGTGCCCCCTACTTATGGATATTAGAGATGAGCTCCGTTTTTTATTCTTGGGTCGTTTTTTGAGTCGGACGCTTTGGGGTAAAGTTCGGTTTTCCTCGGTTAGTTTTTTGGTTGCTCCTACCATGTGACAGGGGTGACCAATTCACGGAAGCCCCTGTGACATAGTATGTGCAAAGGCTATTGGCGCCATTTTGATTACTGGCAGCCGACGGCCCGAGGGCAGGAGATCTCTCCGGGACCCCCGCTGGACCCCCAGGGACTTTTGGCCAGCTTGGGGGGGGCCTCCTGACCCCCCCCCAAGACTTGCCAAAAGTCCCTGGAGGTCCAGTGGGGGTCCCGGAGACATCTTGTCATTGGCTGCCAGTAATCAAAATGGCACCGATAGCCTTTGCCCATATTATGTCACAGGGGCTACTGGTGCCATTGGTCAGCCCCTGTCACATGGCAGGAGCACAAGATGGCACCAGATGGTGACCAGATGGCACCAGTAGCCCCTGTGACATAGGTCAGAGGCTATCGGCACCATTTTGAGCGAGGCAGGCACGCCTCGCTCAAAATCGCTCGTGGGACCCCGCTGGACCACCAGCGATGTTAGTAAGTCTTGGGGAAGGGATCGGGATGATGGGGGGGGGGGGGGGGGTTTGTATTATAGTTAATTGTAATGCTTGGGGTGGTTTTTAATTTAAAAAAATAAAATGTGCTCCTCACCCCGTTCAAACCCGAAAAAGTTTGAGGAAAATCCGTTTCAGGGTTTGGGGCCCCCGATCCACGATGAATTAGGCAATTTCATTGAAATTGCCTAATTCGTGATAAACGATTGCACATCTCTAATGGATATGTAAATTACTTTTATGCTCAATGATTCCCTGACAAATCATACATTTAGTGTGGCCAACATATAATAAATTACATGGGCATCTTATCACACATACAACCCTCTCTGACATACATGAAAAATTCCCTTTTATCACGTATGGAGCCCTCATTCTAGGATGCCGAAACATCTCCACCACCAAAACATTCTCACAAACAGAGCAGCCAGAACATGTGGTTTGTCCCTTACCACCACTGCATCTCTGTCCCTTATTTCTCTGAGCTATCAGGTTTTAAAGGGATTATTAATGAATATTGTTATTAGGATGTTTAAATAATGTTGAAATTATGTATGTGACCATAACAACAGTTAATTAACACATTAAAAAAGTGATGGCATGTATTACATTTGTAAATGTTTTTGAATAATAAAGATGATGTATGTGAATACAATATGAGGATGTTTAATATAGTGGGAATAGATATATAGATCAATGATGAGGTACATTTCCCTTATGTATAATATGTTGTGTTAAGAGAGCCCATACATTTTCATTGGGCAAGAAGGTTAATGGTGGATACATTTGGGGGAGAAAGTGATAATAGCTGATAGGGTGCTGTTGCTCATGCTGACAATACTGTGGTGGTTTCCCAATTTTTCCTCCACTGCATCCCCACTCCCCCTCTGACCTTTGCTGCTCCCATTCCTACATTCTAGCCATGAGTTTCTAACTCCATTAAATTATTGGACCAGAGGGTGATACTCCCTTTCACTCATGAAAGGAGATCAGGCCACGCTTCGCCCCCACGGCTGCCGCTCTCGACGTCATCGAGGCGCACTGAGGGGGCTAAAAGCGCGACAACTAGCCCAGAGGCGCTGTGCTACAAAGCCTGCCTGCCCCCAAAAACAAGCGGAGGCTCACCTGCAGTTTTTCTTCCCATTTATTTTCTTCCCCTTTTCTCTCCCTTCTGATTTTTTTCAGCTCCAGCCTCAGCCTCGAGGACGCAAAAAAGATCAGGCCGCACTCCACCCCCACGGCTGATGCTCTCGACATCATTGAGGCGCGCCGAGGGGGATAAAAGCACGCCAACTAGCCCGGAGGCACCGCGCGCCGGCATCACACACCAACATGCCCCATTGTATGCCCCTTCGTACACCCAGAGTAATTCCAACGGATAATCATGGCAAGATGATCATGGATACACACCCAATTCAAGTATGCCTAAACAAGGGTATGTATGGAAAAAACACCAAGGGCAAATACATAGACTATCATAAGTCAAGAGAAACAAGGAGTGTAAATTTAAATAATATTATACAGCTAAAAAGATCTAACAGTATCAATTTGAACAAAGAACTGATGATAATATTTTTGCTAATTAACGCACAATCAATGACTAAGAAATTCCCTATCATAACAGATCTATTATACGAAGTAAAACCTAATTTTATCACCATCACTGAATCCTGGCTGAAAAGTCAGACACAGTTTTAAAAAACCAGATAGCTAATAAAAACTATGACGTTTTCTCGAATCCTAGATTAAATAAAAGAGATGACAGTCTAATGCTAATCATAGAAAAGAAATTTAAATGCAAATTGCAACCAGCCACTCCTCCAATGAATCATGAAATTGCCATTTTTGATACTAACCATTTTCAAATTTGCCTCATTTATTGCCCACCTAGTCTCCTGGAGTTAAACATCTCTCCGCTAATCGAATTTCTTACAACTCACCTAAACTTATCAAAACCAACCATCATATTAGGTGATTTTAACCTTCACATGGACGTTCATCCGCTATCAAATACATGCCAAATACTGACTGACATAATGAATGCACTAGGGTTCAAACTAATCACAGACAAACCAACACATAAAGCAGGACATTCATTAGACCTAACATTCATCAATAGTAACCCACTAGAGAACATACACACAGACTACACTCAAATCCCGTGGTCAGATCACTTCCTCATACAATCTACTATAAAACATTCTGGCCTAATAGAGAAACAAAGAAAGGAACCAGTTGAATTTAAGTGTCACCCACCCGATAATATAGAAATATTAAAAGACAAATTACAGGAAGAATTAACAGATTTTAACTATATGGATAACAACTGCATGGGTAAATCAGACTACCAAATTACCAGACGAAATAAACCCCATAAAAAATATCTGCATCAATGAGCCAAAACAAATAAATCCCTGGCATAATGAACAAATAAAAGGAGTAAAGCAAAATCTGAGAAAGAAGGAAAAGAATGGAAAAGAAATAGAACAACCAAAAATTTAACAAAATACCGAAAACAACTGGCCCACTACTAAAAGGTAATACTAGATGCTGAGAAAAAATATTTTAGCTCTAAAATAGAAAAGTTTACAAACAACTCTAGAAACTTGTTCATCATTGTTAAAGACCTAACCAGTGATAAAATGAACACTTCTCAGAACCTACCTGAGACCCGCTGCAATGAAGTAGCACAGTTTTTTAAAGATAAAATTGAGAATTTAAGAACCAAAATCCCGAAAACAATTAAACAAGAGGTCAAAATGCATAACAGGGATGCACACAATGGTCTTCATTCGATGAGGTATCAAATATAGTAGAGATCATGTTAAAAAAATTAAACCCTGCTCCACATACAATCGACACCCTTCCTATTATAGAATTAAAAAAATTAGCTGATATAGCTGCCCCACCACTAGCAAAAATCATAAACCTATCTCTTCAAGAAGGATCAATGCTCAACATACTGAAAGGGGCTATTATCAAGCCAATCATTAAGAAAAGAAACCTGGACCCCCAAAACCTGAATAACTATAATCCAGTATCTACCACTGCTAGCAAAACTAATAGAAAAAACAGTTCAAAAACAATAATTGGAACATCTAGAAAACAACAACATCCTATATCCAGCACAACACGGATTCCACAAACACTATAGCACTGAAACATTATTACTATCACTGTCAGACAATGTTTTAAGAGGCTTTGACAGTGGAATACACTATATTCTCATTTTACTAGACCTTTCCTCAGCATTCGACAAAGTGAACCATGAAATATTGATCAAAAGACTCAAAGAAATAGGGTTATACAGTAACATAATAGCATGGTTCAAGTCATATTTAAATAACAGATTTTTTTAGGTGCAAATCAAAAACACAATGTCTAAAAAAGTAAATTTACAAACAGGAGTACCACAAGGATCAGCATTGTCTGCAACAATTTTTAATATTTACCTCCTCCCACTATGCCACCTACTAGCTGGTCTTGGTATCATACATTATATATAAGCAGATGACATACAGCTAATTCTATCCATTCTTGACACAATTGAAAAAACAATAAAATTAGCCAACATATCAAACATAATCAAACAGTTATTAAACCAAATGGAACTAGTGATAAATATTGAAAAAATTGAATTCATACATTTGGAACGAAAAAACATAAACCCAATCCAATCACCAATAATGCTTAAAAATAACAAAAAAGTGGAATTAGCAGAAAAGGTGCGTAACCTAGTGTAATAATAGACTCTGAACTAAACCTGAAACAACACATATCACTGAAAGTAAAGGAAGGATACAGCAAATTAATGGTCCTCAGGAAGTTAAAACCTCTATTAACGCTACCAAATTTCCGAACAGTCTTACAAGCACTGATATTTGCAAGTACTGACTATTGCAATGCGCTGTTTCTAGGATTGCCACAGGTAACTACACGACTACTTCAAATATTGCAAAATTCAGCCGCAAGAATATTGACAGGTAAAAGAAAAAGTAGCCACATTACGTGAACACTTGCAGAATTACACTGGTTACCCATAGAACAAAGAGTACAATGCAAAGCACTATGCACAATACATAAACTAATTCATGATGAAAAAACGGAGTGGCTGAACTCAGAACTTCATGTACATGTACCACACAGAAATCTGAGGTCGGCCAATAAGGCACTGCTGACTATCCCATCTGTTAAATCAGCCAGACTTATACAAGTAAGGGAGCGAGCACTATCTTTGGCAGGGCCCACATTGTGGAATTCAATGCCACTGGAGATAAGACTGCAGAGAAACTTCAAACTTTTCAAGGGAAGCCTAAAAACATGGCTCTTTAAACAGGCTTTTTATAAAGAGAATGGAGAATCTAATTAAGATCGTAACTCAGCACCGAGTATGTAGTTTTTAATTTTCCTTTTTTTTCTCACAGCTAAATACACCTTAGATTGTTAACCTTATATATGAACTGCAATAGAGACTTATCAAACTAACGAAAACAAATCAACAAATAGGGGTACATTTTAAAAGCCCTGCGCTCGTAAATCCAGCTGGATTTACGCACGCAGGGAACTTGCGCACCGGTGTGCCTATATTGCATAGGCCGTCGTGTGCGCAAAGCCCCGGGTCATGCGTAAGTCCCGGGGCTCTGCTTGGGGGGGATGTTGGGGGCATGTCGGGGGACGGCGCGGCATTCGGAGGCATTCTAGGGGTGGGGCCGTGGGCGTGGACGAGGCCTCCGAAGCAGCCCCCAGGCCGGGGAATAGCGCGCCAGCAGCCAGCCGGTGCGCGCAAGTTACGCCTGCCCAAGGCAGGCGTAACTTTTTCAACAAAGGTAGGGGGGATTTAGTTAGGGATGGGGGGGTGGGTTAGATAGGGGAAGGGAGGGGAAGCCGGGGGGAGGACCGGAAAAACAGTTCCCTTCAAGGCCACTCCGATTTCGGAGCGGCCTTGAATGGAATGGTGAAAGCCATTGGGACTCCCGTCGGGCTCGGCGCGCACAAGGTGCACATGTGTGCACCCCCTTGTGCGTGCCGACCCTGGATTTTATAACATGCACGCGGCAGCACGCACATGTTATAAAATCGGGCGTAGATTTGTTCGCGCCGGGTTGTGCGAACAAATCTACGCCTGAGCGTATCTTTTAAGATCTGCCCCATAGTTTTTTATATTAAGAGAACAATGTTACCACTCATTATTGGCATAGCTATAATATGTTATCTATCTCAAACAATTTTTATATATGCCTTGTTGTAAACCATTGTGATGGTAAATTAACTTAACGATGGTATAGAAAAGATTTGAAATAAATAAATAATGGGCCACACAGCAAGTCTAGCATGTAAGAATCCCGCTTGATGAGGGGTGTGAGTCTGTTTTCCATTTGCAGATGGAAAGGGTCCATGAGCAGCAACACCTCTATTTTTAAGTCCTTGTTCTTGGCAGAACCCCTCAAACTTTTCCTCCAGGATACTGAATGTGGGGATGACCTTGTCTAGGGTGACTATCTTTTATCTAATGTCCTACTTGGCATCCTGGAAGGGCTTCATGATTTGTATCATCATTTATATGTATTAACTAACTATATGCATCTTTATCTTCAAAACCTGATTATGAGTGTTATGATAAAATCTGCTGAGATTTGTGGATCAATGGAATACAAATCTTTTAGATATACAAATGAATGAATAAATAAAGAAATAAAGAAATAATATGTAACCAGTCTTGTTGCCCCAGTGGGAAATCCACAATGATTTTGGTTGACAGAGACAAGTCATAAAGAGCTGTCCATTAACCTTTGCAGCAGTAGATAGGTGAAAATCCACCTAGTGCCTACAGAAATGCTCTCACTACTTCCTATTCTCCCAGTGCTGCTGCCCACCCTTCATGCTCTGATGAAAATGCCCTGCTATTTTCCTTTTCCTTTCTATCATTTGTGTCTCTCTGGCCTAGCAGCCAGCCCTCCATCATTCTCCTTATAGTTAGCAGGGTTGGCTGGTGGTTCCAGATCCTAGGATCAAAAATAGGAGCCCATTCCTTCACTGGTATGGAGCCTCATTTATAGAATCTTCCACCTCTGAAGATTAAAAAAACCCCCGAAGAGTATTTACTTATCAACAGACCTTAAAAATGTGACTATGTGGTCAAATGATAGTTGGGAAACAGAATGTTTGAGGTTAGTGGGAATGAAGGAGAGTGTCACAGCTTTAGTATTGTTCTGCACCTTTTCATAGAATTTGATTGAAGTTTTAACAAGTTCAGATGATGTAAACTGGTTAGGCTATTTGCTTGCAATTGCATCTTAGGATATCCTAAGATGTATCTTTTATTGTTTTTATATTATTCCTTATTAATATGTAATCTGCCTTGACTGAGTTTTACATGTAACATGCAGAATATAAATTTTGCAAATTGAATTAAATTCCACATCTTTGAAAATTGCCTCCCCTACAAGTTGGGTAAAGAAGCAGTTTTCAAGTCCCTTTTTCAATAAAAAATTGGAATGGAAATACTAGGGATGTGAATCGTTTTTCAACGATTAAAATTATCGTCCGATAATGTTAATATCGTCTTAAATCGTTATAGAACACGATACAATAGAAATTCTAACGATTTATCGTTAAAAATCGTTAAATCGTGTTAGTGCGCACTAACGGGAGTTAGTGCGCACTAACTCCCAGTTAGTGCGCACTAACTCGAGTTAGTGCGCACTAACTGAAAATGATACAAATAAACACTTTCCAGGTCACTGAAGGTCAGTTAGGAATGAATCCCAACACCCCCGGTATCAGGAATAGGGCACTGTGTGCAGGAAGATCACAACACCCCTGGTGTCAGGGGTAGGGCACTGTGTGCAGGAAGATCACAACACTCCTGGTATTAATAGGGTTAGGGCACTGTGTGCAGGAAGATCACAACACTCCTGGTATTAATAGGGATAGGGCACTGTGTGCAGGAAGATCACAACACTCCTGGTATTAATAGGGATAGGGCACTGTGTGCAGGAAGATCACAACAACCCTGGTGCCAGGGTTAGGGCACTGTGTGCAGGAAGATCACAACACTCCTGGTATTAATAGGGATAGGGCACTGTGTGCAGGAAGATCACAACACCCCTGGTGCCAGGGTTAGGGCACTGTGTGCAGGAAGATCACAACACTCCTGGTATTAATAGGGATAGGGCACTGTGCGCAGGAAGATCACAACACCCCTGGTGCCAGGGTTAGGGCACTGTGTGCAGGAAGATCACAACACTCCTGGTATAAATAGGGATAGGGCACTGTGCGCAGGAAGATCACAACACCCCTGGTGCCAGGGTTAGGGCACTGTGTGCAGGAAGATCACAACACTCCTGGTATTAATAGGGATAGGGCACTGTGCGCAGGAAGATCACAACACCCCTGGTGCCAGGGTTAGGGCACTGTGTGCAGGAAGATCACAACACTCCTGGTATTAATAGGGATAGGGCACTGTGCGCAGGAAGATCACAACACCCCTGGAGCCAGGGTTAGGGCACTGTGTGCAGGAAGATCACAACACTCCTGGTATTAATAGGGATAGGGCACTGTGTGCAGGAAGATCACAACACCCCTGGTGCCAGGGTTAGGGCACTGTGTGCAGGAAGATCACAACACTCCTGGTATTAATAGGGATAGGGCACTGTGTGCAGGAAGATCACAATACCCCTGGTATCAGGGTTAGGGCACAAGTTCTAGTCACATTGACTGATCACATTACTTGTTTTGTCAAGCTACCAACTGTTTCCATTTCCCATCCCCCATATACTGTCAGTGGGAAGCTTGGTAACATGAATAAATAAGAGGGCAGCCAATAGGAATACATATTCATTCCTAAACTGACCTTAACTGACCTGAAAAGTGTCAAATTGTATCATTTTCAGTTAGTGCGCACTAACTCCCGTTAGTGCGCACTAATCGGAAAAAACAATTTTTAACGATTTTTTAACTAAAAAATCGTGCCTAACACGATTTTCTTGCCCTGCCACACGATTTCTATCGTTAAGACAATATGGAAAACAATTCACATCTCTAGGAAATACAACATCGTTCAAATCCTTTCTTTAAAACTGATCCTCCAGTGTGGTTCTTTTTTTTACTGATCCATCAATTTCCTCCTGCTCCTTCGGGCTTACAGCTCATTTGGAACAAGTGCTGGGATCCTGGAGTTATGAGCCTTCTATCTCAACTACTTGGAGATTTGTGCCCTATCTTATATCCCTCTGTGCTCCCATTGTGCTGAGCCCGGTCATTGCTGCAACAGAACCCAGCAATCTCTCACCCTGCGTCTAGCCAGTAGGTGTCTCCATTACATGATAATTATGACTTCCCCCCCCCCCCCCCTTCCAGGAATTGTGAATGTTCTATCCCAGCTCCAGCTGAGCTGGGATGCAGTCCTGGTCCAGGGATCAAATCCAAATCCCTCCATAGGGACAGTTGGGTCCAAAGCTTATACCTTGGGAGAAAAAGCTTGCAACTTGAGTTAAATCCTGACATAAATGTTCCCTTTATAATCCCTGGATTGCAAACTGGTTGACGGACAGAAGTCAATGTGTGATGGTAAATGGAACTTACTCGGAAGAGAGAGCAGTGTTGAGCGGAGTGCCGCAAGGGTCGGTGTTGGGACCGGTCCTGTTCAATATCTTTGTGAGCGACATTACGGACCGGATAGAAGGTAAGGTTTGTCTTTTTGCGGATGACACTAAGATCTGCAACAGAGTGGACACACCGGAAGGAGTGGAGAGAATGAGACGGGATTTAAGGAAACTGGAAGAGTGGTCGAAGATATGGTAGCTGAGATTGAATGCCAAGAAGTGCAGAGTCATGCATATGGGGTGTGGAAATCCGGAAGAACTGGATTTGATGGGGGGAGAAGGGCTGATGTGCACGGGGCAGGAGAGAGACCTTGGGGTGATAGTATCTAATGATCTGAAGTCGGCGAAACAAGGTGACAAGGCGATAGCTAAAGCCAGAAGAATGCTGGGCTGCATAGAGAGAGGAATATCAAGTAAGAAAAGGGAAGTGATTATCCCCTTGTACAGGTCCTTGGTGAGGCCTCACCTGGAGTACTGTGTTCAGTTCTGGAGACCGTATCTCCGAAGGGACAGAGACAAGATGGAGGCGGTCTAGAGAAGGGCGACCAAAAAGGTGGAGGGTCTTCATCAAATATTTGTTTAAATGTAAACCGATGTGATATGTAAAATCGAACACCGGTATATAAAAGTAAATAAATAAATAAATAAAAATAACTTATAAGGAGAGACTGAAGAATCTAAATATGTACACCCTAGAGGAAAGGAGGAGTAGGGGTGATATGATACAGACTTTCAGATACTTGAAAGGTTTTAATGATCCAAAAACAATGACAAACCTTTTCCGTTGCAAAAAAATCAGCAGAACCAGGGGTCACGATTTAAAACTCCAGGGAGGAAGACTCAGAACCAATGTCAGGAAGTATTTCTTCACGGAGAGGGTGGTGGATACCTGGAACACCCTTCTGGAGGAAGTGGTGAAGACCAAAACTATGAAGGATTTCAAAGGGGCGTGGGATAAATACTGTGGATCCATAAAGTCTAGAGGATGTGAATGAAGACAAGAGGCATGGGGGTGGCTTGAGGGAATGTTGGCTACTACCTGGAAATGAATATCTTTATTCAATAATGCAACTCCAACATGGCTCTATGCTTCAACAGCAAGAGGAAATGTGGAAAAAAGGATTTGCAACCACATAAAAGCAGGAGAGTAGCTTGCTTGTTACAGCGGTTACTACTCCAAACAAAAAAAAATACCTGATACTTCACTTTCAACACAAATCCAGCATAGCTCTCTGCTTCAACGGCAAGGGAGGAAGTTTGACACTTCACACATAACCAGCATAGCCCTCTGCTTCAACGGCAGGGGAGGAAATTTTGACAATTCACGCATATCCACCATAGCCCTCTGCTTCAACGGCAGGGAAGCAAGTCTGATATTTCACTTTAAATGTAAAGCCAGCATAGCTCTCTGCTTCAACGGCAGGGGAGGAAGTTTGACACTTCACGCATATCCAGCATAGACCTCTGCTTCAACGGTAGGGGAACAAGATTGATACTTCACTTTCAATGCATAGCCAGCATGGCTCTCTGCTTCAACGGCAGGGGGGGGAATGAAGAAAGGTGGATCTATATTCAGGCAACAATCAACAAGGACTGAATTACATAGTCTGAATAAACAGATAAGCATGGGTGTAGCTTGCTTATTGCGGTGGTTAATACCCTAACTAAATTAAGCTATTTCACTTAGATGCAGGTCCAACACTGCTCTCTACATTAATGGCGGGGGTGGAAGGGAAACAGAATAAAAAAGGTTACTAAGAGCCAAGAGAAACAGATAAGTATGTGAGAGAAAAAAAAGTGCGAAATCTTGCTGGGCAGACTGGATGGGCCGTTTGGTCTTCTTCTGCCGTCATTTCTATGTTTCTATGTAAACATGTCTCTGCTTTTTCTATGCCAAAAAAAAGCTAATTATATTTAAACATCTTTTGTTATGAGGAATGGGTAAATTTTGGCTCAGTGAACAGCTCTTGCCTTCGGACTGGCCCCACTTTGATTTATAACAAATTACTTTAAACCCTGGGGGTAAGAAATGAATATGAACATAGTAAAATGTACCAGTTTTCAATCTAGTCTTTTTCCAGCCAAGTTATGCACAACTGAAAGTTCCTGTTTTTGTTATTTTCTCTGGGAGCTCTTATAATTCAATCATCTATAAATGTCAAGCTATTCATGGTGACTGAAGATAGGTGTCTAATCAACCAATCAGGGTGCCTGATTTAAGACTAGCTTATGCACATAGGATCCCTGAGCCATAGTAGATTTACTGTAAAATCTAGGCCCTTTGGAAATTGAGCATGAGGCAAAACTGCTTTATTGCATTGACATGGGCACTATGGGTTTTTTAAACGTACATTATGCTGAAGCTTTCACATACGTAATCAGCATATGGGCAGACATGGTGCAAGATGAATGACTAAACTCTGATTTATAGGTTTACTAACTTATCCTCAACTTACATAAAAATGAGTCATGATGTTAGTTATATAAGAAAAGCCTCAGAAAACCCACACATTTTTATTAGCTTTCTGGATTTGTTTGTGGTATGTAAAGAAGATTTTGAGAATGTTCCCTCTGCTTAGTCTGTTCATTCCATTTCTTTACTCGTGTTGTAGAGGCAGGCAATATATATGATTTATTCAATGTCAAGGACAAAAGATTTTGATGTATTTTTCATTTATTTTAGGGTGAAGATTTACTCTCCACCTTTATTTGAGGACATAAGTATTTCTTCTTCACAGAGGGAGCTTTTAGCAGCAAGGGCTCCTGGAACCTTGAGATCACTATCATTTAGTGATTGAGTTTTATTCTGATCACTGTGGGTGAATTTTAAGAGAGTTGCTCACCTTAAAAGGTCCACAAGCATGAGTATACAGGCTGAGCGTAAGCAACTCATATTTTAAAAATGATAAATTATGTGCGTATATGCGCGTGTACCCACAGCAGAGTGAACAATATCAAAGCAGCAGATTAGGGTGAGCAGGGCTAACATTTAAATGCATAAACTGATTTTAAAAACCGGTAAACACACTTATTTCCTACTGTTCTTTTCAGATGCAAGTCTAAAAAAAAAACCGTTATAGCCAAAAACTGACGGGGTGAGGTATCTGAGTAAAGTGGAGGGAGTGGAGGATGAAGAACCAGAGGGTTCTTGATGACCTAGAGATTGACTGGCAAAGCTGGACTGACTGGTTAGTTCCTTCATGTGCACATGTTTTGAAATGTGCTTACTAGGGATGTGAAGGGGAAAAACATTTATTTTCATTATTCTGTTTCATTTTTGGGAAGTTTTTTCCCAAGAATTTTGGTTCGTGCATTGCTTAATTTATTTCATTCATATGAAAGAAACAAATCAAGCTATTAAAAAAACATAAATAGCCAAAAAATGAAATAAAAGCCTCCCTCCCATCCTCCTAGAAAACTGCAGGGGCCAGGATCCCCACCAGCTCCCACTTACCTGGTCCGGTGGGGATTCGCCAGCAAGAACAAGGCCGAAGCCTCAACTTGCATAGGCCAAGGCTGTGGTAGGGCTCTGCAGACTTGGTCTACCTAAGGCTGAGGCTTCTGCCTAGGCCAGAGCAGCTTCAGCCAAGGCTGGAGCCCGGACTCAGGCCCGAGGACCTCAGCCTGGACCTGGGCCCGATGTCACAACCCAACCCTGAGGCTGGGTCCTGAAGCTGGGACTTTAGCCCGGACACAGGTCCAATGCCACAACCTGACCTGGAGGCCATATCCTGATGCTAGGACCTTGGCTTGAGCCCAGGCCCGAAGCCATGACCAGATCCTGAAGCTGGGTCCTGACACCAGGGCATCGGCCCAGACTCAGGCTCGATGCCATGACCTCACCCGAATGCTGAGTCCTGATGTCTGGGCCTAGGTCTAGGCCGGAGCCTGAGCCCAGGCCTGATGCCACAACATGAACCGGAGGCCTGATCCCAGCACTGGGGCCTTGGACCTGACCCAAGTTCGATGCCATGACCTGACACGGAGGCTGGGCCCCGATGCCTAGGTGTTGGTCTAGGCTGGAGCCCAGCCCCTTCCTGACTCCATGACCCAACCCAGAGGCCAGGTCCCGATGCCTGGGCCTAGGCCCAATGTTGCAATCCATCTTGAAGGCTATACATAAAAATGGCTCTGTCCGCTGGGGTGAATACCTTGAAGTTAATTAACCAGTGTCGGGCCTTGATCCGGGTTGGGTCACAACATCGGGCCTGGGCTTCAACTCTGGCCTAGGCTGAACCTAGGCATATCAAGCCTCCGGATTAGGTCATGGCATCAGGCTTGGGTCCAGTGTCCGGACCCGGCCTCTGGGTCAGGTTGTGGCATCTGGCATGGGTCTGGACTGATATCCTGGCACCAGAACCTGGCCTCTGCGTCGGGTCATGGTGTTGGGTCCCGGCCTCCAGGTCAGTCGTGATATAAAGCCTGGGTCCGGTCTGAGGCTGAGGTGTCAGGACCTGGCCTCTGGATCAGGTTGCAGTGTCAATCCTGGGTCTGGGCTGAGGCCCTAGCACTGGGATTCAGTCTTCATCTGATAACAACTCATTAGGTTAGATTTCTTTTAAACTTTCAGTGGTCTCTTCCAAGGCCATGGCATTAGCCGGTGCCTCCACCAAGACCCCAGCATCAAGCTTAGGCCTTGGCCATTGTCCCTGCTTTGGGCTTTATCCAAGGCCCTAGTTGAGGCCCTGGCTTCGGGCCAAGGCCGAGGCACTGGCGTCATGCTCGAGCATAGGCCGCAGCTCCTATTTTGGGCCTCAGCTTATGCCCTAGGTGAGGCCCCGATGCAATAGTTTAAAACAAAACAAACGAAGAAGGTTCTTTTCATTTGGGAGTGGCCCAATTCAGTTCAGGGTCCCCCAAATTAACCT
The DNA here is from genome assembly GCF_901001135.1 of Rhinatrema bivittatum. Taxonomy (NCBI): domain Eukaryota; kingdom Metazoa; phylum Chordata; class Amphibia; order Gymnophiona; family Rhinatrematidae; genus Rhinatrema; species Rhinatrema bivittatum. Next base: position 43,145,108 of record NC_042620.1, read on the forward strand.
TTTCATCTTGTTTTGCAGTTTTCTTTAAATGAATGCACATCCCTAGTGCTCATGTGTGTGTATAAAAGCTAACAAGTACTAAGGAAAGATACATGATTAAAGTTTCCTTGTGCAACCGCTTAAAATTAGGAGCAGGCATATGTGCGGTAGACCTATGTTAAATTATGCGCATGCAATTGTGCGCACAATTTAAAATTTCAGCATTTGTGAGCTTGCACCCACTTATACGCATGTGTGGTCATTTTAAAATTACCATTCTTATTTGTAAGATCTGAATCAGTGAGGGTATGCAATGCTGGCAATCTTTGGAAAGATTGTAGGTACATCAGAAGTTCAAATGACATCTCACTATGGCACTTCTTACCTCAGGGATGTCAATTGTGAAGCCACAGAATTAGAAAAAAGTAGGATTGAAAATGAAATCAAGAGATCATTGTGTTTAATCATCTCTGCCTCCAGAAATGATGCTTTGTATCTACAGTAAATTATTCCACAGAAATATTTGTTTAACTGGTAATTTCAGAAAAGTGTGTTTGTGAAGAGTTAATTTAAACTTAAAGTAGATAGAGCAATGAGGCAAGAGGGGATACATTTGAGGATACTAAGGAAACTTAGAGAATATTGGCAGCTCCTCTGGCTGACTTTTTCAATGCTTCTTTAGAAGTTGAAGTAACTTCAGAGGACTGGGGATTGATGAATGTGGCTCCTATTCAGAAAACTGGAAGTAAGGAGGAAGATAAGAACTGCAGCCCAGTTGTGGTAAGCAAATTAAAGGAACTGCTCCTGAAACAGAGGATACTACAGTTTCTGAAATCCAATGGATTGCAAGATCCAAAGCAGCATGGGTTTACCAGAGGTAGGTCTTATCAGAAGAATCGAATCAATTTTTGAATTGGGTGGCCAGAAAGTTAGATTAGGATAGACACTAGATGTAATATACTTGGATTTCAGTAAGGTATTTAACATGGTTCTGCATAGTTGACTCATAAATAAATTGAGTGTCCTTGGAATGAGCCCTAAAATGATTGCCTGAGTTAGAAACTGGTTGAGTGCGAGGTGACAAAGTGCAGTGGGAAATGAAGATCTCTTTGAGGAGCTAGTGTTATTAGTGGGATCTGTCCTTGCACTGGTTTTTTTTCAACATTTTTGGGAGCAACATTACAGAAAGACTTTTGGAAAAACGTTTGTCTTTTTGCTAATGATACTAAAATCTACAAAACGGTAGACTGCTAGAAAGCTGTGGAAAACATGAGGAAAGATCTAGAAAAGCTCAAGGAAAGGTTTTGTAGCTAAGATTTAATGCTAAAAATGCAGACTTTTGCATTTAGGATACAGGGAGTGATACAGAATAGGTGGTAAAATTCATCTAAGCATGAAAGAAGAGCAGGATCGGGGGGGGGGGGGGGGGACGACCATATATGATGATCTTAAAATGGCCAAACAGGTGGATAAGATGATGGCAAAAGCCAGAAAGATGCTTGGTGTATAGGGAGAGGAATGGTCAGCAGGAAAAGGGAGGTGATATTCCCCCTCTACAGGTCTCTGGTGAGACCTCATTGTTGTGGAGGTGGATCCCTGGCCCGAGGTGGGATTAGAGTTTCCTGTGAGGGAAGGCCCCCACAGGTTCCCACCATCAGGAAGCGAGGCCAGACGGCAAGCTGAGGCAAACAGGGACTTTGCCAATACCAGCCCTTGTTCCCCGCAGGTTGAGCCCTTGGGTGCCAGGGCCAGCAGTTCTTAGATGGGCCTCAGAGTGGATGATCCTGGGGATGGCCAGGTATGGAGCAAGACAAGGAACAATGAGGATCCAGTCCAGGGGCCACAGCAGGCAACAAGAGAAGTCAGGTCTGGTCCAGGGGTCAAAGGCAGGCGTAAAACTTGTAGTCGGGTCTGGTCCAAGGGTCAGAGGCAGGTGGCAAACTTGTAGTCAGGTCCAGTCCAAGGTTCAAGCCAAATTCAGTCCAAGAGCAGGGTGAAGGAACCAAGGCAGGGCAGGAAACGGATAGTGGAACTCAAGACCAGGAACAAGCAGGAATGAAGACTGGAACTCAGGATCAGGAACGGGCAGGAACAAAGACTGGAACTCAGGATCAGGAACAGACACTCAGGAATTACGCTCAGGACAAGTGAGGCGATCTATTGCCAAGAAAATCTCTGACTGACAGAGCTTGCCTTAAATACTCTGAGCCACTGATGTCATCAGGGGGGCCACGGGCGCATTTCCCGCCATGGCCCCTTCCACGGTATGCACACGTGCCTAGGAGCAGGACGCCAAAGGTGGCGGCGTGGGCTGCATGGCGGCAGGTGCTGCTGGAGGAGAGGAGATGCGGTCCGACGGAGGGGAATCCCTCACCACGCCAGAGGAACTGGGATGTGTGGCAGCGGCATAGCCGCGAAGAAGGCTGCTGACTGCCGCGAGAGCAGGAGGGACTGAGCTCGGGACCCAGCGTTGGAAGTTAGGAGGTCCTGGCCTGAGGCCTCCTTGGCCCGAAATCGTAACACTCATTTGGCATACTGTGTACATTTCTGGAGATCACTCCTTCAAAAGATATAAACCAGTTGGAGCTGGTCCAGAGGGTGTTTACTAAAATGTTCAATGGTCTTCATTCTAAAGCATATGGGGAAAGACTTCAAAATCTAAACATGTATGCCCTATAGGAAAGATGAGATGAGTATATATTAGGGATGTGAATCGTTTTTGAACGATTAAAATTATCGTCCGATAATTTTAAAATCGTTCTAAACCATTAGAGTACACGATACAATACAAATGCCCACGATTTATAGTCAGGAGCATTTATATTGTATCGTTAAATAGGGCACGGGAATTATTTGGGGGAGGGTAGGAAAACCGGCACACCAACACAACCTCTAAACCCACCCCGACCTTTTAAAACAAATTCCTTACACTCCCCCACCCTCCCGAACCCCCCCAAAATGTTAAATTACCTGGTGGTCGAGTGGGGGGGGGGTCTCCGGCGCGATCTCCCGCTCTCGGGCCATTGGCGCCATTTTGGCTACCACTGATAAAAAGGCGCCGATGGCCCGAAAAAAAAACCCCCACCCCAACCCTTTTCAAATTACCCCTTTGCTTCTCCCACCCTCCCGACCCCCCCAAAAACCTTTTAGATGTACCTGGTGGTCTAGCGGGGGGTCCAGGAGCCATCCCTTCAATCGTGCTGGTGCCGGTGCTGGAGGTTTCAAAATGGCGCTGATCGCCTTTGCCCTTAACTTGTCACAGGGAGCGACCGTCGCTCCCTGTGACAAGGTAAGGGCAAAGGCGATCGACTGCCAGTATGGCGCCAATCGCCTTTGCCCTTACCCACCCCCCCTACTGGACCACCAGGTAATTTAACATTTTTTTTGGGGGGGGGGGGGGTCGGTGGGGTTTTGTTTATCTGCTCAGGCCTCACTAAAAATTTAACAATGTGAATTGGAATCGGAACGATTCCAATTCACAATCTCTAACGATCCGATTTTTCCCTCCCATCTTCCGAACCTGATCGTTAAGACGATCGGGCACACGATTCACATCTCTAGTATATATGATAGAGACATTTAAATGTTGACATGGCTTTCATGCAGAAAAAATGGCCCTCTTTAAATGGAGAGGCCTCAGAATGAGGGGTCATGGGGAAAGGGTGAAAGGGGAGTAGACTCACGAGTAATCTAAGAAAATATTTCTTTACAGAGTTGGTAGTGTATACATGTGTAACCTCACACATGTTTGTGCATGTCCTGTACAGATAGGGCATAAAAGAAATTTTAATCTCTTCAGGTTAGGGAACCTGACTAGCTCTTCTACTTCCCTTAACTCCCAAGGTGTGGATCTTTTTGACTGAAGGAAGTAAGGGGTCCTCTCAGGTCCCAGTGCAGTGTGACTGATTTCTATCTTTGAATTCCCTGGATTTTAAAGTCCTGTTAGATCTCTCCACAACAGCTGCTTTAATATCATTGTTGGGTACAAAATGATGAACGCCTCTGTATTTTAACAAATCCTTCACAAAGCTATTTAAAACTCTTTACCCCTGTCTGTATTTTATTTGGAACACGACCACCTTTAAATATATTTTCAAGTGCCATCAAAAACAGCCAGAGTCCATTAATTCTGTCATCATTAAAAAGCGACAGGGCCTTTTCTGACAACGTTCTAGGGGGCATATTTTTGGGGGTGTGGTGAGGGTTGGACTTCCGGTGATGTCATACCAGTGACATCATAGGGGGTTTGGTTTGGGGCATGGCATGGGAGGAGCCACTCCATTCACTTCTATGGGGTGGAAGAAGGATGGGCAGGGGTCAGGGGTGGAGCCAGAGGTGTGGTCAAGGGTGGGAGGGAGCATGGCCAGGGCCAGGAGGGGTGGGGTTTGGGGTAGGGAGTAGGTGGGGCTACATCCATTCCCTTCTATGGGAGTGGGCAGGGCTTGGACTGGAAGTGAACGCTGATTGGCTGATGTCAGTTTTGAATGACGTCAGTGTTTACCATCGAGGAAAGAAGGGATGTCAGTGTTTACCCTGAAGGAAAGAAGGGACAGGAGGGATATGATAGAGACATTCAAATATTTGAGAACTGATCATTTTTCAATGGAAGGAAAGCTGTAGAAATGGGTTATAATGTGGAGCTTCAAGAGGGTAGACTAAGGTACAATGTCATGGAAAGGGTGGTGGATGCATAGAATTCCCTCCCAGTAGAAGCAGTTAAGAAGATAACTGTAATGGAATTCAAAAGAGCTTGGGATAAGTACAAATAATCCCTGGTGACTAAAGGATGAGAATGAAGATAAGAGATAACATGCATTGGGGTAGCCTGCTTCAAGTGGCAGTTACTACTCCCTTACAGAAAGCATGGGGGTAACCTGCAGGGAGCAACAATTATTACACAAAACAATAAAAATAAATTAATAAAAAGAATAAATAAATAAATAAAGCTTACTGGGCAGACTGGATAGATCACATGGGTCTTTTTCTGCTGTCATTTACTATGTTACTATGTAGCATCATCCCAGAATGGTTGAGGTCGTATTCCATACGGTAATAGGAAATTTAGGTCTTATGCATGATTTTTACATCCTTCTTTGTTCACTTTTGAGAGCTATGACTTGATTCTGACCAAATAAAGTCCCCATAAAAAAGGCATTTTTTTAAAAAATGGTGTATTTATTGAACACATTGTGCCAAAAATATGTTCCTTTTTTTCTCTGGCAACTTTTACCATTCTCACTCTTGTAACTGTGTAACAGTTACAGTGTAACCAGTGACCATTTATTCCAGTCATCCCAATGCCTAACAAATGCTGACACTAAATTCCCGCTGGTCATCTGAATTTACAATTATCTTTTGCTATCCTTCACCTTACCTTAGCAGGATACCTCAGTTAAAGCGTATATTGTTACTTTCACACATTCATTCACTCTGTGTCCTAACACTGTCCTTGTCAATCATCAATATTTATCTGCACTGTTTACTCTTTCGAGAAAGGCCACAGTGAAGCCATCTCTCTCTAACTGAAGTGCACTGGCTTACTGCTTCAAATTCTAATCTGTCATCCTATTTAACACTTTCTAAAATTACTGCTCTTGCTGATGTCATCATCCAAAAATAGTCCTTAGGTTGAATGATAGTCCTATTAAATATTATTCTTCTCACTGTTTGTCATTGCTGTCAGCTAAGTTAAGTGATTTTTGATAACTTTAAAATGTTCCTCTATGTATGTATTATATTGAGGGCATCTGTGCTTTGGCCAGTATTAGTAGTGTTTTGCCGGTCTCTTTTCTGGTTGCTAGGGAAGCAGTATCCATGTAACCAAGGTTACAGCTTTGGAACTTCGCCTGTGCTGCTATGATGGTCCTTGTTTTCATTAGGGATAACCCTGATTGAACCATTAGAAATGGGTAAAAAGGAAACTGAAGACGTGACGTCACGACGTTTGGCATCAGGCATGTGACATCACGACTTCAGCGGCCGTGCAGGCCTCCATCTTCGCGAGCAGCTGGAGGCAGGAGAGGTCGTCCGATGTCCGGAAGGTGCTGCAAAAGTAAGTCGCTTCGCCGCTTTACACTGCCAGTCCCTTCTTCCCTCCTCCCGGAGCAAGGCTGCTTTTCGCGCCCTGCTTCAGGAGGAGGGAAGAAGGGACTGGCAGTGTAAAGCGACGAAGCGACTCACCTTTTGCAGCACCTTCCGGACATCGGACGACCTCTCCTGCTGCTCGCGAAGATGGATGCCTGCACGGCCGCTGAAGAAGTGACGTCACATGCCGTGACGCCAAACGTCATGACGTCACGTCTTCAGCAAGCAGCTGGAGGCAGGAGAGGTCGTCCGATGTCCGGAGGGGGCTGCAAAAGTAAGTCGCTTCGCGCTTTTCGCGCCCTGCTTCGGGAGGAGGGGAAGGGGAACTGGCACGGGGGAAGCCACGATGACCGGAGGGGGGCTGCAAAAGTAAGTTGCTGAGCATAGGATTGCCGTCCTGTCCCCTCTCTCTCTCGCAACTTTTTTTTTGCTTCGGGAGGAGGGGAGAGGGGACGGCAATCCCGACTTCCTGGTATCTGTCATTTCAAATGACATTTGAAATAACAGATACCAGCGTGGCCTTGAAGCGTTAGGCCCGAGCACCCAGGTTACTGTATAGGCGCTCTATACAGTAAAATGGGTTACGCGGGCCTAACGCTTCCCTAACACTTCGCAGACGCAGCATGCATTTGCATGCAATTAGAAGAGAGTATCGAGCGGTAGGTGAAGAGAACTGTGCGTGCGGGGAACGAGGGTGCGCCAGGCACTGCCGCACTCTTTCTACCGCGGCCTTAGAGTATCGACCTGTTACTAGGTAATTCATCAAGCTGCGTTAGGGCTTTAAAGAATGTTGTATCACATATATTGTGCGATATACAAGATATTTTGCATCTCCCTGCCCAGGTACCCTCCTCTATTACAATGACCTTCTATGCATGCAATTTTCATGCATAAATAATGCAACTGCATGCAAAGAAGGTCATTACTAGTCAATTTGATGCACATATTTTATCATGCCCAACTAAGAAAGTGGACAGCCGTGATAAAATAACCACCACCTCCTTGAAAATCATTAGATGTGAGGCAGGAAGCCCAGCTCCACATATAAAGTGACAGAAAAATTAGAAAAAAAAATAACCCATGGTCAAATAGGGAGGCTGAGCAAAGGTCAGTGCTGAAACCCCAGAGCCACCAGTCGAGGTGGCCCTGACTACCCCAAAACTAGATAAATCTGTCAAAGTATGCATGTGGCGACCCCCTCCCCCCCCCCCAGCAAACAATTTTCAGGCCCTGGTGCCCCTCCCCATACCCACCCCCCTTGAAGTACCTACATCAAACCCCCACCCCCAGTCCACCTGAAGACTAGGCTCCCTCCCCCGACCCTCTTGGATTCCAAGCTCCCACCCCCTGGTCCCTCTGAAGGCAAATCCCCCACCCCAACAAAAAGAAAGCAACACTTCCCCGCACCCGCACCCTCGCCCGACACCCCCCCCCTCCCAACAGAACCCCTTTTACCGTCAATAGATTTTGTGGAAATTCAGCAAATATTAACATTGTGTCCCATAATTTGGCAGATGTTTTCAGCTTTATTCTTTGCCCTTTAACGTCTGATATTTAGTGCTGCTTGGTCAGATAAGTATGGCTGATCCGGCTAAATGGTGGTGGCTGAATATCTGGTCCTGCTCAGCGGCTGCACTTAGCTGGATATAAGTTTGTATCTGGCTAGGGTGTAGGTGGGATATGGGTATTCCCAGGAGGAGCTACATATCTGCTAACTTAAGCCGGATAAGTAGCAATATTCAAATGTATCCTGTTAAGTTATAAGTTAGACCTGCTCAATAGCAGCTCTAAAGTTATCCAGATAAGACTTAACCGGCTAACAAGCTACTTTGTTGGTGATATTCAGTAGCATAGTTGTGTTGCTGACTACCCCGAGTAAGTTAGCCGGATAAATCTTATCCAGCGAACTCATTTACTGGATGTGTTTGAATAGCTACCTCTTAATGATATATTACTGATGTACCCTCTTTAACCGATTATGAAATGTGCCCCAGTCAGAGAGGAATTCTAGGTAAATGTGATCAAGCATCTGCATGTGATGTGTACTAATGGGAAGCCCTTATGCTAAAAAAAAAAAAAGAAAAGAAAAGTTGTTTTTGAAAATTTAAATACAAAAATACTTGTTTGGCTATAGCGAACATTCTTCATAGCCTTACAGTTTGGCAATTAAACAAGAATTCTCCCAAGAAAGGGCATATAATAATTGGTAATGCAGGGTTTTCCAAATCTTTCCTATAGACACACCGTCCCCCCAGTTAGTTAGGTTTTTCAGGAGAGTCACAATGAATGTATATGAGATGCACTTGCATAGAATGGGTCTCCAGTACATGCAAATTTATCTCATGTTTATTCATTGCGGATATTCTGAGCACCCGACTGGTTATGAGTTCACCAGAAGAGATTTGAGATGGCCTGTTTCACACACATATCTGCAGCACAGAGGGCTCAATGAACTCCTGAAGTTTACATTATACAACTGAAGCACTTTATTTGGCTTTCTGATACAGCATGCAGTACTTTTTGTTTTAATGAGTTTGTGTAATTCAAAGTGCTTTGCAGTAAATTCCTGTTATTTTCCTCCCAGGGCACAACATTTATTCTATGTCAACTGCAGAGAAAGTAAGATTGATGTGTTCTTCATAGATGCCAAGTATCAATTAGCATATAGTGTAATTTAGCTGTTCGGTTGAAATAGATACGAAATTTGGATGCACGGCTTATAAGACAGTTATAAGGCTGAGTCTGACAAATTACTTGATTTTTGTTTATCAAAGTATTTTCAGATTTTCAAAAGTCATGAATAATTAATCCTGCATTAAGGTCCTAGCATAATTTCCAGCCTTTTTCATGTGGTTTATGGTTGTTACGGTTGTTATAGAACAAGATTTGGGGTTTGTAGTCATAAAATCACAGCATGAGCTGCATACAAGGATTCTTCTCACAAAAACGCCTAAAACATAAGGGTGTAATTTTATAACACTGTAGATAAAATAAAAGTCAGCAAATATGCTCAGAAGTTACAACAATTTTCAAAGTGGACCTGAGCATAGGTATACATTCAAAATTATTCTACACAAATCTATCCACACCTGCTAAATCATCCACATGAATTTTTTCAGAAAATGTATGCTCATATCTTTTAAAATCCAAACATAAGTGCACAGCTCCAAATTCCTTCCCAACTCTATCCCCAGGAAAGCCATCCATCAATCCGGGTAAACTTATGTACATACATAACTTACGCTCGTAGGTTTACCTGCATATGGGATAGGCAACTTAGTAATAAATGGTCATTTCTACACAAAAAAACCCCACTACTTTACTCAGAAAAGTCTTATTGAAAATTACTCTGAAAAAGATTAAACTGTGCCACCACCCACTATAGCAGTCAGCAGCCAGTCTGACAAAGGGATCCCATTGAAAACTACAAATGGCAATAAGGCAATACATGTACAGTATATTCAATATATGTGGCTATTTGTGGAGGGCTATGTTCATGAAGTGTGTGTGGGTGTGTGGCTGAATGTGTTTGTGTTTACATAGGTATCTTCAGGGGTACGTGGAGGGAGTATGAGGCTTTTCTTAATGGGCCAGATTTTCAAAAGCATTTACTCGAGCAAAACTGGTTTTTGCTCGAGTAAATACACTTTACTCAAGTAAGTGGGCTTTTCAAAATTGCTACAATCTATGCCATTGAATTGTCCATAGGATTTACTCAAGTAAGTGCACTTTACTCGAGTAAATAGCTTTTGAAAATTGCTACGATAGTATGTCACATTTACATGCGTAACTCCTTTGAAAATGACCCCCAATGTGTGTGGGGATGTATGTGATTGGGGCTGTATGTGTGGAGTAGAGTGTTTGTGGTTGGATATATATGGATAGGGAGGGGCATGTGGAGTGGGGTTGTACAGGTATGTGGGGTATGTGGGGTATGTGATCGCGTTTTGAAAGAGAAGCCGATTGAAATTTGTGTGGAGCTGTGTTATGAGAAGAATAGAAGAATATACTATCCTCTGCTTGCTTCTTCATATTATATTTTCTCCTATCTCTCTATCAGGTCGATACAGTAAGGCCGCGGTAGAAACAGTGCGGCAGTGTCAGGCGCACCCTTCCCCCCAGCACCCACAGTCCTCTAGACCTAGCGCCTGATACTCTCTTCTAATCGCATGCAAATGCATGCCGAGGCTGTGAAGCGTTAGGGAAGGGTTATGCCCGCGCAACCCATTTTACTGTATAGGCGCTTAATACAGCGCCTATACAGTAACCTGGGTGCGCTGGTACCTGTCATTTCAAATGACATTTGAAATGACAGGCACCGGGAGGCGGGAGGCGGCGAAGCGACTTACTTCCTGCCTTTGGTTTTTTTGCTTTGCCTCTGTGTCTGACCTCCTCCCGGAGCAGGGCACGAAAGCAGTCTTGCTCCGGGAGGAGGTGAGACACAGCGGCAAGCAAAAAAAAAACCAAAGGAAAAAAAAAAACTTTTCTGAGCCATCAGCAGCGGCGGCGGGATCCGGGGGGGTGGGGGGGGGTGGGTACGTGTTAGATCGGGCGAATAGGCAGGTAGGCGACAGCGGCGGCGGCGCAGCAAAAAAAAACCAAAGCGACAAAAGTAACTTACTTTTCCGCAGCAGCGGGGCAGGGGCAGCGGCAGCGGGAGCGGGATCGGGGGGGGTTAGGTGGCGTGTTCGATCTGAGCCATCAGTAGCTCCCCCGACGAAGATGGCCGCCTGCACGGGGGAAAGCGTGCAATTGGCCGCTGAAGACGTGACGTCACGACGTTTGGCGTCACGGGGTGTGACGTCACGTCCTCAGCGGCCAATTGCACGCTTTCCCCCGTGCAGGCGGCCATCTTTTTGTCTTCGTCGGGGGAGCTACTGATGGCTACTGATGGCTCAGAAAAGTTTTTTTTTTCCCACCTACCCGCCCCCCCGATCGAACCCGCCGCCTACCCCCCCCCCCGCTGCCGCTGCCGCGGAAAAGTAAGTTACTTTTGTCGCTTTGGGTTTTTTTGCTGCGCCGCCGCCCCTGTCGCCTACCTGCCTACTCGCCCGATCGAACACGTACCCACCCCCCCCCCCCCCCCCGGATCCTGCCGCCGCTGCTGATGGCTCAGAAAAGTGTTTTTTTTTCACCTACCCGCCCGCCCGATCGAACACGCCGCCGCTACTGATGGCTCACGCCGCCGCTGTCGCCTACCTGCCTACTCGCCCGATCGAACACGTTACAGTGCAGATAAGTGTGGGATTGGGGAGAGGTCCCCCAGAAAATTAAAGAACCCCCCCAGTGTTTAAAAAATTATAACAGTTCTTAATAAAAGTAAAACCTCTCTTTTCCCGTTCCCTTTCCCGTGCGATTTTGGCACTACAGTACACTAACACCTACTATGGGGAGGCGGTAAACTAACACGTTAAGGCCGCGGCAAAACAGCAGGTTACTGAGGAGATAGTATCAGCGCCCGTTACAGTATCGGAGGGGAATAGCTAATTCCTTCATTATACAGCTTTTTCGTTCATTTACATGCTGGGTGCGGAAAGGGTTATGTGTCTATTTTAGGAAGCGCTAAGGACGCGTGAAACTGGAGACTGTATCGCTGGATGGCCTTACTCGTCTGTATTGTGCACTCCCAGCACGTTACAGACGGGGAATCTTTAACTGAACGTTACTGTATCGACCTGTATGTTTGTTATAGAAACATAGAAATGTGATGGCAGAAATAGACCAGAGGGGGTCGATATTCCGCCTCAAGTTAAGTTCGCTGGATATAGTTATCCACTGAATATCCCTGGATATCTTAAAGTTAGCCAGATAAGTATATCCGGCTAACTTTAGGACAGCCCTATGGCATGACCAGAGTTAGCTATATAAGTTAAGTGACTAACTCCAGATGAACAGATGGACAAATAGACACAAACCCTTTTATATAATTCTGTCCAACATTTATGCTGGGAAGCATAACTATGCATGTTATGGTAATTATAATTACCTTCGAAGGGATCTTCATGCTCATTTTGAATAATGAAATTGTTTCATTTCATAAACCTTAAACTACTTAAACAGAGAAATAGGTAAATGTCAAAACCTCAAAAGAGAGGCTGAATAAGACTGGGAGAAAGAAACAACAGGATGAAGACTAGAGCGAAGAGACTGGGCGCAGAGAGAAGCTTCATGCTACTTTCATCTCTCTGAAACACAACCTTGCAAATAGGCATGAGAAAACCTCCAATTTGGTGACTTTGCTTCAATGAGCAGAGAAGTATTGATATAATTTAAGTCTAAATATGACAGTTTTCAAAACTAAAAAACAAAAATACAGCAAAAATTGTACAACACTTAGGTTGCCATGAGTTTCACATTTTATGTCCTTTACAATTTTTGCTAGGAGTTTGAATGCAGCTAATTGTATATGAATATTGATGATAATTTAATTCATACAGGTCTTTTTATACTTCCTTCTATTGCCGCACAACTTTTATAGTGAGAACATAAGAACATAAGAACATGCCATACTGGGTCAGATCAAGGGTCCATCAAGCCCAGCATCCTGTTTCCAACAGTGGCCAATCCAGGCCATAAGAACCTGGCAAGTACCCAAAAACTAAGTCTATTCCATGTTACCATTGCTAGTAATAGCGGTGGTTATTATCTAAGTCAACTTAATTAATAGCAGGTAATGGACTTCTCCTCCAAGAACTTATCCAATCCTTTTTTAAACACAGCTTTTCTAACTGCACTAACCACATCTTCTGGCAACAAATTCCAGAGTTTAATTGTGCGTTGAGTGAAAAAGAACTTTCTCCGATTAGTTTTAAATGTGTCAAATGCTAACTTCATGGAGTGCCCCCTAGTCTTTCTATTATCTGAAAGAGTAAATAACCGATTCACATCTACTCATTCTAGACCTCTCATGATTTTAAACATCTCTATCATATCCCCCCTCAGCCGTCTCTTCTCCAAGCTGAAAAGTCCTAACCTCTTTAGTCTTTCCTCATAGGGGAGCTGTTCCATTTCCTTTAACATTTTGGTCGTGCTTCTCTGTACCATCTCCATCGCAATTATATCTTTTTTGAGATGCGGCGACCAGAATTGTACACAGTATTCAAGGTGCGGTCTCTCCATGGAGCGATACAGAGGCATTATGACATTTTCCGTTTTATTCACCATTCCCTTTCTAATAATTCCCAACATTCTGTTCGCTTTTTTGACTGCCGCAACACACTGAACCGACAATTTCAATGTGTTATCCACTATGACGCCTAGATCTCTTTCTTGGGTAGTAGCACCTAATATGGAACCTAACATTGTATAGCTATAGCATGGGTTATTTTTCCCTATATGCATCACCTTGCACTTATCCACATTAAATTTTATCTGCCATTTTGATGCCCAATTTTCTAGCCTCACAAAGTCTTCCTGCAATTTATCACAATCTCCTTGTGATTTAACTACTCTGAACAATTTTATATCATCTGCAAATTTGAATACCTCACTTGTTGTATTTCTTTCCAGATCATTTATAAATATATTGAAAAGTAAGGGTCCCAATACAGATCCCTGAGGCACTTCACTGCCCACACCCTTCCACTGAGAAAATTGTCCATTTAATCCTACTCTCTGTTTCCTGTCTTTTAGCCAGTTTGTAATCCACGAAAGGACATCGCCACCTATCCCATGACTTTTTATTTTCCTAGAAGCATCTCATGAGGAACTTTGCCAAATGCCTTCTGAAAATCCAAGTACACTACATCTACAGGTTCACCTTTATCCACTTGTTTATTAACTCCTTCAAAAAAGTGAAGCAGATTTGTGAGGCAAGACTTGCCTTGGGTAAAGCCATGCTGACTTTGTTCCATTAAGCCATGTCTTTCTATATGTTTTGTGATTTTGATGTTTAGAATACTTTCCACTATTTTTCCTGGCACTGAAGTCAGGCTATCCAGTCTGTAGTTTCCCAGATCGCCCCTGGAGCCCTTTTTAAATATGGCGGTTACATTAGCCTCCAGTCTTCAGGTACAATGGATGATTTTAATGACAGGTTACAAATTTTTACTAATAGGTCTGAAATTTCATTTTTTAGTTCCTTCAGAACTCTGGGGTATATACCATCTGGTCCAGGTGATTTACTACTCTTAAGTTTGTTAATCAGGTCTACCACATTTTCTAGGTTCACCGTGATTTGGTTCAGTCCATCTGAATCATTACCCATGAAAACCTTCTCCAGTACGGGTACCTTCCCAACATCCTCTTCAGTAAACACCGAAGAAAATAAATAATTTAATCTTTCTGCGATGGCCTTATCTTCTCTAAGTGCCCCTTTATCCCCTCGATCATCTAACGATCCAACTGACTCCCTCACAGGCTTTCTGCTTCGGATATATTTTAAAAAGTTTTTACTGTGAGTTTTTGCTTCTATGGCCAACTTCTTTTCAAATTCTCTCTTAGCCTGTCTTATCAATGTCTTACATTTAACTTGCCGACGTTTATGCATTATCCTATTTTCTTCTGTTGGATCCTTCTTCCAATTTTTGAATGAAGATCTTTTGGCTAAAATAGCTTCTTTCACCTCCCCTTTTAACCATGTTGGTAATCGTTTTGCCTTCTTTCCACCTTTCTTAATGTGTGGAATACATCTGAATTGTGCTTCTAGGATGGTATTTTTTAACAATGACAACGCCTCTTGCACACTTTTTACTTTTGTAGCTGCTCCTTTCAGTTTTTTTCTAACTATTTTTCTCATTTTATCAAAGTTTCCCTTTTGAAAGTTTAGCACAAGAGCCGTGGATTTGCTTACTGTCCCCCTTTCCAGTCATTAAATCAAATTTGATCATATTATGATCACTATTGCCAAGCGGCCCCACCACTGTTACCTCTCTCACCAAATCCTGTTCTCCACTGAGAATTAGATCTAAAATTGCTCCCTCTCTCTTTGGTTCCTGAACCAATTGCTCCATAAATCTATGATTTATTCCATCCAGGAACTTTATCTCTCTAGCGTGTTCCGATGATACATTTACCCAGTCAATATTGGGGTAATTGAAGTCTCCCATTATTACCGCACTACCAATTTGGTTAGCTTCCCTAATATCTCTTAGCATTTCACTGTCAGTCTCGCCATCTTGACCAGGTGGATGGTAGTATAATCCTATCACTATAGTCTTCCCCGACACACAAGGGATTTCTACCCATAAAGATTCAATTGTGCATTTAGTCTCGTGACATATTTCTTTACTTATTATTTTTTGACCTGGCAATTTTTTCTTGTTCTTTTCTTCTTCCAGCTCAGTTAGAATGAGAGCTGGGGATCTGCTGCTATGAACCCTCATTTGCATCAGGGACTTTTCCCCCTATTTTATAACTCCCCCTCCTCCCAACATATTGGGTCATTTATAGCTGTGTGATATGTGGGCAGGAGAGAGAGAGAGATGGAGAATCTGTAGAGACCCATATGTAAATTTACTATTTATACCACTATAAGAGGGGACACTTAACTTGGGGTGAGGTTTGGGGGAGCAGTTTTCCATACACAGTCAGAGGTACGAATAGCAAATTTGACATCACTGAAGATTTACCGTCATTTGGAGCGATGAAAGGTAAACGAGCAGTTGATTTGTGCAATGTACTCTCTACCTAGCTTGATTGAAGCTCTCTCCCTCTCTCTCTCCTGCCTGAACCGGCATCTGCGATAAAACCTTTTCGATCAGTAACACACCTGTGGTAGGTTAATCCGTCTGTGATGCGAAAAATAGCGTGGGTGTAATGAATGTATCATGTGTTGCAGAAATCACCAATGCAGGAGCAGGGAAATTACCCTAATTATGCCCCCTTTTTATCACGGGCGCTATTTCCACTATATTTATAGCACTTTGATGAATCTAGGCCATAGTTTGGTCATTGTAGTGACAGTCCTGGGATGGAGGCCGTGCACCAGGACTCCTTCAGAGTCCCTACAATCATGGATGCTGAATCTGATTAGTAGGTATCACTCAAAAGCAAAGACTATGTTTCCCCCTCTCTCTGTAGAGTCTTGTATGCTGCCTCTACCCTTATCCCAGCCCCAGCCAACTGAGGGAGAGGAAGCCTGACCTGGGGCTCTAATTGGGGACTTTCTTTATGACAGTGTACATTAATATGTTATTTACATGTGCATTATTGTTACCATTTATTTTCCAGTGGGGATGCTAATATGCACTCAAATGTCCCAATTAAACATATATATATATATATATATATATATATATATATATAGATAGATAGATAGATAGATAGATAGATATATTTAAATTTCCTTTTAAGGCATTAAGGTTAGATGTGCTAGCCAGCATAACTGTCTGATTTCCTTAATGCAGCCTTGTAATGCCACAAATTTTAACCACAACTCAGGAGGTGAAGTTAACTTGAGCTGCATTAGTAGACCATGTTAATTTGGACCTCCTGGCTTTCTGACCCCTAGCTAACTCATTCCCTTTCCTCCCAAATCCTGACACTGGTCTCTATGCCCACCCCACCCAAGTAGATAAGGGTCTTCTGGTCCATATAACTTCTGTCTCCTGAGACCAAACTAACCTCTCCAATTTTTCAAAAGCCAGCAGAAGTAATCTAGTCTTCCAGTGAAGATTTTGAAGATTGTAAGGGATGAGTTTGTCTTCGTGGACTGAGAAGGATATCGAGTTGAGGGCAGTTGTGCCCAGAGAGACTTATCTGATCCAGAAACACAGCACTGAATGTAGCCCTCAAGCCCAGCTAGCCCTTTTCAAGGCCCAAGATCCAATCAGGTTCCTCAGGGGTGTGGTTATTGGCCCTGGTAGTAGGATTGATAATCAGTGACCTTTCCTGACTGGTGGATCTTTTCTATAGTGGAAGTGTGTGTTCTTATTATGAACTCCAATTCATAGTGCTGCATAAAATGATTTTTTCAGCTCAAAGAACATTCAATATTGGGATGGCCACATTGTGAGGTTGCTTACAATGCAGAGCAGAACACACCTCCCTTGTACATGGGTTATGGGAATGTGAGGAGATACAAAACTTTTGGAAGGGATTTGGACTATAGGATATCAAATGATTGGCTTCTCAACTATTGAATCCAGTTTTATGCATTTTGGGATTGCTATCTATGTTGCAGGGTCAAAATAGGGGGATGTTGCATTTGTCTTAAAAGCTTGTATAACTGCAACTAGATGTATATTAATTAATTGGTTGTCTCAGAGTGCTTTTCTCATTAATCGATGTAAGGTAGAAATATTAGAGCTGATTGGCCTTGGGTATAAAACTTCCCAAGGGAAATTGGAGTGGTTCCAAGAGAAGTTTGTACATATTTGGGAAGACAAATTGATACCACTCAATACACAAAAATGATTCACGAAAATGTGAATTTAATGAAAACAGGAGACATGCAATGAATATTTTGATTCCACATTCCGTGTTCAAGAACTAGATGGAAATTACATCTCAGTGTTATAAGAATGGAAATGAGCATTGTGGTAAGATGTTAACATTAGAAGCTCTAAACATGGTGAGTGGAGGAGGCGAGTGGTTCTACAGTAAGAGTTCTGTATTGTGAAAGTATATTTTTTACTGCTCTGTTTTTCTATATTATGTCTTTATGAAAAAAGTCAATAAAGATATTAGTTAAAAAAAACAAACAGGCAAGTAACACACATAACCATGTTGTTTTTAATGTTTCCCCTTTTTGGGGAAAGTTGCAGGTTGTTTCCTGGGCTAGATTTGGGCTAGATTGTATCTGCAGAACCTATTTATATGATATCAATCAACTAAGATAATATAAAAACCACAGAACCACATGCAATACAGTCAATGTTTCGTTTATGCTTTGTCAAATTAGAAAATTCATATAAGACAAAAATTAAATTCACAATTCAGTTCCTCTTCTGTATACTTTTCAGAGCTGCAAAATCGGTTTTCACTCTTGTTCACCTCTGCTGCTGAATGAAAATGGTTCTTTAGGCTGACAAAGGTTGTCAATCATAACAACAATTCAAGTTCTGCATCATTGTCATTGTTTTTTTTTCTCTTGTCATGAGCATTCCTCAGTATGTCACAACTGTATGTCTTCATTTCTTGTACGCTCTCTTGTTCATCTCCTTAGTATATCTGCTTGACAGCATTTACCATATATAAACCATTGAGTTCTGACACACAAAATCAGCACTTAACCTAACTCAAGCCAGTCTTCTGCTGGGTGAGAATTTCAAAATGCACAAAAAGATAGGCAGTTCCACTCTAAATCAGTTGTTCACATTTCACATGATCAGTTGCATGATTTGTTCTACTCTCTCAATCTGTTTATTAACATAGTACACACAGTGAATGACAGCAGAAAAATGCTATCCACCTCATTCATTCTGCCTAGTCGTCCTGCCCACAGTGCTAAGAATACGTCTCTGCTGCCAGTCACTGAGTGACCACCTGCAAAATTTCTGTTTATTCAGGACAGCTCTTTTTGTCTTTTTATCTTTGTACTCCACTATCTTGGATAGTAAACAATACAATATTCCTATTTAGTTGTCTGTAGTAACTACCTTTCTGATACCTAATCACAAGGATCTGTAACAATCTAAATGCCTAGCAATTTTAATGTGACTTATTGCAAAAACATTGAGCCTCCTAGTTCCCTGGAGTGGCTTGCCAGACATTAGTGCCTGTGTTTCTGCTTGGACTTCTAGTTAATTACAGAACTTTCAGCCTGTTTGACTGACTCAGGTGCTAGTTTCTGTCATCACAGTATAATCTAAATAGCTAACATTACTTGTGAGATTCCTAGGTTTCCTTGTATAGCCTGTCAAACAGATTGTGCTATGTGAGCATTTCCTCTAGGATTTCTGGTTATTATAGAACATGCAGTTTTAAGAGAAGCAGAATCAAGATGGTGACTGCTGTAGCTGCTCCCAGTGGGTACCACTGAAGTTCCCTTTTCCAAATGATACAACTGGCTCCAATATGGCCAAGGAAAGGAGGGAAGAAGAGCAAACCCCAGCGAGTCTATTGTCCCAATAGTGGGCCCTATCAACTCATTTTTCCAGTGGCCAGGTGTGGCTGAGACCTCTTAAAGAAGATCGGATAATTGGGAGATGTGAAAGTAGTGTCTTCGGTCTCTGAGGCCTCACTCTGCTCATTGGAGCATACCCCACCTCTGTTGTGGGCTATAAAGCATTCCTATACCTCAGCCATTGATGGCTTCTGAGAAGTTTCTTTTGGATCAGGTGCCAGGCCTTGTGAGATATCCAGGACTTGGAGAAGGAGTAGTCCTGTGCGATGTTGAGAAAACAAGAGTGCATGTCTGGTTGGAGTTCCTGAAGTTTCTGGTATCTGGTAGGAACTATCAATCTAAAACTGTCAGGCTTTGGTGGGGCACCATTTGATTGAGGAAGATGAGAGATGGATCACTGAAACCTTCAGCCCATCTTTGGACCATGGTAGTGAGGTCCCTATGCCAATACCAGTATCAGGAATCCCAGTAGTAACACCTCAGAAAGACATGCTGCAGGAAATTTTGAAAATGTCCAGGAGAAAAGAGGCCTCAAATTCAGTAGTATAAAGCAACTTTGTTCCTTTTCTATTTATTTATTTTCTATTTATGCAAATTTGCAAATAGTCTAAAAGAAATTACACTTGGGAAAAAAATGACACATCAGCAAAAGAAATAAATGAAGGAGAAAAAACCTAAGAGAAGAAAATTTCCAAATAAGGAAATTATATCAATAAGAACTAGCTACGCTAACATTATTCAATACTAATCATGATATGATCTCAAATGACATGCATCTTGAAAAAGATATACAGAAAGGCTTATCACTCAGGAATTTTGTTATTTGTGCAGGATCAAAAAAATATATAATGAGTATTTTGAAACGTACTCTGGCATTTATTTATTTTTTTATACTGACATTAGAGGGCACATCATATCGGTTTACATCTGAACAAAAGGTGAAAAATACAAAAAACAGGGAGGGGAAAAGGGGAGCAACAAGAGTAACAATTTGCAACAAAGGTGCTGCAGCTAGAAGGAGGCTCTATATGTGAGCCTGAAAAGTTGAAATTAAAGGGTTACAACAAAAATTAAGAATTGCGCAACTAATTTATTAACCTACTCTGAGATATTAAAAAAAAAGCTTATGCCTCCTTTGACTATTATTAGCAGGAAAATCTCACACTCTAAAATCTATAAAGGAAATATCTTTCTCACAGAAAAACATTTCGAGAATCCAATCATGATCCTGCTCCAAGGCAAAATTAATCAGTAGCATAAAACCTATAACCAGCTCAAGGTCTGACTTTTCAAAAAACGTGACGTCTAAAGCATGAAAGGATAATCAATCACCCCCGCTGATCAATACCCCCACTGTTCTTCTTCCTAGAATGTGGAAGATAATAAACTTTAACAGTTGGGAGTACCTTGTCTCCAGCAACTATAAGAATTTCCGTAAGATATCTTTTGAACATCTCCACAGCTAAAACAAATGGTTTCTCAGGAAAATTCACAAATCTGACAGTATTTACCAAATTCTCAATTTTAGCATACAAAATCTCATGTTCATTAATCAATGAAAGATTGGTATCCTGGAGTTTCTGAATGTCAAAGACATTCAGACTCTTTCTGCAGATTTTGCTATTGGGCCAAATACTTGGTCTTGAAATCTTTCATCTATGATGAAAGTTCCTTAACATGGCCCCCAATTAATTTTCATCTGCACAATGACCTCTCAAATCACATCTAAGGTCACCATGCTGGATTTGATAGGAACTGACCAATAGATTTCCATTCAAGTCTGGGACAGTAATCTCAAGACATCCTTCTCCTTCTTTGGTATGCACATCTCTTGCCCACCAATGGGATCTGTCCCAAATGCCCCCTGAAACTTGGGGCAGACTCAGCAATTCAGAAACCACTGTATCTCTCCCCAAATCTGTTTCAGTAGACACCATTCCCAAAGCAAATTCTACTGTAATCAAGGCACTGTGTAAGTGGGTAATGATATCATTGAGATTTCTGGGGAAAAGGCCATACACACACTCTCCAGGACTCAATGAAACTTCCTTGGAGAGAGCTGTGCTTCAGCTCAAAGTGCTCCAAGGACACTCTGGGGCAGCTGGAGTTGCATCCTAATCACAGTATCTCAGGCCAAGAAGGGATGAGATTGGGAGCTTCATGGTGGACTTCTGATATCACCCCTTCCTTTTCTATTACCGTATTAGGTAAGAAATAAGAGATAATATAGACAAGAAACGTATTTAGCTGCAGACACGACAGGGATTTGGCCACTGCAATGCTTGTCTAGTCCAATATTTTGGACCTCCTCAAACCAACTCTAGAGGGAGTGCTGACAGTGGAAATTTAATATGTTGATGTAAGTTTGGTCTTGCTGGTAAGAAGGCACTTAAATTTTGCAACAAAAACATTTTCTTGGAGTGGAACATTATTACTGGTCATTTATATATCTCCAGGTGATGCATTGTTCTCTAGCACCGAGGATGCACTCACAGGCCTACTGCCCAGGAGGGAAGGGTTAGGTCAGCTGTCATAGTTGGTAATTTAATTATTAGGAATGTAAACAGCTGGGTGACTGGTGGGCATGAGGATCACCTGGTAACATGCCTACCTGGTGCGAAGGTGGTGGATCTCATGCATCTCCTAAATAGGATTTTAGACAGTGCTGGGGAGAAACCAGCTGTGGTGGCACATTTGGGCACCAACAACATAGGAAAATGTGGGAGGGAGGTTCTGAAGCCAGGCTCTTAGGTAGAAAGCTTAAATCGAGAACCTCCAGGGTAGCATTTTCTGAAATGCTCCCTTTTCTACATGTAGGACCCCAGAGGAGACAGAGCTCTGGAGTCTCAATGTGTGATGAAAAGATAGTGCAAGGAAGAGGGATTCAGTTTTATAAGGAACTGGGGAACCTTTTGGGGAAGGTGGAGTCTTTTCCAAAGGAATGATCTCCACCTTATCCAGGATGGAACCAGGCTGCTAGCACTAATATTTAATAATAAGATTGGCTTAGTTTAAAAGCTGCTCTCAGGGGAAATTCAACAGTCGCTCAGAGTGCATGGTTCAGAGGGAGGTATCTTCAAAGCATACTAATGAAGCAGAGTTAGGGCATCACAAGATAGAGGTTCAAATAATAAGAAATGTAGTCCATGTGCCTATAATTAAGGACTCACCTGAGCTAAAAGATTCCAATTTATCCCTGTCAACTGAAAAGCAGAATGTTAATACAAAAAAAAACACACTTTGAAATGTTTGTATGCTAATGCCAGTAGTCTAAGAAGTAAGAAGAGAGAGTTAGAGGGTATAACACTGAATGATGACATAGACTTAATTGGCATATCGGAGACATGGGTAAAGATGATAACCAATGGGATAATGCTATACCTCACAATGATAGAGAGGAGTAACTTGGTGGAAGGGTGGAGCTTTATGTCAGGATAGCATACAGTCCAACAGGATAAAGATCCTGCAAGATACTAAATGCACAATCAAATCTTTATGGGTAGAAATCCCTTATGTGTTGGGGAAGAGTATAGCGATAGGAGTACATCACTGTCCACCTGGCCAAAATGATGAGATGGACAGTGAAATGCTAAGAGAATTTAGCTTATTAAGGGCCTCATTTTCTAAAGTATCGCAGGCTTGCAATACTTTAGAAGATGAGGGGCGGGCGGCGGGCCTGCGCTAGCTGGCAGCGATCACAGCATCACGGTGTGATCTCTGCTGGCTTCGCACCCAATAGCGCCACCATAGGAGGTGTAGCTATTAGGAGCGAAATAGGCAGCGAAAAGGCATTTACCATTTCGCTGTGCATGCCATTGTCGCGGAGTCGGCCCCGGTGATGCCCCGACTCCTCCTCTTCTGGGCCGACTCTGCCCCCATTTTGGTATCGCACGTGAAAAGGGACATTTCACATGCGAAACGTCCCTTACCGCGTGTGATACGCTTGGAAAATGAGGCCCTAAATTGGTAGTGAAGTAATAATGGGAGATTTCAACTACCCAACAACAATGGTGCAGGAACAAATCTTCAATTCCACAAATTCTCAAAGTAAATTTATCTTTATTTGGTTCAGAAGAATAAACCTGGCAACTCCACAGGTAAATCAATGTTCATTTATATAAAGTCCCCCGACACGGTCCCGTGTTTCGCGGCGGCTGCATCGGGAGGGACCACAAGTGTTTAAACAATCTGTAAACAAAGAATAAACATATAGTGGAATCTAACAACAAGCTACTATTTTCAAAACATTCAAATCAGTAATATATACCATTTTCAGCCATCATGGAGCGCAAGTGCCCTCAGTCTGACAAACCTTTAAAGCAGAGAATTGGCGCAAAACAGAGATCCCTCGCGAGATCCTCTAACCAATCACCACAGAGCACACATCAATCAAAAAGATACCACTCAATCTCCTTATTAAGACCTCCCGGGCTGACAGTATCCAACGTGTATATCCATCTTTGCTCTCTCCTTCCCAGTATCTCAACGAAGTCAAACAGTCTAACTTCAGTTAGTCAGCCAGAGTGACTCACTGCTCTCTTGATTAACAAATGTTGGTACCTATTGATTTTCAGAAGACGTTCAACAATGTCCCTCATGATAGGTTTCTAAGAAAACTAAAAAGTCATGGGATAGGAGGTGATGTCATTTTGTGGATTGCAAACTGGTTAAAAGACAGGAAACAGAGAGTAGGATTAAATGGTCTGTTTTCACAGTGGAAAAGGGTAAACAGCGGAGTGCCTCAGGGATCGGTACTTTTTAATATATTTATAAATGGTCTGGAAAGGGGTATAAGTGAGGTGATCAAATTTGCGGATGACAAAAATTATGCAGAATAGTTAAATCTCAAGCCGATTTTAATAAATTGTAGGAGGACCTTGTGAGACTGGAAGATTGGACTTCCAAATGGCAGATAGAATTTAATGTGGACAAGTGCAAGGTGATGCATATAGGGAAAAATAACACTTACTGTAGTTATACAATGTTAGCTTCTGTCTTAGGAGTTATCACCCAGGAAAGAGATCTAGGCATCATAGTGGATAATACATTGAAATCATTGGTTCAGTGTGCTGTGGAAGTCAAAAAAGCAAATAGAATGTTAGGAATTATTAGGAAGGGAAAGGCAAATAAAACAGTGGATTTCATAATGCCTCTGTATTGCTCCATGGTGAGACCACACCTTGAATACTGTGTGCAATTCTGGTCACATCACAAAAACTATATAGTTGTACTGGAGAAAGTGCAGAGAAGGGCGACCAAAATGATAAGAGGCATGAAATATTTGCCCTTTGAGGAAAGGCTATAGAGGTTAGGGCTGTTCAGGTTGTAGAAGAGATGACTGGGAGGGGGGGGGGGGGATATGATAGAGGTCTTCAAAATCATGAAAGGATTTGAACAGGTTAATGTAAATCAGTTATTTACTCTCTCAGATAATTGAAGAACTAGGCGCACTCCACAAAGTTAGCAAGCAACTCATTTAAAACAAACAATGACAATTCTTTTTTACTCAGTGAATAGTTAAGCTCTAGAATTCATTGCCAGAGAATGTGGTTACAGCAGTTAGTGTAACTGGGTTTAAAAAAAAGGGTTGGATGTTCCTAGAAGAAAAATCCATAAACTGCTATTAATCAATAAGGAATAGTAGCTTGAGATTTATTTAATGATGTTTGGATTCTTGCCAGGTACTTGGATTGGCCACTGTTGGAAACAAGATGCTGGGCTTGATGCACCCTTGATTGTTGTGAATGAAGGGCAGCTGGAGAGGGGGTGTTGTAGACACCACCTCCTGGAGTGGTGCAGGACTGGAAGAGAGTGTGGATGATCTGGTAAGGTTGGAGTGCTGGAACAAGCTGCAGACGGCTGGAGCACTGGAAAAATGTACATGCTGGGCTGGAACACTGGAACTGAGTGCTAGTAAGGGTGGAACTGGAACAGAGTGAGGTAAGCATGGGATTGGATGCAGGTAAGCATGGAACTGGAACACTGGAGCTGAGTGCTGGTATGGGTGGAACCGGAACACAGGAACAGAGTGAAGGTAAGTGTGGAGCTGGATGCAGGTAAGCGTGGAACTGGAACACTGGAGCTGAGTGCTGGTAAGGGTGGAACCGGAACACAGGAACAGAGTGAAGGTAAGTGTGGAGCTGGATGCTGGTAAGCGTGGAACTGGAACACTGGAGCTGAGTGCTGGTAAGGGTGGTATAGGAGCACAGGAACAGAGTGAAGGTAAGCACAGAGCTGGATGCAGGTAAGCATGAAACTGGAATGTTGGAACAGACAGGGACTGAGTGCAAGCAAGCATACAAGTGGGATTCAGGAGACAGGGAGAAGGGCAAGACAGACTAGGGCAAGACAGAACAAACCAGGACAAGGACTACACAGAACATGGAACATAGAGTGCCTGAAGGCAGCATTGTCAAAGAAGACCCTAAGGGGCAAAGCAGAGAGAGGCCTAGAAGCAGGGAGAGACCTGGGGGTCTCAGAGCTAGGCCAGGGGGTCAGGAAACAGAGAAGCCAATGGCAGGTTACCAGGCAAGGAAGGGACAGAAGGCCCCGCAGGCCACAGAGCAAGGCTTGGAACAGAAGACTGGGTGGCCACAAGGCAAGACCAAAGCAAGCTGGGAACAGAAGGCCCAGAGGCCATGGGATAGGGAAAAGCAAGGCTGGAGTGAAGGCCTAGAGGCTGTGAGACAAAGCTAGGAATAGCTTGAGAAAGCCTCAAGACAGAGAGGACTAGAGCAGGGATCCAAGAAGGTCTCCATGCCAAAGTATTGAGGCATGGGAGAGACAGAGTTAAATAGGGCTGGAGTCTGGTTGTGGCACAGACAGGACATAAGAACATAAGAACATAAGAAATTGCCATGCTGGGTCAGACCAAGGGTCCATCAAGCCCAGCATCCTGTTTCCAACAGAGGCCAAAACCAGGCCACAAGAACCTGGCAATTACCCAAACACTAAGAAGATCCCACGCTACTGATGCAATTAATAGCAGTGGCTATTCCCTAAGTAAAATTGATTAATAGCCATTAATGGACTTCTCCTGCAAGAACTTATCCAAACCTTTTTTGAACCCAACTACACTAACTGCACTAACCGCATCCTCTGGCAACAAATTCCAGAGCTTTATTGTGCGTTGGGTGAAAAAGAATTTTCTCCGATTAGTCTTAAATGTGCTACTTGCTAACTTCATGGAATGCCCCCTAGTCCTTCTATTATTCGAAAGTGAAAATATCCAAGTCCCATCTACTCATTCAAGACCTCTCATGATCTTAAAGACCTCTATCATATCCCCCCTCAGCCATCTCTTCTCCAAGCTGAACAGCCCTAACCTCTTCAGCCTTTCCTCATAGGGAAGCTCTTCCATCCCCTTTATCATTTTGGATGCCCTTCTCTGTACCTTCTCCATTGCAACTATATCTTTTTTGAGATGCGACGACCAGAATTGTACACAGTATTAAGGTGTGGTCTCACCATGGAGCGATATAGAGGCATTATGACATTTTCCGTTCTATTAACCATTCCCTTCCTAATAATTCCTAACATTCTATTTGATTTTTTGACTGCTGCAGCAGACTGAGCCGATGATTTTAAAGTATTATCCACTACGATGCCTAGATCTTTTTCCTGGGTGGTAGCTCCTAATATGGAACCTAACATCGTGTAACTACAGCAAGGGTTATTTTTCCCTATATGCAACACCTTGCACTTGTCCACATTAAATTTCATCTGCCATTTGGATGCCCAATTTTCAAGTCTTGCAAGGTCTTCCTGTAATGTATCACAGTCTGCTTGTGATTTAACTACTCTGAATAATTTTGTATCATCCGCAAATTTGATAACTTCACTCGTCATATTCCTTTCCAGATCATTTATATATATATATACATATATATATATTGAAAAGCACCGGTCCAAGTACAGATCCCTGAGGCACTCCACTGTTTACCCTTTTCCACTGAGAACATTGACCATTTAATCCTACTCTCTGTTTCCTGTCTTTTAACCAGCTTGTAATCCACGAAAGGACATCGCCTCCTATCCCATGACTTTCTAGTTTTCGTAGAAGCCTCTCATGAGGGACTTTGTCAAATGCCTTCTGAAAATCCAAATACACTACATCTACCGGTTCACCTTTATCCACATGTTTATTAACCCCTTCCAAAAAATGAAGCAGAATTGTTAGGCAAGACTTCCCTTGGGTAAATCCATCTTGACTATGTTCCATTAAATCATGTCTTTCTATATGCTCTACGATTTTGATCTTGAGAATAGTTTCCACTATTTTTCCCGGCACTGACGTCAGGCTCACTGGTCTATAGTTACCCGGATCGCCCCTGGAGCCTTTTTTAAATATTGGGGTTACATTGGCCACACTCCAGTCTTCAGGTACAATGGATGATTTTAATGATAGGTTACAAATTTTAACTAAGAGATCAGAAATTTCATTTTTTATTTCCTTCAGAACCCTAGGATGCATACCATCCGGTCCAGGTGATTTTCTACTCTTTAGTTTGTAAATCTGGCCTACTGCATCTTCCAGGTTCACAGTGATTTCGTTCAGTTCGTCTGACTCACCACCCCTGAAAACCATCTCCGGAACTGGTATCTCCCCAACATCCTCATTAGTAAACATGGAGGCAAAGAATTAATTTAGTCTTTCTGCAATGGCCTTATCTTCCCTAAGAGCCCCTTTAACCCCTCTGTCATCTAATGGTCCAACCGACTCCCTCACAGGTTTCTTGCTTTGGATATATTTTTAAAAGTTTTTATTATGAGTTTTTGCCTCTGTGGCCAATTTCATTTCAAATTCTCTCTTCGCCTGTCTTATCAATGTTTTACACTTAGCTTGACAATGCTTATGTTTTATCTTATTTTCTTCAGATGGACCCTTCTTCCAATTTTTGAAGGATTTTTTTTGGCTAAAATAGCCTCTTTCACCTCACCTTTTAACCATGACGGTAATTGTTTTGCCTTCCTTCAACCTTTCTTAATGCGTGGAATACATATGGACTGCACCGCTAGGATTGTATTTTTAAACAATGTCCATGCCTGTTAAACACTTTTAACCTTTGCAGCTGCACCTTTCAGTTTTTTTCTATTTTCCTCATTTTATCAAAGTTTCCCTTTTTAAAATTTAGTGTTAGAGCTGCAGTCATTAGTTTAAATTTGATCATGTTATGATCACTGTTGCCAAGTGGCCCCACCACCGTTACTTCTCTCACCAAATCTTGTGTTCCACTAAGAATTAAATCTAAAATAGCTGCCTCTCTTGTTGGTTCCTTAACCAATTGCTCCATGAAGCAATCATTTATTACATCCAGGAACTTTATGTCTCTAGCAAGTCCTGATGTTACATTTACCCAGTCAATATTGGGGTAATTGAAATCTCCCATTATTATTGCACTGCCAAATTGGTTTGCTTCCCTGATTTCTCTTAGCATTTCATCATCTATCTGACCATTTTGTCCAGGTGGATGGTAGTATGCTCCTATCACTATACTCTTACCCAACACACATGGGATTTCTACTCATAAAGATTCTACTCAGCATTTAGTCTCTTGTATGATCTTTATCCTGCTGGACTCTATACCCTCCTGGACATAAAGTGCCACACCCCCACCAAGTTGATCCTCCCTATCATTGTGATATAATTTGTACCCTGATATAGCATTGTCCCATTGGTTATCCTCCTTCCACCAAGTCTCTGTGATGCCAATTATGTCAATCTCATCATTTGCTGCTATACACTAACTCTCCCATCTTACTTCTTAGACTTCTGGCATTGGCATACAGACATTTCAAAGTGTGGTTTTTCCTTGTTTTAACAACCTGCTTTTCAGTTGTTTGGGATAATTCGGAATTCATTAGCTTTGGTGATTTTTTACATATAGGCATATGAACTATGTTTGCAATTAATGGAACCTCTCTGTTGGGGATGCCCTAACTCTCCTGTTTCATTAGTATCCTTCAAGGATACATTTCTCCGAACCATGCACTGCTGAGTGACTGTTGGTTTTCCCCCTTGTTCTAGTTTAAAAGCTGCTCTATCTCCTTTTTGAAAGTTAGTGCCAGCAGCTTGGTTCCACTCTGGTTAAGGTGGAGCCCATCCTTTCGGAAAAGTCTCCCCTTTCCCCAAAAGTTTCCCCAGTTCCTTACAAAGCTGAATCCCTCTTCCCTGCACCATCGTCTCATCCATGCATTGAAACTCTGGAGCTCTGCCTGCCTCTGGGGACCTGCACATGGAACAGGAAGCATTTCAGAGAATGCCACCCCGGAGGTTCTGGATTTCAGCTTGCTACCTAAAATCCTAAATTTGGCTTCCAGAACCTCTCTCCCACATTTTCCTATGTTGTTGGTGCCCACATGTACCATGACAACTGGCTTCTTCCCAGCACTGTCTATAATCCTATCTAGGTGATGCGTGAGGTCTGCCACCTTCGCACCAGGCAGGCAAGTTACCAGGCGGTCCTCACGTCCACCAGCCACCCTGCGATCTACATTTCTAATAATCGAATCACCAACTATGATGGCCGACCTAACCCTTCCCTCCTGGGCAGTAGCCCTGGGAGATTTGTCCTCAGTGCGAGAGGACAATACATCACCTGGAGAGCAGGTCCTTGCTACAGGATCACTTCCTGCTACACGAGGGTGATGTTCTCCTATTGGGAGACCTTTCTGATCCAAGGCAGCACTGGGGCTGCCAGAATGGATTTGGGACTTGGCTACTATGTCCCTGAAGGTCTCGTCAATGTACCTCTCTGTCTCCCTCAGCCAGGGGAATGAGCTCATGGAGGTCCCCTGCTGGTGTGGAGGCAGAAGCACAGGCAGAGGACAGGAGCCAGAGAATGTTGGAGAACAGTCCAGATCCGGGCTCATTGGGACCCTGGTGGAGAGGAGGCTGAGCAGCAGCCAGAACTAAAACATTGGTCTGACTCAGTATGGCATATCTTATGTTCTTATGTACTTAATTGATCTGAGAAGGTGAGCGTACTGGTTCCTGGACAACTAATTATTAGTTTGATTCCCACCTTCCCACTCACATTGTCTCATTTTTTGATATACAGATTATCATCCTCACTATGAGGACAGTGTTGAGAATAGTCAGTCGCTTAAAATAAAAATTCATTAACCCTGATTTTAGTGAAAGACTAATTTCATTCCTGTTACTGGTCATTTTCTATTTAACATTAATCATCTAGTTATCATATTTAGGAAGCATAGGGGCAGAATTTCAAAGGGTTACACGCGTAACTCCCGAAAAGTTGCCCCAAGCTGCCCCTGCGCGCGCCGAGCCTATCTTGCATAGGCTTGGCGGCGCGCACAAGCCCGAGATGCACGTATGTCCCGGGCTTCGAAAAGGGGCAGTCCGGGGGTGGTCAGAGGGTGGAATCGAGTGCTCCGACAGAGTGGTCTGATTTCGGAGCGGCCTCAGAGGGAACGGAGGAAGGCTGCGCGACTCGGCACACGCAAGTTGCACAATTGTGCACCCCCTTACGCACGCCGACCCTGGATTTTATAACATGCACGTGGCTGCACACGCATGTTATAAAATCTTGCGTAGATTTGTTTGCGCCGGGTTGCGTGAACAAATCTACGCCCCGCGGAGGTTTTAAGATCTGCCCCATAGGTTTTAAAAAACACACTTAACAAGTACATTTGAAAACCCTAATCCCATTTAACAACCCTTAAACCCTTAAATATACTCCTTAATCAGCCTTTAAGACTTTATCAACTCAAAAATTAAGATGCAGACAGAAGCCCAGCAGAGAGATGGGACCCATTCAGCCTTTTGCACTGAGTACCACATGTATAATTATTTATTTAATATTCCATCTTTCAGCCACTTTAAAGCAGATTACATTAACATACTGTTAGTATTTCCCTGCTACTAGAGGGTTTACAATCAAGGACGGCAACTTTCAAACTGGCGCATGGGTGCGCATTTTCGTGCATCGGCCCGTGCCCAGGGATAAGAACATTTTATAACATATATATACATGTTATAAAATAATCTGGCTGCGGACACATGTGCACCAAATTTAAAGTGAGCATGTGCAAATCCTGCGTCTACCATGTATGTCAGGGGATTTTAAAAGTGGCACATGCCAACACCATTGCTAGTTAAACCAGTTTGTCCCTAGTTTGTCCAGTTAAAGGGTAGGGATGTGCAGAAGGAAAACATTTATTTTGATTCGGTTTTCGTTTCACCGGGACCCAAATTCATTGCATTAGTTTCATAGGGGGAAAAACCAATTCGTTGATTAGTTTTATTCGTTTTCCGTTTTCCCATTAAAGTCAATGGGGGAAGTACTTGCAGCTTATTTTTGGCTGCAGAATTGGGATTTTCTTATCAATTCTGATGAAACTTCTGGGGAGCAATCATCAGAACAAGAAAAGAGCTCCAAGGTACTTAGACTGAGGCAAAGTGGCACCAAAGTGGCATGAATAGCCTAAGGCACAGTAAAGGGGTAAAAGGGTACCAGAAGTGGCAAGAGTGCTTTAACAGTGGTGCAAAGCAGCAGCAAGAGTGTAAAAAACATACCACAGCTTCAAAAGAGAGCACCAATAACAGTTGCATGAACCCTCGAAGGCAGCATGACTGGCAAAGTGGCAAGACAAGTGGCATCATCCTACAGCACAATGAAGGTGGAACATAGCAAGCAGAAAGAAAAAATCACAAGGTGCCGATAAAGGGACAAAGCAGCAGAAAGACTAGCACCAACACACTGAGGAACCATGATAGTGGCAAGAACACCACAAGGAGTAGAGTGAGTCATCTGGTGTATGGCAGCAAGGCAGAGTGGCAGAAAGTTGATAGGGGCAAGACAGGCTGGCAGAGCTGAGGTAGTCAGGACCCTGTGGTTTTGATAGGGGTAAGACAGGCTGTCCCCAGGGAGAGTTCCCTTTCCTTTGTGCAGGAAAGGACTCCCTAGAATGGGTTCGCCCCTAGAGTGGGGTGTTTCTGTTGTCGTCTAGTGAGCTCTCGCTGGTCTTTTATAATCTGGTGGATGTAGCAGATATACAAATGAGAATTGTGAAGGCCGAGACGGAGGAGGTTTCCATGTGAACAGCAGTTCAGTATGGGTCAGCGGGTATTAAGAGATAGGCTGGCTAGACCCGGGAAGAATTCCCTTTCCTTTGTGCAGGAAAGGGCTCCCTAGAATGGGTTGTTGGCCCCTAGAGTGGAGCATGAGCCTTCAAAGAGTGGCGAGTCGACATGGAGGAGGTTTCCATATGAACAGCAGCTCAACATGGGTTAGCAGGTGTTAAGAGATTAGCTGGCTACATCTGGGGAGAGTTCCCTTTTCTTTGCACAGGAAAGAGCTCCCTAGAATGGGTTGTCCCCTAGAGTGGAGCACAAACCTTCAAGCGTGGTGAGTTGACATGGAGGAGGTTTCCATGTGAACAGCAGTTCTGGTTCAACATGGGTCAACAGGTACTAAGAGACAGGCTGGCTACACCCAGGCAGACTTCTCTTTCCTTTGCGCATAAAAGGGCTCCCTAGAATGGGTTGGCCCCTAGAGTGGAGCATGGGCCTTCAAGCGTGGTGAATCGACGTGGAGGAGGTTTCCATGTGAACAGTGGTTCTGGTTCAACATGAGTCAACGGGTACTAAGATAGGCTGGCTACACCTGGGGAGAGTTACCTTTCCTGTGCACAGGAAAGTGCTCCCTAGAATGGGTTGGCCCCTAGAGTGTGGTGGTTCTGTTGGTGTCTAGTGAATACCCAGAAGCTATTAACTGTACTTATGCACTTCAGCTGATGACAAAGGAACTTAAAAAGCTCTCAGAAATAAGAAAACTGCTACTCAAGTACAAATCCCCATCCCCAGATGGCAGTACAGTTGGGTGTTGCTTCTGCATATGATGCATCATGCCAAAATTAGTTAGATGTCCCATTTGCTTGCCTCTGCTAATAGCCCTGGCATAGTAATTACACTGAGCAAAACATGGGTCCTCCTTGACTTTAAAGTGGCTCTAGATCACAGATTTCTTTCGTGATCCCTTCTCTATAGCCTTTGGGGTGGATGCTGGCACTGGAGCTGAAGTAGTGGGTGCACCCTGAGAAGCAATGCCAGAGGCATCAGTCACACTCTGTGCCTTTGCTGACTGCTCTTCCTCCTCCTCCTTATCAGTTTCATCTCTCCCCTGCAGCACTGAAGTGGAGACTGACAGAACTAACTAATCCTCCTAAACCTTCTTCAGCTATTACTGCTTCCATTTCTGATGATGAGAATCCCACACAAGATGAGTCTTCATTGGAATCAGAAGCAAACAGTGCCTGTGCTACATTTTCAATGCTAAGACGAGTCTGCTGTCACACTGCTGCTTTTGTGTCTTGCCCTTTTGTTTTACATGACTCAGCCTCCCCTTCCCTCACCTCCAAAACTACAGGGTCAGAAACAGGTGGTGGCGATGCATCATCTTTAAACTTCAGTTTTTTCCGGATGGAACTGCCTGCTCCTCCAGAGATTTTAGATTGGAACAGGTCCCTTTTTAACTTTAATGGGGGACTGGCACTGGTTTTTGAAGTGCATCCTCTGCCAGTCCCAATCACTTGACCACGTCTAGCTTTCTCTGACATCACGGATTTAATGTCACTGCCTACTAGGGATTTCAATTAAAAGAATTATTTCCAAAAGAGGCCTACTAGGGATTTGGCTTCAAAGAACACCGCTGTCCCAATATATGTGAGTCTGCAAAACTGCCCAATGACAGCCAGTGCACTGCCTTGTTGGCTTAAAAGAGCACTTCTGTACCAGATGCAGTGCCTTGATGTACACTACAACTGGGACCACTGTATGTGTACACAACAAACTTGTAACTACAAAAGAGGCCTACTGGGGATTTGGCTTCAAAGAGCACTGCTGTCCCAATATATGTGAGTCTGCAAAACTGCCCAATGACGGCCAGTGCACTGCCTTGTTGGCTTAAAAGAGCACTGCTGTACCAGATGCAGTGCCTTGATGTACACTACAACTGGGACCACTGTATGCACACACAACAAACTTGTAACTACAAAAGAGGCCTACTGGGGATTTGGCTTCAAAGAGCACCACTGTCCCAATATATGTGAGTCTGCAAAACTTCCCACTGATGCCCAGTGCACTGCTTTGTTGGCTTAAAAGAGCACTGTTGTACCAATATATGTGAGTCTGGAAAACTGTCCACTGACACCCAGTGCACTGCCTTGTTGGCTTAAAAGAGCACAGAGAGCCAATCTGAGTTCAATAAAAAAAACTGCAGTTAAAAAAAAAGCCTGACTGGCACAGCAGCAAAAATGAAGAAATATCTTTTTCAATGGAAAATTCTATCAAAGTAGCTAGCAATTGAATATATCTCTCAGCCACAACACCTAAATCCTGCTTGCAACCTACCCCAGGGGGGTAAGATCAGCAGCAAAATGCCAATGCAAGCAGTTTGTCTCAGTGGGGGAGACAGTCTGAGTTCAATAAAAAAAAATTGCAGTTAAAAAAAAGCCTGGCTGGCACAGCAGCAAAAACGAAGAAATATCTTTTTCAATGGAAAATTCTATCAAAGCAGCTAGCAATTGAATACAGATTTGAGACACTCAGACTAGCTGAGTAAACCTATCATCCCTGGACCACCTCCCCAGACCACCCCCACAAAGAAAGAGCGTGGCATGCCGCGTGCTTAAGGTATAAATAGTGCAGCATCATCAGGAATAGTGTCACAGAGCACTGAGTGAGAACAGCGATTGACTGCATTAGAAAAATGCTTAGCTCTGATTGGTTGCATTCTCGTCTCCTTGCTAACCTGTCTGACCCACTCTATGACAGGGCTGTGAGGTCACTTATGACTCACAGGAAAGGGCTGATTTTTCTTATGAATACTCCCACATGGCCTTCTCCTATTTTAAACAGCCGCTAAGAAATCACTGCGAACCAAAAGAATGAAACTAATATGATGGTGGGGGATCGCCATGCGTTTAGCGGACCCACAAATACAACAAATAGGGGCTTATTCTTGTGGATTGCACATTCGTTGAAAATGAATTCACATCCCTAATAAAGGGTGGGTCCTCCAAATCCCCCCCCCCCTCCAGTTTAATAGCCTTCACCCTGCCCAGTTAGCCCTGACCTTTAAAACCACGCAGATTTTTATTTTATAACTTACACCTCCTCCATAGAAGGGAACTGCACGCATGCCCAGGTAGGTAAGTATGAGCACATCTCTGGTTCATGCCCCAAAACATCCATGCCCTTTTTTGAAAACTTTGGACATGCACACTGTGGGAAATACACGCGTATCCAGGCAACTTTTAAAATCTGCTCAGCATGTACAAACCTAACTTATTCACGGATCCCTAATTAATGTATGTGCTAGGCTTTTAAAATTCACCTTTAAGTTTGTACCTGATACAATGAAGGTTAAAGTGACTTACTCAAGGTCATAAGGTGTGGAAGTGGGATTTGAACCCTGGCTTCCCTTGTTCATAGCCTACTGCTCCAATCGCTAGGTTACTCCTACTGTCTACCTATTGGAGAGAGGTTGTATGTGTGCACCCAGTGCATAGAGCTCCTTGCTCTCAGAACACAAGTCCAATCCCTGGAGGCCAGAATGGCAGACAGAGTAGTATATAGAGGAGACCTTAAGGGATATAATAAAGAGGTCCCAACTCTAATCTAGCAACCTTTCTGCTGCTTTGGAGGAGCAAGGTCACCTGGCAGCAGACCATCACCTTGGTATGTCAGGAAGTGATCCTGTATCTAGGATCTGCCCCCAAGGTGATGCTTTCTCTTCTCACAACGAAGGGTCACTGCCCAGGAGGGAAGTGTTAGTACAGCCATTGTAGTGAATGATTCATACATTAGGAAAATAGCTGGGTGGCTGGTGGGCATGAGGATTGCTTGGTAAATTGCTTGCCTGGTGCAAAGTTAGTAGACCTCATGTACCACCTAGATAAGATTTTAGAAAGTACCAGGAAGGAGCTGGCTGTCATGGTACATGTGGCTACCAATGACATAGGAAGATGCAGGAGAGAGTTTTTTTAGGACAAAATTTAGGTTTTTAGTTAGTAAATTGAAATCCAGAACATCCAGGGTTGCATTCTTAGAAATGTTCCCTGTTCCTCCTTCAGGATCCCAGAGACAGACGGAGCTCCAGAGTCTCAATGCAGACAGTGGTACAGGGAAGAGGGTTCTAGGTTTTTTAGGAACTGAGGAACATTCTGGGGAAAGGGGAGCCTATTTTGACAGGAAGAGCTCCATCTTAACCAGTGTGGAACCAGGCTGCTAGAAGAGATGAAAAGGAGCTGATTTGTATAATGCAGCCAGCAGAGATTGCAGTCTACAAAAGAACTCCTCTTGTTAGCATTATCACTTATAAGGTCTAAAATTCTTTATTGCTGTCAATTTTACAATGAATACTTCTGAATATTTCAGTAACAACAATCCCCCCAACCCCAACCCATTTCCCAAAAACTCTCCCCAAATCAAAGTGCCCCCTTACAATGGTCCAAATATACATTATCAGAGTGAGTCTTATAAAGAGTCTCTCTCTCACTCTCTGTGCGGGTAGGATATGTGCATAAACTACAGACATGCATGAGGAGTATTTTAGAAAATAGCATGCAGCAAGATGAACGTGTGCAGCCCTTTAAAAATGTACCCTTAGTTTCTTCTGCTGCTAGCAACACTATTAAAAATGATAGTGTCTGTAGAAGCACAAATTTAATTCTCTAAATTTAAAGCTTTTTTAAAATTCTTTTCTTTAATTTTAAACTTTGAAGCAAAAAGCTTCAAAATATCTGCCTTCTTCCTCTGAGATCCAAGAGAGGAGAAACAGAAAACAAAATGGTTAATGACTACTCAGATTGTTCGTAGTTTCACTTTTAGCTAAAAATAAAGAATGAAATCAATCCATAAAGCTGCCAGTTGGGATAGAATAGTTGAAAAAAAATGTTGAAACATGATTAGCCCTGCTTCTACCTTGTCCCATCCTCAACTGGCTTCACTCTGTCTCGCTTTGTTTCCCCATTAGAGTTTAATGAGATCAAACTAAATGAACCTAAAAGAATTTGTATTTTTCAGGGAAATTGTGCCCATTTAGTTTGAATAACCTAAACAAAATTGATTCTTTCGGATAAAATTTCAAATTTGGATAATCCAAATATAAATTCTAAATGTAAAAAACAAATGAGGTTTGAATACAAGGATGACCAACTCCAGTCCTCAAAAGTCAAAAACAGGCCTGGTTTCCAGGATATCCACAATGCATATGCATAAGATAGATTTATATATAATGGAGGCAGTGCATTACAATCTATCTCATATACATGCATTATGGATATCCTGAAAACCAGGTCTGTTTGTGACCCTCAAGGACTGGTGCTGGTCAACCCTGTTTTAACAGGGACACAAAAAAAATCATGCAGCATGCTCCCCTCAATTCACAAATTAGCACACACTAACTATAATTTCACACCTGCATTGGACTACATTAATTTTTTTTGCATGGATGATATATTAATGGCTCAGCTACCAGCAAGCATTTTGGCTTGCAGATGGAGCAGATGTACAAAACATAACACTGTAAAAGTATAGGCCTTTGAATTACAGTACGTATTCCCAACTTCTTTCAAAAAGCAAAGAAAAAGACGCTAACACATACTATTTTTGAAGACTTCCTACACAAATCAGCATTTATTTACACCATGAAAATGTTTTTTTTCAAACCAAAGGTAAA
Source organism: Rhinatrema bivittatum (assembly GCF_901001135.1). Taxonomy (NCBI): domain Eukaryota; kingdom Metazoa; phylum Chordata; class Amphibia; order Gymnophiona; family Rhinatrematidae; genus Rhinatrema; species Rhinatrema bivittatum. The sequence continues at coordinate 43,182,881 of NC_042620.1, forward strand.
TACATGATAATTTATTTATTTATTTATTTTTAATTTTTATATACCGAAGTTCTAGTAGGGACTACAAATCACTCCGGTTTACATAAAACGAAGAACTGCGTGTGTTCAAACATTGTTGTATACTCCACAATGTATAAGGCACAATGGTTTTACTGTCTCCCATAAAGGGCCATTCTGTAAGTTACTCTATATTGTCATGATACTGATGATCATTGCTTGCCTTAATGTGGTTCAGAAATCCAAAAACCACTGCCAGCATTCTGAGGTCAACCAGACTTTGTGCTTAACTGCAGAGATCTTTTCTGAGAGCTTTGAAACCCTGCCAGACTATATCTGTACTATTGCACTTTCAACCATGCCTGCAGTTACAAACCCACCAATATGTTTAGATATTAGTGGATTTTCAGTTTTCTCCACACATGGTACCACTGGAGAAAAAAGCTGGTTCTGGCCTTAACACTATAGGGTGCCCACATGGATGGGGATGGTCAGATGCCAGTGTACTCTGGGGACAGGACAAGGACAGGCATTAGCGTTAGTAGAATAGATGCGCTAGGACTGCCTGGGGGTATCATCTGATCCCAGTACTTTTAATCTTTGAAGACTCTCCGGGTTGAATGTTGTGTGAGAATGTGAGTCAGGCATTTATGGTAAGGGTGGCATAGCCTACACCATAATGCCATCACCTCCTAACTCTGATTTTGCCCCTTCCTCCTTTTCTATGTCTTCTAGCTACTTGGCAGGCATCAGAGACACATGTTTTTTGTCTGCTTTTATCCTCTCCCGGATGCCTCTTCTTTTACGTCCTCTCTTGAGGTCCAGATTCACCCAGAAATGACAACCAGCCCCATGTGCCAGGCTTACTTTTATAAAGGTTTGCAAGGATGCTGAGCCATGAGGAAAAGAGGACTGCACAAGTTCAGTTTAGTACATATGTGCTAATCTGAATAGCATCTACATGATATTAAATGATCAGCCAGATACAGCATGGAGATCCAAAACTTTTTGGAAGTATTCTATTGAAGTTGATTTTAGCATGTATGCTAAACAATGAGCTCAATGACTCAAACAATGACTCAAACAATGAGCTCAAAAACTTTTTGAGCTCACAGGCTGATTACTGCCTGCGGCCCTATGTGGGCGAGAGACAGCGGATTGAGAGTTCAGTGTGAGCGTTTTTTGCCTATGATATTGTCTCTAGTCTAGTCTTTTGATTAATGGTAAATAGTTGAAAACTATTTCCCTCTCTAGAGTGTTTTCACTTTTGTTGTGTGAATAACTTACTGAGAGGTGGTTGCTTCTGTTTAGTGCTAAACAATGTAGTACATAACATGTTAAATTACATTTTAGTAATCACATTAAAAGTTTTAGCAAGTGCAAGCTAAAGAAAGTTGCAAACATTTTAGTGAATAGGAGCCTTTAAATATAATTTAGAAAAATAAGTGTCATAGGAATATTTCCTATATATAGGAAACAAGGTTATTGATGATAAGATAATAGGTATGCTTAGCAGTCTTGCTTGAAGTGAATTACAAAAATGTTCTAACATTTTGGGTCACTTTATGGGATTAATTTTCAAAAGAATTTATGCACATAAAATGAGGTTTTATGTGTATAAATGGGATTTTTAAAAATCACCCTGCGGGTGGTACACATTAAAGTATGTATGGAAGTAATTTATGCATACTTTTATAAGTGCTTGAAAGAGACATTCCAGAATGCAGAACTGAGACAGGGAAATCATTTACCCCGTCCTTTCAATTTTCAAAAATTTGCACGTAAATATCCACTTGAACATTTCCATCTTCTCCTTAGCAGGTATAACTGTACATTCCTATGCCACAAAAAGGTACGCACAGTCTTGTTAATTTTCAAAGCTCCTGCTTAAGTCTGCTTTGAAAATTCAGGCTGTTATAAAATTGAACTCCCTTGTTTGTATCTAAATTCAAATAGCAGATTATAACATCAATATTCACTTTGAAAGTCATGACAGACATTGTATTTGAGTACTGTAAAAGTATATTGGACAAAATGAACATCTCCCAAAATCTGATTGTATGAAATTATATTCAGGATACAGATATAAGGCAAACATTTTGTATGTATTTTCATGCTGAGAGAATTTGCTATACTCTTTTCTTGAAAGAATCAGCTATTTCTAGATATACCAAGTGTATCTGTCATATAATTTTGCAATGTAAAACTGAAATACGCAGTACAGTGAATTATAGACTTATTTAAAATAAAGCAACTAAGAAAAAAAATGTTTGTGAATTTTCTACCTTGAGAAAGCAATTGCACATATAAAACTGAAAACTGAAAATTGAATGTGACTAATTTAATATGAAATTAAAAGAATTCTCTTTAGATATTTTTCCATTTCAGTTAGTACCATACAAAGGAAATCATGTTCAAACTGGAACCAAAGGTACTTTAGTACACATATAATTTGTTGGAATTTTGCACACAATTATACATAACAAATCTGATTTATAAAAGTGTTATAAGAAAGAAATCAGTTCACAATCTCCCCATCCCCCCCCCAAATTGAAAGAGTAAAATAAGAATCTGAAATTTGTGTATTTAAGGGTCAATTTTCCAATTTCCTGCCTAGATACACCTCAATGACTTCCGCATAATCCTACAGGCCTTCATTCTTTCAAAAATTGACTACTGCAATGCCCAAACTAGGACTACCCAAAAACACGCTGCAGCTGCTCCAACTCCTCCAAAACGCTGCCGCCCGGATCCTAACCAACACCCACAAACGTGACCACATCACCCCTGTTCTCCAACACCTCCACTGGCTTCCAGTCACTGCAAGGATAACTTACAAAACTCTCACTCTGGTCCACAAAACCCTCCACAACCAAAATATGCATTGGTTTAATGAATGCCTTACATTTCACAACGCCATCAGACCTACAAGACAGCAACACCGAGCAACACTGAATATCCCTTCGCCCAAAGACTCCAGACTCAGCTCCTCTAAAGCCCGGGCACTTTCATTAGCTGCTCCCGCCCTTTGGAACAAACTCCCCCCTTCACTATGACAAGAAGCATGCCCTAAAAAATTCAAACAAGACCTGAAAACTTACCTATTCAAACAATCTTTCATTGAACACCACACCACCCCCACATGACACCCTCTCCCCCCCCCCCCCCCCCCCCGGTCCTCCCATCCTCTCTGTAGAAAATGCCTCTTTTGTAAAAAGTGACATATTGTAAATTGTGTAAATAATGACACTGTTAAGCCTTTCTTTTACACTCTATGACTTTCTTTCTGTAACTTGTTGATAATTATACCTTCCTTATCTCCAACAGTTCATTGTTATACTGTAAAGCGCTTGTTGCTGAATTATGTTTTATGTGAACCGATGAGATGTTCCCAACGTTCATCGGTATATAAAAATCTCTAAATAAATAAACAAACAAACAAATAAATAAATAAATAATAATAACAAGAGTAAAGAAGCCTTATATGCCAGAGTGCAAAGGTAAATAAAGAAATGTGAGGAAATAATTTAAATCCAAAAGTAATCACAAGATTTCCAAATGTAAAGTTCAAAGTAACATCTTTATTAGTTTCATGCTATCATCACTGTATTGGTTATAGAATTCTTAAGCCTTAACATTCCCCTTTAAGCATTAAAGTCCTCCAACACAGCCACGTTTCGCCAATCAGCTTCTTCGGGAGGGATCTCATTGTAAATCAAATAAAACAAGATGAATCTTACTCTAACGGTACAGAGAAAAACAAATTATATAAACAGTGCAAATTTAAGAAACATTGTGTTACATGAGCACCTTAGAATATAATACAAAACAAACAAACCATTACATACCTAGGATACTGTGCAGAAGCTTATAGCCCAGTGATATACATGAGATCGACTAATACATACAGGGGTAGATTTACAAAAACGGCACGTTCGTGTACTTTTGTTGGCGCTCCAGGCGCAAACAAAAGTACGCGGGATTTTAGTAGATACGCGCGTAGCCGTGCGTATCCGCTAAAATCCGGGATCGGCGCGCGCAAGGCTATCAATTACGTATAGCCGGCGAGCGCCGAGCCGCGCAGCCTACCTCCGTTCCCTCCGAGGCCGCTCCGAAATCGGAGCGGCCTCGGAGGGAACTTTCTTTTGCCCTCCCCTCACCTTCCCCTCCCTTCCCCTACCTAACCCACCTGCCCGGCCCTGTCTAAAACCCCCCCTTACCTTTGTCGGGGGATTTACGCCTCCCGGAGGGAGACGTAAATCCCCGCATGCCAGCGGGCCGCTAGCGCGCCGGGACGCGACCTGGGGGCGGGTCCGGAGGGCGCGGCCATGCCCTGGACCGCCCCGGGCCGTAACCACGCCCCCGGGCCCGCCCCCGAAACGCTCCCGACACGCCCCAAAAACGCCACGTGGATCGGACCCGCCCCCGACACGCCCCCTTCTGAAAACCCCGGGACTTACGCGAGTCCCGGGGCTCTGCGCCAGTGGCATAGCCAGAATTGATTTTTTGGGTGGGCACAAGGTTAACATGGGTGGGCTGTAGGCATGCAGGTCTACTAGTTGTTTTTTTACTGATAAATAATGCCAAATTATGCAGCATAGCATTCACATCTATGCCTAAGTATGAGGTTTACTTAATGATACAAACATAATTCACGGTGATTTGTGGTACTTTAGCCTTCTTATTATTACGATTTTATACACGGCTCCTACCTGTCCATAAATTTTGAGAGAGCGGTTGTGTTGCTTATATTTAAATTGCTAACATCTCAAAATATAGATATATATTTTTACCTTTGTTGTCTGATCTTTGTATTTTTCTAATCAGTTGGTCCTGGTCTCTTTTTCCCATTTTTTCCCTTATAGCTCATTTCCTAATTCCTTTTCAGTGTCTTTCTTCTATTACTGTCTTCTTCCCTTCCACACACACACACACACACACACACACACACGCTTTCTCTCACAGACTCCCTCTCACACACTCAAGCTGTCACTCTCATATGCTCTCCCCCCCCCCCCCCCACAAGCTCACATTCAAGTTCTCACTTTCTCACCCCTCCCCAGGCTTATATTCTTATGCACACACAGATGCACATCCAGGCACCCATTCTCATCCACACACATAAACCCAGACTCCCATTCTCACCCACAAACCCATGCTCCCAGTCTCACCCACACATATTCAAGCTCCCATTCTCATCCATACATATACACATTTAAGGTACTATTCTCACCCACACATACACACATTCAAGCACCCATTCTTATCCACATATTCAAGCTTCCATTCTCACCCACCCACACAAACCCAGGCTCTCATTCTCACCCATATACACACATTCAAGCTCCCATTCTCACCCACCCACAAACCCAGGCTCCCATTCTCAACCACACATACACACACATTCGAGCTCCCATTCACCCACATATTCAAGCTTCCATTCTCACCCACATACACACCCAGGCTCCAGTTTTCACCCACACACACTCCCATTCTCATCCACACATACACATTCAAGCACGTGCACAGCTTCCGCTTTCTCCCCCAGAGCAGGAAGATCAGCTGCCTCTCCTGCTGCCACCGGCCTCCTGCTATCTTCGGGCGTCGGGCCGTACTGCCCGCCGAACTTCCTGTCGGGGGGGGAGGGAGGAAGCGGACGTTGTGCGCTGCGCTTCCGCTCCCCCCCCCCCGACAGGAAGTTCAGCGGGCAGTACGGCCCGACGCCCGAAGATAGCAGGAGGCCGGTGGCAGCAGGAGAGGCAGCTGATCTTCCTGCTTTGGGGGAGAAAGCGGAAGCTGTGCGCGGCGCTTCCGCTCCCCCAAACAGGAAGTTCGGCGGGCCGTTTGGTCCGAAGATAGCAGGAGAACGGGTGGCAGCAGGAGAGGCAGCTGATCTTCCTGCATTGGGGGCAGGAAGCGGAAGCTGCGCGCGGCGCTTCTGCTCCCCCCCCCCCCCCCCGAACAGGAAGACCGGTTGGCCATACGGCCGCAGCAGCGCTTCCCCGTGTGTGCTGTGATGGCGCGCGAGGCGTGGGTTCTCTTGTTCGCTGTCGCGGGGATGGGATCCCGTGACAGCCTTGCAGTTCCGGTGCCAGTTGGGTGGGCCTGGGTCTAAGTTGGGTGGGCACCTGCCCACCCAGGCCCACCCGTGGCTACGCCACTGCTCTGCGCGCACCGGTAGGCCTATGTAAAATAGGCGCACTGGCGCGCAGGGCCCTGCTCGCCTAAATCCGCCCGGATTTAGGCGGATTTAGGCGAGCAGGGCTCTTAAAATCCGCCCCACTGTATATACTCATGTATAAGTCGAGGGTATTTTTTGGGCCTCTAAATCAAGATTTATCTGTCACCCATGGATAAGTCGAGGGTAAAACCTAGGGGGCTTATGAAATGTGAAATCACACTCAGAAATAAACCGATAACTTAAGAAATGTGCTGTTCAACCCCTCCCTTCCTTCCTCATGGCTGCCCTCCCTGCTCAATCCCTCCCCCCCCAAGGCTGCGCTCTCTTTTCCATCTCTCCCTCCGTCCCGACTCCCCCCCCCACCCAAGTTACACCGAAAGTCCCTGGTGGTCCAGCAGGGGTCCCGGGAGTAATGGACAGCCCCTAGCATATGACAGGGGCTGGCCAATGGCACCAATAACACCTGTCACATGGTAAGAGCAAAGGGCCGTCAGCGCCATTTTGTTTACTGGCAGCCGATGGCCTGGGAGTGGGAGATCGCTCCAGGACCCCCAACCCCCCCCCCCCACCCGCAGGACCATCATGGACTTTCGATGCATTGGGGGGGGGGGGGGCGGGTCGGGAGGGATTGAACAGGGAGGGCAGCCATTGGGGGAGAGAAAGGGAAGGGATTGAACAGGGAGGGCAGCCATGGGGGGGGGGGGGGGAGGGAAGGAGGGAGGGATTTATTGGCATCTGACATCCAGAGAGTGGGAGATTGCTCCCGGACCGCTAACTGAACCACCACGGACTATCAGTGAGTTCTGCAGGGGTCAGGAGGGTGGAGGGCTATCCCTAATATACGTATATAAGTCGAGCCAGCTTTTTTGTGCCTTTTTTCTGGCATAAATTTCTTGACTTATTCATGAGTATATACGGTAGCTCAGTGATATAGAAAGAACAGCTCCAGAATGGAGGGTTAAAGGGATTCCTAAAATGACATGAAAAATCACATGATTAGGTGTAGCCAATAAGAAATAGGTGAATCAATCCCTATCTAAGAGCAGCTTACATACTAGAGATATAAATAGAACAAAGCCAGGGATTTGAAAAAAATGGCACAATGAGTCACATGGCTTGGGGAAGCAATTTGTTTGATTGAAAAATACCATATAATTCCAGTGTTCTATGTCCTTCCAAAGGTACACAAGTCCCTTTTTAATCCTCCTGGACATCCCATTATCTCTAGTAAGGGCTTGGTATTAGGGATGTGAATCGTTTTTCTGATGGATGAAAATATCGTACGATATTTTCTAATCTGTCAAGTATTGGGGGGTCCCCGAAAGCGACAGGAAAGCTCCACAAAATTTTCGTGTGGTTTTCTTATCGTTTTGGGGGGGGGGGGGGGCGAGAAGAAAGGGTATGCAGAAAAAAAACCCCAAACCCACCTGACTCTTTAAATCTAATTATTTAGCATCCCCCACCCTCACGACCCCCCCAAACTTTCCTAAAGTACCTGGTGGTCCAGCGGGGGTCCCGGGAGCAATCTCCCGCTCTCGGGCCGTAGGCTGCCAATAAACAAAATGGCGCTGATGGCCCTTACCATGTGATAGGGGCTATCGGTGCTATTCGCCAGCCCCTATCACATGGTAGGAGCAATGGATGGCCCACACCATTTTTTAAAAGCCTACATGCAGCGATGCAATTGGGCCTCCCCCAGTTCCCTCTCAGTCTGCTTTAATTAAGGAGCAGACTGGGAAGGAACTTTCCTATGCCTAACCCTACCCTTCCTACCTCTTCCCCTCTCCTCGCTTACCCCTACGCCCTACCTAACTCTTAAATTTTTAAAACAGTTTTTACCTTGCTGCTTATCTGGAGCAGCAGTAGATTCTGCGCATTGGTCAGCTGGCAGCGCGTACTTCTCTTGGGCAGCATTGAATTGCACTGTCCCCCTCGTCCCCCCCTACCCATACCCTGCCCTCTGACCCGCCCCTTCTGAGAAGCTCGGCACTTATGTGTGTATTGTGGTTACACGTGTGGCCAGGCCTTTTAGAAAATGCGTGTGGCAAGCATAGAGCCTGACCACGCGCATAATCACTGATATTTGCGCGTGCGGGCCTTTGAAAATTTACTTGTATGTGAATAGGGTCTTATTGTTTCATCAACAACCTAAGGAATCTTTGGCAGGTCTCACATGTGTACTCCGGTTTTCATCACTGGCTTGTCAAATCTGAAAATCCATATGTACCCATTGGTCAATGCTTACTCCTCTTAATTCCTTTGAATATTTACAATATTTTGCCTTTTACCATGGCAGGAATTTAAGAGATATACTTGTGTCCACTGATTTTAACACAGAGGATAATTCACCCCAGATTTCTATTGGTCATCAACCTTGTGGTAAATGCCATGCATGCAATCTATCCCTGACTCTTTTGAATGCCACTCCTTGAAGTTCCCGCATTTATTTATTTATTTATTTGTAGAGTTTTATATACTGTTATTCGGTAGAGCCATCATAACGGTTTACAAAATATGCAATTAGCATACAAAATATGCAATTAGCATACAATCAAATGGAGTTAACATGGTAGTTGGGAACAGTAGAGTATTGTGAACAGTAAACATTTTTTCTTAGTAGTTGAATAACAGAATAGTGAGGAGAACATATTCAATGAAGTTAATGAATCAAATGAGAGAGCAGGGAGGGGTGAAAAAGGAGGGTACAGCAGGGCTGGGATGATCAGGTGTCAGATAGTTAGAATAGAGTTTGCGGAATAAAAATGTTTTAGGTCTTTTTTAAATGTTTTCAGGATGTGCTGGGTCCTCAGTTCTTTGGGTAGGGTGTTCCAAATTTTGGGAGAGGCAATGGAAAATGCTCTTTCTTGTGTAGTTGAAAGATGAGCGTCTCTTAAGGTGGGGATGTTTAAGAATCCTGCGTTGTTAGAGCGTAGGTTTCTTTGTGGGTTTTGGGGGGTTATGTTTAAGCTGCATAAATTGCAGTTTTCAACTAACTGTAATTCAACATGGGTAGTACATATCATTAGATGCCCTTGTCATCTAATGTATGTGGGGAAGACATCCTGTAGTTTGAAAACCCGCATTTTTTAACACTGTAGTGTCATCCAGCGATATATTGAATCCGCCCCCTTACTACACATTGACACAAAAGAATCATTTGATCACAGATCTGCGCTTTTGCGCCATTGATATGGTTCCTCCTAGACCCCAGGGTGGGGATAAGGATTGTATGCTCATATAGAAAGAACAAAAATAGATTTTCAGATTACAATTACTACATTCATCAGAACTTAATTGAGAAATTGAATGGTCTGCATTTATGTAGATCCATGCAATGGATGATTTTCTGCAACGGGGATTTCTGTTTTAATTGGCTAGTCTAAGCAAAGTGTATGTGGGCTCTGTTGATTAAACTCCTTGCTCTTTATTTGGTCTATCCCTATGTCTAAGAAAGTCTATGGTATCCTTGGTAGGTATTAGTTGTTACGCTCCGGCTTGTGGACCCTTGGTCGACGAGAGGGTGGTATACCTTTCGGAGGACCCGTAGGCTCTCTTGTCGGGTGGCGAGGCAGGACCAGCTGACCCTTGGCACTGGAGACTGAGGCGAACACGGAGGCGATGAAAAGACGAGAGAGGACGCTGTGTCTTCACCACTGGTGGTCTGCGGTCCCCCCGGGAGGAGCCCTTAGGGACCCGACCGCTGGGACTTAGGTGGACCTAGGGAGGTCAGGGTAACGGTGCAAAGGCCACTGGAGCTTCGCCCTGGAAGCCCACGGTCCCCCCAGGAGGAGCCCGTAGGGACCCAGGCCGCTGGGACTTAGGTGGGTCCTTGGAGACGGTGGTCTGAAGGAGTCCTAGGTCAAGTCCCAGAGGGTCGACGCTCACCAGTCCGAAGTCGTGTACCAGAGAATTACCGCTTGCCAATCCGAAGTCAGGAACCAGAGAATCACCGCTTGTCAATCCGAAGTCAGGAACCGGGAACGTCAGACGGAACCGGAACAAGATCCAAAGCTCGAAGACTCACCGAAGCAAGCAGAATAGACAGCGCAAGGAACGTTGCCAAGTCGAGGAATGAGCAGAGGAAGTCTCCCTTTATACTTCCTCTGCTCCAACTCATTGGGAACAGCTGAGCCTGGTTAAAGGGATCATGTCCCTTTAAGGCTAATGAGGAGGCACGGCCTTGACCCTAAAGATGGTGGCAGCCATCTTTGATTTTGTCCCGCGGAGGAGAGACGCCGCTGGACGCCGCAAGGGGGGAGCAGGATGGCTCCCCCTGCAGCGGGCAGCTCGGGGGGCCATGCGGGAGCGACCGCCAGGATCGGAGCCCTCCCCCGGGGCTCCCGTGGCACAGGAACGCCACAGCTACGGTAGGGGGTTGAGGTCATGGGGTGCCACGACCGCGGGACACAACATTAGTTCACTGCGTTCTGTTTATTTCTAGTCATGTGAATTTACATTCCGCTCTATAGTGGGTCTATGTAATTCTATCAATGCAAGAGGAAATGTTGGAAATGCAAAGAAAATGTTTGAAATGCTTGTTATAATGGGCTCCCCTAAGCCAATTGATTCTTTGCACCGTTTTTTCAATTCCCTACCATTGTTCAATTTATATCTCCTGTATCTAAGCTGTGCTATGTAATCCTATCAATGGAAAGGGTAATGTCTGAAATGTTTGAAATGCTTATTATGATTGACTCTCCTAAGCCATGTGACTCTTCGTACCATTTTTTTAAATCCCTGCCTTTGTTCTTGTTGCGGCAGAGGTGGATCCTTGGGCCGAGTTGGGGTTGATGCAACCCGTAGGCAAGGACCTACGGGTCCCCACCATTGGCAGTTGGAGTGAGTTGAAAGGCAGAGGCCGCTGGAGCTTCACCTATATCAGACCTCGTTCCCCGCGAGTTGAGCCTTTGGATGCCGGGGCCGGCAGCACTTAGGTGGACCTCTGTGTATAGTTGCAAGAGAAGTGGGTTCAGCCCAGAGATAGCAGGCGAGGGATGGTACAGTTCTACTTTGGACTGGATAATGTTCTGGAAATTCAAGCGCCAGTGGAACGAAGGCAGTCAGAGGGCGCTTGAGCAAAGGTTTGTCGAAGTCTGATGAATCCACGTCCAGGAAGTAGACAGACGAGGCGTCCAGTGGTAGGCTTGAGTCAGGGCTGGTGGCAATCCAGAAGCAATGGCAAGCAAGGCTGAGGTCTGATCATGGAGATAGTCAATGGCGTAGTGAAGCAAAGCTAAGGTCTGATCATGGAGATAGTCAATAGTGTAGTCGGACGAAGCAGAGGTCTGGGTTTGGAGACAGGCTGTAGTGTAGTCGGGCGAAGCAGAGGTCTGGGTCTGGAGATAGGCTGGCACGTAGTCAGATGAAGCAGAGGTCTGGGACTGGAGATAGGCGGTGGCATAGTCAGGCGAAGCAAAGGTCCGGGTCTGGAGATAGACTGGAACGTAGTCAGGCACAGCAGAGGTCTTGGACTGGAGATAGGCTGAAGCATAGTCAGGCGAAGCAAAGTCAAAGTCCGTGTAGTCAATCCGAAGCATAAGCAGAACAGGAACAAGGAAACAGAAACCAGGAACAACAGGGAACAGAAGCGCAGAGAAGAGACGAATCTCTAGTAGCAATGAGTACTCGACCAGCGAGGAGACCTGTTGCAAAGGCAACGTTATGGAGCAGAGCCTGAGCTTAAATACTATGAATAGTTTGACATCATCATCCAGGGCCGCGGCTAGGTTCCCGCTGCGGTTCCTACATAAGGATCAGCGATGCGCGCGTGCGTGCCTAGGGAGGGGTGTGGCGTGACTGGTGGCGTCTCTCTGTGGGCCACGCGGAGAGGCACGATGAGTAGTGGCATCAGGACTGGGAACACTGGAGACTGTAGCAGGGCCGGAGGCACCGGGAGTGGCCCGAGGATGGAGCTGGCGACCCACCGCTGCCAGCGAGGAGAAACCAGAGGCTGGAGTCCTTGTGGAAAGGTGAGAGGGCCATGCCGTGGGTCTGCTGCGGATGACACTCGTAACAGTTCTGTTTATATCTCTAGAAGCTTAGCTGCTCTCAGATAGGGATTGATTCACCTATTTCTGATTGGCTACCCCTAGTCATGTGATTTTTCATGCCATTTCCGGAGTCCCTTTAACCCTCCTTTCTGGAGCTGTTCTTTGTATATCACTGAGCTATGTATATCACTGAGCTATAAGCTTCTGCACGGTACCCTAGGTGAATCATCTTAAAAGAGGCACATTGGTGCCATTTAAAGACAGTAATTGTAGCAATTTGTCTTCGGGTGTTTCGGGTGTTTTCACACGAGCAGCTGTGTCGATTTGACTTGTCATATGGAAGAGCACTGTGGTGCCATCATATTGAGACACAGCTGCGCTAATGCCTTTGGCTGCCCCCAAAGTGGATTATAATGAGGGAACTGGCTGTAGTATACCATCAATAAAGAAAAAGACAATTTTCCTTATGGGAATATTTTAGTAATATACTCTAGAATGTTCAACTAATAATAAAGAAATTTAAAACATTTTCCCTAAGGCAATATTTTATTAATACAAGATAAAAAAGTATTAACAAAAATTATCATAACTTCGACTTTGATCAGTGAATAAAAAGATTAATTTGGTGCAGTTACTGGGTTGTAACTGAAAAAGTGTCCCTGTGGTTACAACCCTAGATTCATAGCACCAGACAAAACTTTGTCTCTGCCACATAATGATTTTGTATTTCCTGCTATGCTTTGTGTCTGATGTTTTGTATTATATTCAAAGGTGCTCGTGTAACACAATACTTCTTGAATTTGCACTGTTTATATACTTTATGTTTTTCACTTTAGAGTAAGATTTTTCTTGTTTTGTTTGATTTACAGTGAGGTCCCTCCCGAAGAAGCCATATGGCGAAACATGGCTGTGTCGGGGGATTTTAATGCTTAAAGGGGAACTTTAAGGCTTAAGAATTCTATAACTAATACAGTGATAATATCAACATGAAACTAATAAAGATGTTACTTTGAACTTGACATTTGGAAATCTCGTGATTGCACCGGATCATCAAAAATATTACTTTTGGATTTAAATTATTTCCTCACATTTCATTGTTTACATCTTAAAATCAATGCTTTGTGCTTCATTCCTGGCAAATTTTATTGCATCTTAGTGCATAGGCCTCTCTATTGTGTTTTGAAATTTCTCTTGGGGGAAGATTACATTAACCACCTATAGTATTTGATTAAACTAAAAATAACAAAATTTAAAGCAGCAGTTCCTAAGAACATAATAATAGTCCATCGAGCCTTGCATCATTTCTCTGAAAGTGGACAATTCAGGTGACTTGGAGCACCCAATGGGTTTTATTAGAGAGATCCATTCCCTGTTCAATCCCAGCTCCTGGTAAAAAGATGGCATGACCCAAGACTACCTAGGTAATTGCTGTTAATGAATCTGTTTTCCAGGAAACGTAACCAATCATTTATTGTTCCCAGCTATATTACTGGCCTTGACCACTTTCTCCAGCACCACATTCTACAGTTATTTGTTAACTGACTGAAAAATTAAAGAATGCGTTTTAAATCTGCTACCTGTTGAGTTCATGAATTGTCCCTTTTTCCTAATATTAGTGGAAAGGTTAAATAACTGCTCCCTGTTTACTTGTTCCAAAGCACTCACTCCTCTTCAACATGAAGAACCTGTCAAGCCTTTCTTCATAAGGAAGCCCTTCATCCCTTTTCGTTGCCCTTCTCTGTACTTTTTCAAGTTCTATGATATCATTTGCGATATCCTAAAGCATTTATTCTCTTCTGGGTCAGTTCAGCTTGTGTGGAGACTACCATGCTTTTTTCTTTGTTTTTGCCAAGTGCATATTCTACATTTTGAAAACATTATCCCATTCTGCATAATATGCCCAATATAAACCAGCATTTTGTAACACAGATGAGAGGATGAGCTCCAAACTTTGAAATATGGCATCAGGCAGTTGCAACCATACTTAAGAAAGCTAACTTTTTTTTTATAAGTTGGGTAATCAGTAGATATGAAGAGCTCATTGGATTACTTCAGCAGAAAGGAAGAAGATGAGAACAACCTCACACATTTGACCAGAATTCAGTTAGTATACATTTGTTTTAAATTGATTTTGTAGATCATTAACATTTTTAGCAGAGCCACTAAAGCAAATCAAAACAAAAAGACCCCAAAGCAAAAACACATCCCTAGAAACCATCAGACTGAATGCTAGCGAAAAATGTCCATTTTAATTGTCATTTAATTCTAATTATTATTTTTTCTTTTTTGGTTTGTTTTTGTGTTAGTGCACACTAAAAACAAACAAACAAAAAAAATGAATGCACATCCCTACTGAGTACATAGATGCATGGCTGTTCCCCAAGGGGACCTGATTGGGATTGGCTGCACTTGGGCCAAACGCAGTGGGTTGCAGTCTATTTTAGCTTTTTAGAGTTATGTTTGGCAGCTTGCAGGATGTTCTCACAAGCTGCCGCACTCACTCTGATTTTGCCAACAACCGGGCACTTCCTCTATGGCAGACACCACTATACTTCCCTTACGTGGCGAGACGCCACAGGAACCACCGCCTCCAGCTCCTTACATAGCTGCACATGCACCCTATGTCTCGATCCTTAAAGGGCCCATGGCTGCAATGCTCGGCATGACCTCATCATCTTCAGACCTATAAAAGCGCCCAGCAGATGTCACTACCTTGCCCCAGCAACAGGTCCTCCTATCTGTTTAGTGCATGTTGCTATTTGTCCAGTCTTGCCTTGTGTTTCAGCTAGCCCTGCCTCGTCCAGCTTTGCCTTGTCCATCCAGCCTGCCCTGCCTTATCCAACCATGCTTCATTTCTCCAGCCTGTCTTGCCTATCCTTGTCTTCCCTTTGGATTGATCATTGGAATTGACCCCTTGCCTGGACACTGACTACTTTGTATTGCTGCCTGCCACTGATCCCTTGCCTGGACATAAATCTTGTTTGCTTGCCTATGATCCTTGACTCATCCTGAACTACCATCTACCCGATTCGTCTGGGCTGCAGAACCGAAGGGCTCATCCTTAGGGGAAAGGGATGGTAAAGGTGAAGCTCTAGACCAGTCTTCCTCCAGAGAATCTCTGCCAGCTGTTGGTGAGGCCCTATGGGACTCACCCCCATAGACTACATCAACCTCACCACAGCAGCAAGAGGCCACCTCGCTTACAGAGTATTGATGCCAAGGACCCAGTGGATCTGACCCTTCTTGAGGCCATCCCTAGCCTGGCCCAATGTGTTCAGCAGCATCAGGGAGTCTATGATCAAGTCACAGGTCTTCTTTAAAGATTTGCTGTCTGTATGGATGCCCTGCCAGCCCAGTCTCCACCTCCAGTGGGTCCATTCCCACCAAGGCCCACATCTCCTCTGAGGTCAGTGCCATAACTTCTGCCACCACCACCAGGAGATCCCAAGGAGTTCCATGGCTTTTTAAACGATTGACGCATGTACTTTGAACTCCAGTTTGTCTTGTTTCTGTTGTGTCCATCGGTCTCACACGGCTTCGACCTTTGTGCCTCACCTTTCTCTCTGCTCTCCCCGCTAGCCTTGGGAAGATGGCTGCTGCCACGTCTACATGCCGCTCTCTTTGGCATCCCCGGAATGGCAATGCAAAGCATCACGCCATGTTTCTCCTAAGGGCCTCCTAGGGTGCGTGTGCGCATGCCACCTATGTCTTTATCCACGTCATGGCAGGAACCTCGGAGGCGTCCCCCTCGAGTGACATCACGCCATCCGGGTATTTAGCCTGCCCTTGTTTGCTAGCTCATCAAGTTAGCAAGGATCGTGACTGGGTGGAAAGCCTCCGACCTGAGCTACTCTGCCGCTTCCTTGCTGCCCCTGGAAGCTCTCTCTGCCCTTCAGTGTATTTCTCTAACCTGGGTACCTGCTCCTTGGGGGCTCTTTGCTTTCTTTCAGGTGCCTATTTGGGAACAGGTACTCACTCCTCGAGGGCCTGCTCTCCCTGGCTTGGTGCCTATATTCAACTACTTCTGCCTACTGGGATCTCCACCTATACAGCTACCAACTTAGTGAGTAATCTAACATTCTCAGTCTGTCTCATCTACAGCTCTGCTGCACTGGGAGCCTGCATCCGGATCTCCCTGTACCATCTCTGTTAGATGGGTCCCCTCTGCCGAGGGTCCCTGGACTGCTACCTCTGGTGGTATACCTCAGTTGTATAATAAAAGACGAATCTCTGTGTTTGCGTGTCTCGAGTCTAGCCTAGTACTGTGGTTCCTCACGGGGCTCCTCCACGTGGGCATGGTCATCTCCACAGTACCCAAGAATCCACTCAAACACCTCAAAACCATAACAGTTTCCTACTAACTGGACCAAGGTCATTTCTTTCTCTCATTGCTAGGAGGCACAGCACTAGCCTGGGAGACCCCAATATGGGAGCAGGATGATTCTCTTTTTCAGAGTCTTCCAGATTTCTTGAGACAGTGTCGACTGTGTTGCCTCTATGGCAACAGAGCTTCTCTGGGTTCGGCAAGGCTCACAGACTGCCGGGGAGAATGCCATTCAATTTCATAGCCTTGTTTCAACTCCAATGGGGAGAAGACAGTCTCCAGCCATTTTTTAGCAGGCTCTCTCCAGAACAATCAAAACTGCATAGTCTGGTTGTGATGTCCCTATGACCTTGGATGTGCTAATGTCACTAGCTAATCACATTGACTGACACTTCAGGAAAAGGCTCAGGAAACTAAGGCCAACCAGTGCCTGCTCCAGTTGGCTCCTCAATTTCAGAATCCTCCACTGCCTCCATCTATCCTTGAACCACGGGCTCCCAAAGAGCAGTTGCAGCTGGGCTACACTAGGTTATCACAGAAATAAAAACTCCACAGGCGATGACTGGGCTTATGTATTTACTGTGCTGAGCAAACACATCAGCCATCATAGTGCCCTGAGAAGTTATGGGGAGGCAACCCTAGGCCGGACCCTCTCCTCTCCACAATTGCTGGTTCCCATCTCTCGCTCTTTGGAATGCTGCCAACTGTTCACAGTGACTTTCCTTGATTCTGGAATAGGCAGGAATTTCATTGACGAAGCTTTGGTTTGTCTACATCAGAATCTAACAATCCTTTTGGAATGCCCATCTTTTCTGTCTACGGGATCCCTTCCGTGGAAGTCTCACAGAGATGACCGTACCACTTGCGCTCCAGTCCAGTTTCCTCCTTTACTATTTTGTTTCTTAATTAATTTATTATTGTGATTACTGTATTTTATATTGTTTTACAGATTATCTTTTTATTTTTATGTTTGTGAACTGTTGTGACAGCCTGTGTTATATGACGGTATAGAAAAGTATATAAACAAATAAATAAGAAGACCATATCTCTCCATGTAATATTTTGGGTGGTGAACTCAGTTATCCTAGGCTTGCCATGGCTCCAACTACATCAGCCACAAATCAATTGGCAGACCCTAGAACTAGAACGTTGGGGTTTCTCCTGAGCTACTATCTGTCTATCGTTCAGCCTCCACCCGTCTTGATGGTGGCCGCTACCATGCCAGAGTTAACTCCCAATACGCAGCTTATCAAGACATATTTTCTAAGCAACGAGTAGAGAGTCTGGCCTCGCAACGGTCTTATGATTGTGCTATAGACCTCCTGCCAGACAAGGTGCCTCCCCAGAGAAGGGTCTATCCCTTATCAGTTCCTGAGACAAGGCCATGAGTCACTACATCAAAGAGAACCTGGAGAGGAGCTTTATCTGGACCTCATCTTCCCTGGCAGGAACTGGCTTCTTCTTGATGGGCATGGAGGATGGTTCCCTCAGGTCCTGAATTGATTACAGGGGCCTAAATGCTATCACAATGAAAAACCGGTATCTATTACCTCTCATCTCTGAGTTTTTCGACCACCTACAAAGGGCAAAAGTTTTCACTAAGTTGGACCTGTGAGGAACATAAAAGCTCATATGCATTCGTCAAGAAGATGAAAGGAAAACCACCTTCAACACCAGAGACAGGCACTACAAATATTTACTAATGCCCCTGCAGTGTTTTAGAATATGGTAAACAAAACATGCAGAGACCTCCTGTATTCCCAAGTGGTGATATACCTTGATGATATTCTCATTTACTCGCATTCACTGCACCATCAGATGCATGTTAAACAGGTACTACATCAGTTATGTGAACATCACCTTTATGCCAGGTTGGAGAAATGCCTCTTTGAGCAAAAACAACTCCCATTCTTGGGATATATTATCTCCAGCAATGGCTTCCAGATGTATCCTGCAAAGTGGAAAGCCATTCTTGACTGGCCCCAGCCGGTAGGTCTTTGGGTGCTATAGCATTTTCTAGGCTTCACTAACTACCTTAGACAATTCATAGCCGGATACTCCACCCTTGCAGCTGCACTTATGGCCCTAACCAAAAAGGATGCAAATACTCTAAGCTGGCTCACAGAAGCCACTGATGCCTTCCGAGCCTTAAAGCAAACATTCTTTCAAGGAACCTGCCTATGGCACCCAGATCCTGATTGACCCTTAATTTTGGAGGTAGGTGCTTCTATCCTGTCCTGCTCCTTTTTCTCCAGGAGGCTCCAGGCAGAGAGGAATTATACAAACAGGGATCAGAATTTTCTTGCAGTAAAATTGGCACTGAAAGAATAGTGACACCTCCTCAAGAGCCAAGCAATGGATCATGATCTATACTGATCATAAAAACCTGGAGTATCTACAACAATTGCAACAGCTCAATCCCAGACAAGCCAGGTGGTCTCTCTTCTTCAATTGATTCAACTTTGAATTGCACTATTGACCGGCAGCTAAAAACCAGAGAGGAGATGCCTTCTTGTGGCCCTTCCAGATGGAAGAAACCCCAGAGATCCCTCGACACATTATAGATCCAGCGAGGGCTATTATCGCTGCTGTTACTACACCAATACCCCCTGGGAAGATGGTAATACCCAAGTGGCTATGCGACCCACGCTTAGCAAGATTCCCAGGAATCACCCAAACACATGAATTCCTCCTACATCACTACTGGTGGCTTCAAGTGAGAACTGATGTAAAACAATATGTGGCATTCTGCCCTGTTTGCGTGCAATACAAGACCACTTGAGCCCCACCTTGGGGGGTGCTCAGCCAATGCAAGCTTCTGAGGAACCCTGGACCCACCTGTCCAATGATTTCATTATGGACTTACCATTCTCTCACGGCTTCACTGTGATATGGGTTGTGGTAGATAGTTTCTCCAAGATAGCACATTTCATCCCAATCCCGGGCTTGTCCTCCACTCCTGAATTGGCCTCTTTTTGAAACATGTCGGGATAATTTTATTAAGTAGTATTTTAATGTTTAGGTAAAATTATGCCAGATGTATAATGGTAGGTTTGTTATAATTGTTTTATGTTGAATTTTGCTACAGCAAATTCTGTTATTGTAAACCGACATGAAATTAATTTGAATGTCGGTATATAAAGCTGATTAAATAAATAAATACATTTTTTAAAGTGATTTATTTTAGTCAACGTAGGAATAATTTTATTAAGTAGCATTTTAATGTTTAGGTAAAATTATGCCAGATGTATAATGGTAGGTTTGTTATAATTGTTTTATGTCGAATTTTGCTACAGCAAATTCTGTTATTGTAAACCGACATGAAATTAATTTGAATGTTGGTATATAAAGCTGATTAAATAATTAAATAAATGTCTTTTGCCTGCACAGACTGCCCTCTCACATACTCTGAGATTGAGGCAACCAGTTCATGGCCTGATAATGGAAGGGGCTCTGCAAGAAATTTGGAATTACACTGGACCTTACTACAGCTTACCATCCCCAAGGAAACGGACAAACTGTATGTCAATGACAGACAAAATGATTGGGCCCTTCTCCTTCCCTGGGCTGAGTCTACAACATCCATCCTTGGGTACCTCTTCCTCTGACAAAGGCCTGTTCAGCAGCCAAGCTCACTTCTCTGGAGCTCCACGATCTCAGGCAAAGGATTAATCAGTTGATTACCCTGGCGGCAGCCGGTTCCAAGAAGCAGGCAGGCAGGCAACACAGACCAGCTGCCTATTTCAATCCCAGGACACCTGGCATGGTTGAGTACACAGAATTTGTACCTCTGAATACCCTCTATCAGGTTGGCACCTCGATTCATTTTGCCCTTCCTGGTGCTGCAACAGGTGGGTCTTTGACTTATCAGATAAAGCTACCGCTTACATTATGTATCATAATGTCTACCATGTGTCTCTTCTGAAACCACTGGTCCTCTGCTGGCTTTCTCGGCAACCACCTTGACCCATGGGAACAACCTGTGAAGAGGGCACCAGTTATGAGGTGTAAGAAATCCTTGGCACCCGCAGACATCAAAACAAGCTGGAATATTTCATAGCCTGGAAAAATTATGGACATGAAGAAAACTCCTGGGAACCCACAAGCAACCTTCAAACTCCCCTGTTGGTTAGAGTGTTTCATGATCGCTTTCCGCAGAGCCAAAGCCCAGGACCTTGAGGATAGGGGTTTAAGAAAGGGGGTACTGTTATGTTTGGCAACTGGCGGGGCATCCAAGCATGCCACCACACTCACCCTGACACCGCCAATACCCAGCCCTTCCTCCATGGCGCATGCACCATCCTTCCCTCACATGGCAGGATGCCACTGGAACCACCACCTCCAGCTTCCAGCAAAGGTGGGCGTGCGCCCACCCAATATTGTGATCCTTAAAGGGCCTGTGGTGGGAAAACACTGTGGCATCCAGGGCTGACTTCATCATCTTCAGCCCTACAAAAGGGCCAACAGACATCTCTACCTCACCTCAGCAACAGGTCCTCCTACCTAGTATAGTGCATGTTTCTCCTGGTCCAGCCTTGCCTCATCCTTCAGTTTGCCCTGCCTCAACCAGCCTTGCTTCATCCGTCTAGACTGCCCTGTCTCATCCAGCCTTGCCTCATCCATCCAACCTACCTTGTCCAGCCATGCCTCGTCTCTGCAGCCTGTCCTGCCTTACCCTTGTCTTCTCTTTGGATTGACCACTGGAATTGACCCCTTGCCTGGATACTGGCTACTCTTGATTGCCACTTGCCATTGACCCCTCGCCTGGACACTGAATACTCTGGATTTCCTCCTGCTACTGACCCCTTGCTTGGACATTGACCTTGTTTGCTTGCTGCCTGCCTCTGACCCTTGCCTGGCCC
Organism: Rhinatrema bivittatum; assembly: GCF_901001135.1. Lineage (NCBI taxonomy): Eukaryota > Metazoa > Chordata > Amphibia > Gymnophiona > Rhinatrematidae > Rhinatrema > Rhinatrema bivittatum. Next base: position 43,204,235 of record NC_042620.1, read on the forward strand.
TGGTCTATCAACTACCTTGTTCTCTGAGAGACTCTTGCCTAAGTCCTGCCAAGCCCCAGAATCCAGGGAAAGGGGCTGGTAAAGGTGAAGCTCGAGACTAGTTTTCCACCAGAGAACCTCTGTCAACTATCAGTGAGGGCCTTCGGGGCTCACTGCATAAGCTGCGTCAACCTCATCACAGCAGCAAGGGTCTACCTCGCTTACATTTAGTTATGTTCTTGTTTGATTTGGTTGTTGTTTTATTGTTTATTTACATATTGAGTTTATGACTGTAAATTTGTACACCATTTTTATAGCTTTTGGAGTGATAATTCAGTATATAAATTTATTAAATAAATGAATAAATAGGTAGTTGATATATAAATTACACACTGAGGTCAATAACGTTGCGGTGGTCTTTTTCACACAGATACTCGAGCAAAAGAGATCTGAAAAAAGTTCTTGAACTGATGTTAACCAACTATCATTTTGATATCTAAAGATACCAGCTCCAGAGGGAATCACACTGAATTTTCCATTTAACTGCAATGACCTAATTCAAGATTGTTTACATTACTGAGACAGATGATTCTGGAATGGAGAAGGAAAACCTTGTTGCAAGGCTTCTTGGTTTTGAGAAGCTTAGACCACTTGTAGCAGTCCTGATTTAGAAGAAAAGCAAAGACTACAACAGTTCTGGCAGTGGAAAACACAGATCCCATTCAACATGTAAGGCTACAACTTCAAGAAATGCTAGGATTTTCTGCAATACACTTTAAAATTTCACATCATTCAAACTTTTTTCAAAATGTTAAAGTAAGGTTGCTTCTTTAAAATTATTTTCTTGAATAAAACTAGTAACAGGCTTTCAGAAAGTAACTTTTGGCATTTGGAAAATGTTTGTAAATAAAATGTGATGAAAATGACTGCAATGATGAGAAATATTTCAAATATCATTTACTATATCAAGACACACAAAAGGAACAGGAGAGGCACTGAAATAAATCCATAAATAGGGCAAAGAGTATGTAAATGCTCCTCGTAGAAACACAATATGGGAATGTGCACACAGAAGATCATGGCTGAAACAAAAAACATACATTTAAGGCAGTACCCACTTTCAGACAAAGTGGCAAGCTCGGTGAAACATACAGATATTTCATGTGATCTCACTGGCCATCAATTTGGTGCTGTCCTTTTACAGGTCATTAGCAAATGCCTTGTTAAGTTTCTGGACTTAGAATTTTGATTTGTTTATACATTTTGTTGCTTATTACATAACAGCATAATAGAAGTAAAGCCATCTCTTCTCTCTCTCTCTGATGTCCCATCCTAAGTGGTCAAGGTGTTTTACTTAATTACAGAAGATACAATAACGTTCTCAAGACAATCTGATGCATCTGTTTATTTTTATCCGTTCCCTGGAATGTGTTTGGAGGTCAAGTCAAATAAAAGAATGAACCTTTGATTGTCTCTGTGTACTTTGAGGCCTACAGATGGAAGGTATTTCATTTCTCAATAACACAATATGCATTGAGATTGAATAGTAATGGATTGAATGGACAGAAATGGAGAACTAAAATAAAATCTGACAGACCGTTCAGTTACATACTGCCAAAATGAAAACCAGAACTGAATCTAAGCCTAGACAGAAGGAAAATAAAAGGAGAGAAAAAAAAATATTAAAATGCTTCTTTTTTTTTTTTGTGCTAGAGAAATGAAATATTACTCAATAGCATTACATTATTAATATGTAGTTATCGTAAACTATAATTTAATATGCATGTATCTGATTTACATGTGACAAAATATTCTAAAATTAAAGTATAAACAGAACTCTGTTAACCACTAGAGAACAGTACCAAGCACAAGCCAAACATTCTCCACAGAAACAATGCACTTCTAACAGGGGGGAATATTTCACTATGGATATTTTTTAAACAATGTTTCCATATGGTTTGAAAAATAGATTATCTTTAAGCACATAAAAGGGTTTACATATATATCTATATATACATATAATTGTCTCTATATAGATATATACTCACACACACACACCACACACATACATGGTATAAAGAGCAACAGAAAACTACCAAACTTGTCCTTATTAAAGTCACTAGTACATTATAAGTCAGGAAATTGAATACATGTAACCGTCCTTATTACCATATGCAAATTAGGAAAACTACTAAACAATGTTTGTCTTTTAAACAGAAACTCTAGAAAATCTTATGTCCTTTATTAACTGAATGTTATCTTAAGATTAAAAGACAGTGAAGAAATTGCACTTATTGTAAAAGTTACAGTAGAGTATTAGATTGCAGCTTTACCTTGATGATGTTTGTAGCCTTAACACTTAAAAGGATGGTAAGTTGTGCACTATGCAGTTAGAAAGGAAAGTGTTCATTTAAATCAAAATTTAGCGCAGCTAGTTATATAACAGTGAGGTTCAACAGAATAAAACATGCACCACCCTAGTAGTATGCAAAACTAAGTTCTTCATGGAATTTGTATCCGATGATTAGCTCTCCACAAGGCAAAAAGGAATTGTTTCTTGTAATTATGGGGGGTCTTCTGTTCCAATTACAGTGTATTAACTCATTGTCTTTAAGTGTGCTGTTCCCCTGGTACGTCCTTTAGCTGCCCCTAAGCTTCTGTAGAATCTGCAATCTTATAGTCGCCCTTCATTTAGGCCTTCTTGAGCCTCTAAGTCTCAGACATGTTGTGTTACAAACACGCTTTTCCTTATTCATCCTCTTCCGGTTCCTGTGGTACCACTGGTGCTTCCTCTTTTAAGCAATCACTGAAAAACTTGAGGACTGTGCTGTAAAGATGAGACTTGCTTTTCTCAGATATGCTATGACCTTCATCTGGATAGACCTATAACAGGACAGATGGAAATTAAAATATATAGATAGAAAGATATAAATATAAAAATCTTTAATTTCAGTCTTTGGGCACCAACAGAATAACAGCAGTGGTATATTCTATTTTAAAAATGAATATGCAAAGATTACATGAGATTAACTAGCATGCCATAATTTAACAATGATTAAAATACAGTAAATATTAAATATTTAAACATGCATTAAGGCAAAATTCCTATATGTGCCAAATTGTAAAAATTGATGTAATATATAGTGAAATTATAATGTAATGAACATACATAAATAATTTTTCTTCATTTTTTGTATTGAAACGCAAAGTTATCGTGATTCACTTTTTGGCTAGAATTTCAAGTGAGATTAGAGGGCCTTGTTCATCATTTTCCACAGTAAATTTGCTCCCCGGAGAAAAAGGCCCAAGCACATTTAGCATGAGGGAACACAATATTTATTAGACTGCATTTACAAAGCTTCTCCTGCAGCCAGACTAGCTCACAAATATTTTAGCATGCCAGGAAGCCATGGAAATCTCCACTGGTGAAAAGTATTCCATGTTTGAAAGTACATGATCTGGAACACATTTCAGCTTTAGGCTTGCTGCACAGTGAAATTCTGATATGATCCACATATGGTAGCAAACCTTGCCAGTCTGATTTCTGGCACTGAAGCAGGAACCAGCTGGATGTGACACTGATTCAGTTAGGCTTAATTACCAACGGTGCACCACATCAGTTCTCATCGCAGCTCAGAACAGAATGCTAATAAACACCATTGTAAACGTGAGGAGTTTTATCATTCTTTAGTTTTATCATATCTGTGTAGTTAAGGATGGCATTCAAAACACTGCTAATCTTTTGGTATCCTACTTTTAATTTGCACCAGACTAAATGTCTCATGAAAAACCACAAAAGGCCTAGCTCAGATATACTACTTCCCTGCAGCTGTCCTGAATCTGAACAATGTGTTGCACCTGATTAAGTACTTAATAATGGGGAGGCCAATTTTCAGCCTTTCCATGATGCTTGCAGGCCTGCAGGTACCCACGGGCCTGCAGGTTTGTCCTAAGAAAATCCCCAGGAATGTGGGGGAAGGGGGTTGACATGGGTATTTTCTTACCTACTTACTTTACAGGTGCAAAGTACGTAGGGTCAGCAATACACTGGGATTTCAAGAAGAAATTCACCTGGCCCTGCCTAACCGTGCCCTCAGCACTGCCCTTTTATCCTGGAGGGGAAAAGTAAATGCAGTGTAGGTAGTGCACATACTTTTCCCTGCGTAAGGGTATGGGAAGTTTTTTAAGGACTTTGTTCCATGGGTAAACTCTGATTTACCTGCAGAAATCCCTTTAAATATTGGCCCTTAATTAGTGCAGTTGGATTACGACAAATGCTTCCTTTTCAGTGGGTTCCTGGGAGATTAAGAATTCTAATTAATAACCCATACTAGAACCAGCAGGATAATGCCGGGTCTAATGCAGACAGTACATCATACTTTAAAGCCTGATATATCAACTTAATAATATACACACCATTGTGGCATTAAAATGACTGACTATATTTGTTCTGTTGTTGCCATAATTTGTATTGTCCCCTCCATCCTGAGAAACATAGCTAGTTAGAACAATCTACAGGGAACCCATTATGGAGAGTCTATCCAGTTGTAACCCCCGGGCTGGTTGTACCCGGATAGTGGTATAAGAGAACATGCTCAAATACAGTTTCAGATGGTGGCCTTCCCATTAGAGATGTGCTTCGTTTAAACATATCAGTTCAGGCTTCGGATCGGGTGCTCCATGGAAAATTTCGGTTTCCCACGGTTCTTTTTTTTTTCCGTCAATTTTCGACGAAGTGCGTTAGTGCGCACTAATGGGCCTTACTGCGCACTAACAACCATTTAGTGCGCACTATCTCTGCATTAAAATCGTGAATCCCAATCGTGCCCCCAAAAATTCCAATGATTGGGAGGGAACGAGACAACTTTTGATCATGTTGACCACCCAGCCGAGAGCTCTCAATAATTGAAGGACCCGGTGTATCGCTTCCTGGCAAAGCGCCTCCGATTTTGCTTGAATTAGCCAATCGTCCAAGTATGGATGTACTAAAAATCCTTCCATTCATAGTTGCGCTGCTACCACCACCATAATCTTGGTGAATGTCCTGGGAGTGGTGGCAAGGCTGAAGGGCAGAGCCTGCAACTGGTAATGATGGCTCAAGATGGAGAACCTCAGGAACCTCAGATCCCTATGTGCAAATACACCTCTGTGAGATCCAGGGATGCGAGAAACGCCCCCTGCCGAACCGACGCAATGATGGACCGTAACGTCTCCATGCGGAAGCGGGGAATCCGAAGGCATCTATTGACCCGCTTTAAGTCGAGAATGGGCTGGAAGGTCCCCTCCTTCTTGGGGACCACAAAGTAAATGGAGTAACTGCCCCTCCGAAGTTCTGCCGGAGGGACTGGAGTAATTGCGCCGAGCTTTACAAGGCGTTGCAGGGTCTCCCTTACCGTCTGACGCTTTGTTGCATAGCCGCATGGAGAGACCAGAAACCGATGGTGGGGCCAGCGTGCAAAATCTAAAGCGTAGCCGTGTCTTATCACAGATAGAACCCAATGGTCAGAAGTGATTTTGGCTCACTCCTCATAAAATAGAGACAGTCTGCCCCTACTACGGGAACTGAGAAATGGACCAGCCACACATCATTGTGAAGGCTTTCTGCCCTGGGTGGCCTGGGTGTTACCTAGTCTACCAAAATGTCACCCACCAAAGGACTGAGAATATGTCTGTCGTCTATTGGAATTTTGCCAAAAGGAGGAAGCGGGTACTCGAGATGTACGAGACCTCCGACCTCCCCGAAATCGAGTCCTGGAAGAAAAGGAACCTCTCGACTTCAGCCTATCTTCCGGCAAATGATGAACTTTATTCTCTCCCAGGTACTGAATCAGGTCCTCCAGCTCTTTCCCAAAGAGCAGCTTGCCTTTAAACGGCAGAGAGCCCAGCTGAGATTTGGAAAACATCCGCCGCCCAGTTTCTTAACCACAACAGAATATGTGTCGAGACGGCGGATACCATGGTCCTGGCAGATGTGCAAAGTAGATCATAGAAGGCATCCGCTCTATAGGCAATGACAGCCTCATGTCGCCCCGCCTGGAGGGCTTCCCCCTCAGATAGCAACTTGTTGGCTTGTAGCTGTTGCACCCAACGAAGACCTGCTCACAAAGAAAAATTGCCACACAAGCCGCCCGGATCCCAAGCGGGGAGACCTCAAAAATCTTCTTGTGCTGAATCTCCAGGTTGCGATCCTGCAAGTCCTTGAGGGCTGTCGAGCCAGTGACCGGAATGGTGGTCTTTTTCGTGACAGCCGACACCGCTGAATCCACCTTGGGTACCCGCAAAAGATCCAAAGCCTCCTCTGGCAGAGGGTATAGCTTATCCATTGCCTTGGACACCTTCTTGCCCAAGTCCGGGGTGTCACATCCTTGAAAAGCAAATCCATGGCCGAAAAATGTAAAGGGAATGACGAAGGTGGTCCTTGCAAGACTAACACTACCGAGTCCGTAGACCCTAGTCAGGACTCTTCCTGGGGAACCTCAATACCTAATTCCCCTAAAATAGCAGGAAAGAGAGGACTCAGCTCTTCTCTCCTAAAAAGCCGTACCACCTTCAGGTCATCTCTGTCCACCCCATGAGACCCCCACAGATCCCCTTGTGGCTGGTTTGTGTCCCCCTCAACCCACCTCGGGGGCTGGGAAGGTAACTCTCGATCCTCCTGGTCCTCAGAATCGTAGGAAGTATCTGAAACAGCCAGAGGAGTCCGTAAACTAAAGGGCCACTGCAATGGAGGATGACCTATATCCTGATTGGAAGAGCGCTTCTTAGGCCTGGCCTGGGGGTCCAATATGAGGGGCCTCTTCTTTCCTGACTTACGGGCCTTAAAGGCCCTAGGCATCAAAAGTACAAAATCAGAAGAAAAGGAAAAATCATCCGTATCCCCCTCAGGGACATCCGCAGCGCCTTTTGATCCAAGCCCACTGGACTTGTCCCCCCTCAGGGGGAGGAGAGAAATCAGGGCAAAAGGGGTAGGTAATCATTTGAAGGGAATCTAAATAAGAGTATACCATTCGATCTTTTCGTTGAGGCCCCGTGGTTCCACAGATTGAAGGCGGTAAATCCATTGATGTTCTTTCAAATTTAAAATTGAAAGTCTGTCCCCCCCTCTCCAAGATTGTATAACCTGTTCGAGGACCAACCACTGGAACTCTTCAAACTTGTGTTGATGTGTAATACAATGTTGCACCATAGGTGGACAGTGATGTCATTGCCCATTTAAGGATAGTTTGGGATACACCGTTGTTCGAACACTTTCAAAATGGCGCCCGCAGAAGGATGTTTGATGGGCATTCCCAGCCGGTGTTTTTTCAAAATGGCCGCCGGCGACGTCATTTCCCTTTTATGGACAGCCCTTATCCTAAAATGGCTCTGAATGTGACGTACATGCCCATATTTGGACACACCTACAGGTTTGGCGCTTTTTTTGCTCTCTTAAAGGTCAGCGTTTTTTCGAGTCTCTCGCTGCCGATAGTTCACTCACGGTCAGCGATTGACTACGCTCCAACAAGGTAATATATATGGGCATAAGGTAACCAATTTTAAAATTTCAATTTTGGTGTCCTTCATTATGTATTGTTCTATTTGCAGAATTATACAGAGACGCTTTTTAGCGCAGCAATTTAAGTCAGTACGTAACATACAGTAAGTGTTCTTTCAATTTACACTGACATCTTCCTTCTGTGGTGGGATTTAGTATGCACCGGTCTCTTGTACTTTCTTTACCCGTAGTGAAGTCAAGCATCTCCAGGCAGTGATAGAAGAAGGTAATAGCGGTACCCGACCCCCTGAGGAAGGAGGTTTCCTCCGAAACACGACGTGTTGGAACAGAGTCGGACTTAACCATTTTACCACCTATACCATCAGCACTCCGATCTTGATGCAGGACATGGAAAAAAGTTGCAAGTTAAGTACAACTTTCAGTACAATCTGAGATTTCAGATGCATCGGGACAGCTATACACCATATAGCGCCCTTTACAACTCAGCTCACTAAGACCTATGATTACAAACAAAGAAAAGCTTGCGCTATTATAAGCTTTCATTAGCCCAGCTACTGGGCATATAATATATGAGGTCTTTTTGAGCTTCCCACCTCTTATTTATTTCAGGAATGATTTATTAACCCTGATATATACGGCAGAATCCGTCAAAACATCTTTGTCTCCATCTGCTGGAGGGGAGGCGAAACCCAGGAGTCTGGACTGATCCGGGTACGTACAGGGAAAAAAAAATTGCCAATTTTTCATTTTCAGGAAATAGTTTACACTATTAGCAAACAGGGCATACTATTTGCAAATAGTGCAAACAATTAGCAAAGTAGTGTGCTCTATCTGCAGATAGGATGCACTATTTTTTAATAGTATTAATAGTGTGCACTATTTACCAAACACACAAAAACAATTTAAAAAACTAAATAAAAGCAATGAAAATGAAAAACAAATATCTCTGAAAAAAGAAAATAATAATAATTTGCACATGCCTAGAATATATCCTCATACCTGGAATATTCTGTTGCCTTAATGAGTGGCTGAGTTGGAAAGAGATTGGTTTTTTTTTTATACATTCATGTGTGGTTTTTTATATTGTTCTGTTTGTATACTGCTGTATGATATCTGATACGATTTGTATTACTATAGTGCTGGTAGTGTTATGATCAGGCTTGTGAACCCTTGGACCGACGGGAGGATGGTATTACCTTAGGAGGTGGATCCTTAGGTTCTCCCGTTGGGTGGCGAGGCGGAACAGAAGATGGAACCGGCTGACCATCGGTACTGAAGACTGCAGCGACCGTGGAGAAAGTGAAGAGTCGAGACGCCGGAGAAGCCAACTGGGTCTTCGCCACTGGAAGCCTGTGGTCTCCCCAGGAGGAGCCCGTAGGGACCCGGGCCGCTGGGACTTAGGTGGACCTTTGAGAGGTCGAGGAGTCGTGAGGTTGGTGCAAGGGCCAACTTGAACTTTGTCACTGGAAGCCTGCGGTCCCCCCGGGAGGAGCCTGTAGGGACCCGGGCCGCTGGGACTTAGGTGGGTCCTTGGAGACGATGGTCCGGAGGAAGTCCAAGGTCGAGTACCAGAGGGTCGTCGCTTGCCAGTCCGAGGTCACACACCGAGGGATCACCACTTGCCAGTCCGAAGTCACACACCGAGGAATCACCGCTTGCCAGTCCAAAATCACACACCAAAGAATCACCGCTTGCCAATCCGAAGTCACATACCGAGGAATCACCGAGAAGGAACAGGAACCAGGAAGCAAGGATCCAAAGCACTAGAAGACTCACTGAAGCAAGCAGACTCGAACAATGAAGTTGCCAAGTCAAGGAGTGAGTGGAGGAAGTCTCCTTATATACTTCCCCTGGTCTGGTTCATAGGAAATAGGTGCAGGCAATTAAAGGGACGAGGTCCCTTTAAATTCTGTGAGGAGGCGCGGTCTCGCGCCTAAGAGAGCGGCGGCCATCTTGGATTCCCGGACATGGAGAAAAGTGGCCTGAGGCCGCAAGGGAGGAGCAGGGACGCCTCCCAATCCGGTGGCCACCGCAGGGGCCCGCGCTGGCACGCGGGAACAACAGCAACCAGACTCCCGTGGCCTCCCCGACGCTGCTGTGGCGGGTCAGGTAGAAACATTATAGAATAGTAAAGTGAGAGAAAAAGGGGGCTTACTCAGGTTAAGAAACTCAATTGGTCCTGAACACTATACCAAGTTGCAGAAAGCTTACTCAGTTATATAAGTAACCATTATATGGGCACTTCAAGGGCATGAGAACTAATCATTTGCAGGAATACATGCAAAATCAGCAATAAGGAGAAGAGCACAATCCAGCCAAACTCTATGTTTCAGCCACTGAAGAGTGAGCCCCCATAGTATGAATGAAAGCCAGCTTGGATCAAAGACTTTTGCTAATTGTTACAACAAAATTGAACCTGCATGTAGTCAGAGACCATATCAGAAGTGGCCAACTCCAGTCCTCAAGAGCTACAAAGTAGTTTGGTTTTCAGGATATCCACAATGAATTTGCAAGAGATAGATTTTTACGCACTGCCTCAAGTGTACGCAAATCTATTTCATGAATATTTATTATGAATACCTGTACGCAGTTGGAAAGTATATTATCAGGTTTGGTCTATATGTTGCAACTATTGCCAGAAAGTAAATTTTATAGAATAAGGGTAATGTCCTGTGTTTTGTAAACCCATGTCTTAGACAAAGAATGCTTGAATCCCTCTTAAAAATAAGATCCTCACAATCTATTTGTGGAAATAAACATCAATAAGAGCCTGTATATTACTTACCTGCATGGTATAATTCACCCCAGCTTTTATTAGATGCTTAATGAGTTCTGCTGAATGCTGAAAATGGACTTTAGCTGAAAAAAGTACAATCAATCAAAAGAGCAAAATTATTACATTTCACACATTATTTAGTTACAGTACTATTCTACCTTTGCAAAAGCTTCAGAAAAAAACATGTTCACATTTGTATAATAGATCATATTATATTTCTGAGTACTTGGTTTGCAGATGACTTAGAAAAGATGGAAGTTAGTTAAGAAGAAACCATATTTTGTAGGATTTACCTTTCCTCAAAGTCAAATTGACAACTATTTTTATGGAGCCAAGTTTGCCAGGTGGAATGCTAAAATTTGGGCTGGAAGGATTTCACATTGGTCAAATATTTTTTATAAACGATGTGACAAGGGGGCTAGCATGGCAGTATTTGTGGGAGATTTGGGTGAGTTCCTGAAGGAAAGCTCTATAGCACATTATTAGCCAGGTAGACTAACAAAAGCTATTGCTATCCCTGGGAGTGAGTAACAGGAATTAGATCTACTTTACAGGATCTGCCGGTCACTTGCGGCCTAGACTGGACACTGTCAAGAGACAGCATGTTGAGCTCGATGGACCTTAGTCTAACCCAGCACGGCAATTCTTATGTTCTTATGACATTTTTTACTTCCATGTGAGAACTTGAAAAAACCTGGGAACACATCTACCAATTTTCATTTTGACCTAAGAGCAGGGCTGTCCCAAGAGGTGAGCAAGGAAACCGACCATTCTGTGTGCCAGTCTTTTGAGTCTGCGAGCACACTCGTCTGAAAGGACAGTGTCAGAAAGAAAGATGTTCTTCTGTCCAGTAACTACATTAGGCCACAGGTCTAGGCCACAGGTCTAGGTCACAGGTCTAGGCCACAGGTCTAGGCCACTGGTAGACCTGTGGCCTAGTAACTACACTAGGCCACAGGTCTACAAGTAGAATAAATCTATTACAAGCACCTCATAAAGAGAAATTAGTACATTATATATATATAATTACAAAGAAATGGGGATTCACTATAATAGAAATAAAGGGCCGGATTTTAAAAGGGTTACGCGCACCGGGCCTATTTAAAAAAGGCCCGGTGACGTGCGTAAAGCCCCGGGACGTGTGTAAGTCCCGGGGCTTGCAAAAAGGGGCGGGGAGGGGGCGGGTTGGTGCCAGGCTCCCGGGCACAGCGTCCATATTTGCCGCTGTGCCGGGGATCATTTTCGGAGCAGCCTGGGAGGAGCGGGAGAAGGCAGCGCGGCTCGGAGCGGGCTCAGCGCGCGCAAGGTGCACAATTGTGCACCCCCCTTGCATGGGCCGACCCCGGATTTTATAACATGCGTACGCCTGTTATAAAATTGGGCGTACATGTGTGCGCGCCGGGTAGCATGCGCACATACGCCACGCGCGCTGCTCTTAAAATCTACCCCAAAGTGTTCAATATCACATATTGACAAAATAGAAAAAACAAAATACGAACACATGATGTATTACAAAAAGATTTATATATTTATTTTTTATTGTCAAACACTATTTTATGTTATAAAAACAATACAATGTGTATAGGTACAACTCTATACAGAAATCATTCAAATCCTTAAAAACACTTTTGCTTGTAAATGTCTACGTGGTTCCCCAACGCAAATTAACTTTATGAAACAGTATCAACAATACTGTATCATAGTCTTAATATCAAATGTACTTGAGTATCAGTAAGTCCATGTCCCACTGGAAGATGTTTTTTTTTTTTTAACCATATGATGGTAGAAATCAATCCATTACTAGCAGTTTCTTGAAATCATAGAGATGTTACCCCACTTTGTCACAATTCCAACCTCTTATGCACGTGAAGCAGACATTTATAAGAAAAACTGTTTTTAAGGATTTGAATGATTTATGTATAGTGTTGTACCTATGCACATTGTATAATTTGTATAGCATAAAATAGTTTGATAATAAAAAAAATATATATAGATAAATCTTTTTGTAATACATCATGTGTTTATATTTTTTGTTTTTTCTATTGTGTATATATATATATATATAGATATATATTAAGAGAGAGAGAATATATAAAATAAGGTTATATATAGGCAATATATAAAATAAAGATTATATAGAATATATGTATTGCAGCTTATGGAATTTGGTTGTAAGAAACTGCAAAATCAAGAGCAGTGAGTGCAGTTCATAGATTAGCATATTTTGCTCATTTCTATTGCTTGTAGGCTGGAACAATATAAATTGATTTGCAAATTGTACCTGAGCCCTAGAAAATTGTTTTCTATGTGTGGATAAGACTCCCTTTTATGTTGGAGAGAAGGTAAATGTGAATTATTTTCATATATGGTGGGAGTATGTGTATATTGAAATAATTTGGGGGGATGAGTAGGAGAGAAATTGAATGGATCCTTGATATTTCTCTTAGGATATGCTGATGAAGTAAAAATACAGAGGGCTAAATTAGAATAAATGAGACAAGCCAGAATCACTTTGGCAAGGCAGCAGAATAAGAGGGAGGGACAGAGCTATATTGAATGGATAGTTAAATGATGGTGCATGAACAATTTACAAAGTTTCTTAGAGAAAAATTGGATATGCTTATATCTAATTGGTACACTTCATGAGAATGTTACAATCCAGATAAGAAATTTACAAAAATTAAGAAATGGAAGAGTATAATTCAATTTGCTACCCTCTCTCCCCATGCAAATTGAATGGCTCCCCAAGAGCCATTCAATTTGCTACCCTCTCTCCCCATGCTCCGTTTCCCACCCTACCCTCTTTCCCTCCTCAATCTCCTTCTTCACCTTACCTGCCCACCCATCCATCCCCTTCCACCCATCCATCCCCACCCTCCCATCCCCATCATGATATTAATTAGCTTGAAATAACAGAAATGTCTTCGGTGCAATATAGAAATTGTACCCACTCTCAGAACCGGTATTGTTTTAGATACTTTTAGTTATTGTGTTGGTTTGTAAAGGTTTAATAGTTACATCAATTTTTTAATTGTATGTTATACATTATTGGATGGTCCACAGTCTGTTCAGTCTGTTTTCCATCAAAACTGTTATATGGAATTTATTTTATTTAATACCTATTAATAATGTCAATGTAAAGCTTGTTGCTAAGTTATTGTTAAATGTAAACCGCGGTGATGTATTTCTTTACGTACTGCGGTATATAAAAACCCTTAAATAAATAAATAAATAAATAAATATAAAGAGAAATGGCCACTCAGTTCTCCACTTTGAATAAAGAACTAATTTTCTGAGTGAAACCTAATATGCGCTAAATAGTTCTAGTTCACATTACTTGAACATTCGTTAAAAAAAGAAAACTAAATGAAAAAGCAAAACTAAACAATAAAAAACATCAACAAAATGGAAAAAAAAAAGAAACTCTGAATGCCCCTAGTCAATACCTCCGGCCTTGTAGAAATATTCTAATTCTTGATACCTTAATTCCCTGGGAAATTATAAGAAAAGTAGTTGGAGTGATCAATGCTCATTGTATTGCTTGGTCGAAAGCATAAAAGCTGAAGAGCATTCAGAGCTAAAGGACATAGCATGATATTGTTTCTGTTTATCAAGGACCTAGAAATGGACTACGATAAGACACTTCGGTCAATAAGATTGTACCCAGATTTAAATGTTGTATGAGTGAAAAATAAGATGTATGAGCTCTGTGAATATAGTGGGAGTTTGGAACTGGGACTTTTTTTTTATTGCTTCCCCTAATGAACAGATTAAGATAAATTCAGTAGAGTACCCAAAGAACAAAAGGAAGTGTCGAGATCCATAGCTAGCAAGTCAGGAACAGATGCGCCTGCTCAAATGAGACAACCCTGCAATGCTATGGTTACTAAGTCAAATTTCTTTTTGTTACTGGTCAAAGAGGTTAAGTTACTTAGAGTGGCTCTCTCTAAAGCTATGCAAGAGCTCAAGTCGGAAGTTAAAGTCTTGAATGACCATGTCACATAGAACAACATTAAATAGGAGAACAAATTGATTCTGTGGCCCAATTTCAAAGGAGAATGAGAATTATGAAAATGTTAAGCAAGGGGATCTGAGATAAACAGGATGATCTGAAGAACTGACAGAGATACTTGAATGTTCGAATACTGGAGACATCAAAACCAGCAAAATGAGGAGATGTATTACAAACTGTCAAATATCTTTTTAACTTTTGCATGCCAGAGAATAAAGACAACGAAATGAAGTTCGAAAGGGCTCACAGAATATATCAAAAGCTGAACAGAAAAGCAGTAAAAGTCAGACTGTAATTACAAGCTTTCACTATTCTGAAGACCTACAGTGTCAGAAACAAAGATCAAATTCACTTTAGAGAAGAGAGGAATTTTTCTCAGATTTATCTTTGCATACTTTATAGAAGAGGAAGAGCTTTTGACTTTTAACACAGATATTAAGAGATAAGGAGATCTGGTATGAATGGGTGTTTTGACCTGATATTTCTATTCGAAGGAATAAATTATTGTGAGATAGAGCTAAAGGACAGCTTGGTTTGGTTGGATCAACTAGGAGATAATACAGAATCTGACCTTCATCATAGCTACTTGTGAGATTCAAAATTAGTTACTCCCAAATGGCAGAAGATCTCAGCGAAAGGAAACAGTCATGATTAGTTCTAATGCCTCTGGCAGAGACAGAGGCCTGGATTTATCAAAATGCACTAAATATCACATGCAATAGGAAAAGGGGCATGTTTTATGGTAATAGGCTGTTTATAGCAAAGTGCACTAGGCTATAAGGCCTTCATACTAGGTAGGTATTTATTCCTCTATATGAGGCCCACCTACCTACTCGAGGTGAGGTTTAAGTATTAGTGTAGGGGTTAGGGGCCACTTTGACATTCCGAGTGAGACGTACAAACAGAACAATGCACTCTTGTGAAGATTTGATGACCTTCGGAGTGAGGAAACTCGCACAACGATGAGATTTGTACAATGTTCTCTCAACCTAGCTTGATGTTACCCAGGTAGAGAGTCCATCAAGCTAGGTTGAGAGAATATTGTACAATCCTTAACACATGCGAAAACGCCATATGGCACTTTGATAAATGACCCCCAGAGTTAGAACTTTTGGCAAAATAACTGTCCCAAGTTAAATATTTTCCCCTTTTGTACTGCCTATCTCCTGTGGAGTAAACTTGATTTTGATATACGAGCACTGAAATTCTGGAACTTAGTGTGAACTCTGGAAGATAAGAGTCTACATTTTACTTATTATAAAGACCTGCTCCTGTCTATTATGCTATATTAGTAGAGCTAGCAACTGTATCAGTACAACAAAATCTGATTGCCCTGGGAATTTGTGTTGCATTTTCATATTGCATTTCTTTTTCTATGAACTGCTTTTGGACTGACTTAGGAAGGTGTTTCCATTTACTTTTTCCTTTAAATTTTTTTCCAGGTTTTAACATTACATTTATATATTTATGCTCATATCCTTTGAGCATTTGTTTTGTGGAATGCAGGGGTTGGTGAAGAGAGATACGGTAATATATCTGTCTCATAGGATGTGCTATGGGAAATAGTTTTGGAAAAGTGATTTTTCTACCCTTTTGTTTTTCATTGGGGGGGGGGGGGGGCTGAGGACTGGGGCTGGGGTTGGGTTTGAAGACGTAAGGGGGGATTTCCAAGAATATAAGCTGAAAATGGATCAGGATAAGGAGAGATACCCGAACTGAAAAACTGATAGATGCTTTCTTTTCATCTTTACATTTAATGGGGGAAAATTGGAAATTATCAGCCCGATTTTAAAAGGGCCACGAGTGTAAAAAATAGGGGTTACACGCATGACCGGGCCTTGTGCACGCCAGGTGCATTTTAGAATGGGCTCGGCCATGCCTGTAATCCCAGTTATGCGCCGAAGTGATGGGCCCTGTAAAATGGGCAGGTCAGGGGGTGTGGTCTGGGTGGAGAAGGGCAGGGCAGGGTGGGCCAGGACAGTGCCATTAGCCACTGACCCGGGGAATCACGCGTCGGCAGCTGGCCGGCACACGGAGGTTACTTCTGCTCCCAGGGAGCAGTAAATATTAAAATAAAAAAATTAGGTATAGGTAGACTTAGGTTAGAGGTCGGGGAGGAGAAGGGAAGAAGGAGGAAGGATAGGGTTGGGGATATGAAAGTTCCCTCCCAGTCCGCTCCTTAATTGGAGCGGACTGGGAGGGAACTGGGGGAGGCCCGATTGTGTCGTCGCATTTATTTTGCTAAAATTCCACCCCCTGTGTGCGCGAGTCGCGGGCCGCCCGCACATGCGTGTGCAGATTTTAAAATGAGCTGTGCATGTGTGCACGGTCATCAGATTTTATAACATGTGTGTACCGGCGTGAGCATATTATAAAATCTGCATGTCCATGTATGCGCATTGGGAACTGCGTGCACATGGACGCACTTGCGCGGGTTTCAAAAATGGACCCATATATGTGGAAATAGCATGTAAGCGCACAAGTAGCATTATACAAAAGTCTTAAATACAGTATGTACATACTAACAGTAAAACCTATACAACGGCTCAGTACCTCAAAATTTATCAATTAATTTATCAATTAATTTATCATTGATTTATTGATTCATACTAACAGTAATGCATATAAGTGCTAAAGGGAAATAAAAGGAGCAGTTTAGGGGCGTTCCAGGCAGTATTTTGTAAGTGGTTTTGTACATATATTACTGAATTTGATTGCATGTTTTTATATCTACAAATTGAACCCTGGGCTAAAATCACATTTATAAAATTAATTAATTAAAACTGATTTTTAGCCCGCCTGATCCAATTTACTTGGCATGTTACTATAAAACATGCATAATAAATACTTAAGATGACAACAAATATTGGTCAATAACAAACAATACCATCTGCATAAAAACATAAATGATAGCATATCTTTTGTCTGCAATGTTTGGGTGGGAAGTCTGGCTTAAGTGGTGTGGGGATCAGGGTGAAATGCTGAAAGGTCTATGTGAACTGGTGGAAGTTGGGATGTGAACTACTAACTACAATTATGCCTCGGTCTGGGTCGAGGGCCTGGCGTCAGGACCCAGCATCAGGCCTGGGCCTGAGCCCTGGCTGAAGTCTAGGCCTTGGGACCTGGCCTTTGTCGGATACCCGATGGATCAGGTAAGTTTGTTTTAATCTTTCTGGGGGTCTCAGCCGAGGCTAGATGCATTCATTTAAAACAAATAAGGTTTTTTTTTCATTCAGGGGGCCCACGATTCATTTTGGGCCCCTTGAATGAAACACATCGGCTTTATTCGTCATTTAAAATAAATGCACGTCCTTTTAATAAGCTGTGTGGATCTCTTGCTGCATAGTTTACAAAATAAAGCCACACATTTCTCCATGCCCACTTCTGCATGCATCTGCTGACTTACGCACACTGCTGAAAATGACCTTCAATCAATGCACATGGTGCTCAAGCTGGTAAACTGGAATGTACATAGACTAAACAACCCACTACAGATGAAAAGAACATTGGGGAAATTGAAAAGCACTTTGTTGTTTTTGCAGAAAACACATTTATTGCCAAAGGGGGGTTTAAAACTTAAAGGAGGTTGTGTTGGCAAACGTTTTACTGCATCTCATAGAACTAATATGAGAGGAGTGGTAATTTTAATTGCAAAACACTATTTATATAGGAGTGAATTTTAAAAGAGTTGCTTGAGTTAAAAGGCCAGTATACGAGAGTGTCTGGGCTGAGCACAAGCAACTCATATTTCCGAACGGCCCAATTATATGCATATATGTGCTTGCATGAGCAACCCAATGAACGGAAATAAAGAACATAGTTAAGGCATGTTGGGGGCATTCCAGGGCAATGTGCTTGGGGCTGATACCTTTGCTTATTTACTTCTGTTCTTGATAGGTGCAAGTCTGACAAAAACTCATTTTAGGTCTAAAATGACAGGGTGAGGGGTCTGGGTAACCTGGAGGGAGTGCGGGCTGAAGAACTAGAGGGGTCTGGATGACCTAGAGATAGACTGGGCATATTGGTCAAACTGGCTATTTTCTTCATGTGCACAAGTTTTAAAATGTGTTTAGCTGTGCATGTTAAAGCTTACTAATTCCTAAGGAACATATGCAAATAATGTTTGCTTGTGTAACCGCTTAAAATTAGGAGCACACATATGTATGCTAGGTATATTTTAAATAATATGCTTGCACTTGCGCAGACTATTTAAGATTCCTGCATATGTGTACTTATATACACATACATGCATATATGGGCGCCCGCCCGCTCATTTTACAGTTATTGTCCCTTAGAAAAGGATCAGTTGATAGACAAATAAATGAGATATTATTTAAATGGGTCAATGAATAATTTTGAAGTTACATTGTTAATATTTATGCTCCCAATGAAGATGTCTTTTCCTTCTACCAGTTCTGTAAACTCCTTAAATTGATCTGAAAAGGGCTTATATGTTTGGGAGAAGATTTTAATTGCATGTTTCTACCCTCTGATAGATCTGATGGATTTTGATTTTACTTTGTAATAAATCTGATACACAATCATTACAATTTGACTTAATGGAATTAAGATTTTTACTGGTTTTATTAGCATTATTTTGAAGTTTTATAGTTATATGTTATAAAAACGGCGTATGTTATAAAATGGCGGCATCCACTGGCGCATACCCACGCAGTTGTTTAAAGTTACTATCTTTGATTTGAAAATATATGCCCTTGAGTGTATGTGCACAAGTTGTGACATTTCACATGTATCTGGATCCTTACCTGCAAATTTTCAAAGCAAACTTATGCACCCAAGGTCTTGTTAGCAATCCTCAGTAAAGCCTGCATGCACAATGTACAATTTACATGTGGTCTTTGCTGCTGAGTTATAAAACCCCCCCTCCCTATGAAATGCTCAGTCTTTCAATACGTAGCACCTACTTTAGTTATAAAGATTCACTTGCAAAATGACACTTTCTGCTTCAATGAGTGCAGCAGATCATCATTGATATAACAGTATTTAAAAGGACAAAATTATATATCTTAACTTGGAGCTAGAATTTAAAGCTATAATTGAAAATTCACTCCTTACCATCAGCTGTCCCATGAATTATTAACAAGTTTTCTTCTTTTAAGCCATGGTTATTGTGTAGGACACTAGATGCCTATAGAGAATAAAAAAATACATCATGTGGTTGCAATTTGTTAACGCAGGCACATTGCTTATCATTTTAAAACAAAATTGAAGAAAACTGAATGGAGCCCTTACCTGGTAAATACTGTCTTCTTTTGTTGGGATTCCAAGGTAT
Source organism: Rhinatrema bivittatum (assembly GCF_901001135.1). Taxonomy (NCBI): domain Eukaryota; kingdom Metazoa; phylum Chordata; class Amphibia; order Gymnophiona; family Rhinatrematidae; genus Rhinatrema; species Rhinatrema bivittatum. The sequence goes on from NC_042620.1 coordinate 43,223,790, forward strand.
CTTTCAGAAAAAGCTGATGCTACAGTGCATAAAGAAAACCTTGATTTTAAAATAAAAATGCAGGATAAGATCTCATGCACATAGGACACTAGGGGTAATTTTGAAACAGCCTTCACAAGAAAACCAGCAAACGTGCTAAATGCACACCAACTTTTAGTCAACCTGGGTACATATGTTTAGTTTAGTTTACTTTTATTTGAAAATTATCCCACTAGAAACTACTCACACACCATTACATCTGCTAATTTGTGTGAAGAAAATTTTGGGGGCAAATGTACATGCATACTTTTGGAAAAGCAAAGGTATCCATGAAAGTCAAAATCCCTCCCCAAGTCTGCTCCCAGAATGCCTCCACTCAGTCTGGGTAATCTCACATGGGATATAAGCATATAAATTTATCAGCATATCAGTTCCATGAGTAAAGCACTGTTTTACTGACAGAAATGCCTTTGAAAATTACCAAAGAAACAATACAATGGCCCAGTGCAACAAAAACAGGTAAGCAAACTCTATTCAAGAAGATAGTGTAATGAATACAAAAAAAAGTGTTCTATGAAAAAAGCAAGCAACTAACATGTACAATCGTACATCTAAAAAAGACACTTGAACTTTTCCTATTTTGTGCTTATGAAAAACATCTTTACGAACTGGTCAGTGTGCAATCTCTGACCATTAAAAAAAACATTCTCTGTTTAGAAACATTTTTAAAGAGGGAGTCACATTGTGAAACAGATTACTTAGCATCCTATGTATATAGTCCAAGGGACAGCACAAGCAGGCATTGAACTCTGGAAACAACCAATTCCTTATAACATATTTTCTATCTCATAAAGAAGGAAAGATCCAGTCCAACAGATGTGGATAGTCTCAATTCCCCTTGAGAAAGGTTTTGATCCAGATATGGGTCTGACAGGGGAGGTTTTTTTTTTTTAAGGAATATTTTTTTTCCTTCTGAGTTTTGTTCAAAGGTATCTTTGCTTGAAAAAGTTCTTATTAATTGCTCACTCTTTCTGTGGGCAAATGTATTAATGGGGATCAATAACACATGTACTTTAATTTGCTGAAAAAGTAGGCAGGCTTGGAGGTGGGGTTAGGCCTGTAAAGTCAATAACACATGCACGTTTCCATTTTCAAAACTACATACGATGGGCCTGATTTTCAAAAGTATTTACATACTTAAAACTGGGTTTTACACATTTAAATGCACTTTACCCATGTAAGAGAGCTTTTCACAATTTCTACAGTACATGCCATTGAATTGCCAATAGGATTTACACGCATTAAGGGGCGAATTTTAAAAGGGTTACGCGCACAAGTTATGTGCGTAACCCTTAAAAAAAAACCCTGCACGCGCTGAGCCTATTTTGCATAGGCTCGGCGGCGCCCGCAAGCCTCAGGACGCGTGTAAGTCCTGGGGCTTTGCTAGGGGGGTGTGTCGGGGGCGGCGCGATGTTCAGGGCGTTCCGGGGGGCGTTATGTCGGCCCGGGGTCGTTCCGGGGGGTGTAGCCGAGGCCTCCAGACCAGCCCCCGGGTCGGGTGATGGCACACCAGCGGGCCACCAGCGTGCGCGAGTTATGCCTGCTTCAGGTAGGCGTAACTTTTGCGATAAAGATAGGGAGGGGGTTTAGATAGGGCTGGGGGGTGGGTTAGGTAGGGGAAGGGAGGAGAAGGTGGGGGGAGGCGGAAGGAAAGTTCCGGAGCGGCCTCGGAGGGAAAGTTCCGGAGCAGCCTCGGAGGGAACGGGCAGAGCGCACAGGGCTCGACGCACGCAAGGTGCACAAATGTGCACCCCCTTGCACGCACCGACCCCGGATTTTAAAAGATGGGTGTACTTTTGTTTGCGCCTGCTGCGCAAACAAAAGTACATGCTCGCGCTTTTTTTAAAAATGTACCCCTAAGTGCACTTACGTGGGTAAATATCTTTTGAAAACTGCTTCGATAGTATGCTACATTTACATGTGCAGCTCTTTTGAAAATCCACCTGATTATTTTGAGGGGAAAAAATAGCTGCAGAAAAAACAGATGCAAATCTCTGTGGGTACTTTTTCCCTAGGCAATTTTCAAAAGGAAAGTATGCTTCTATTTTCGTTTTAAAGATTGGTGCAAAGTCTATGGGTTAAAGTACCCATGGACTTTGCAACTATGCAGGCTATTTTAAAAACTGTCCACTATATGAGTTTTACATAACATTGAGTCAAATATTATTTATGATGTGTTCAGAGCAAAAATTTGGGGGAAAATGTCAAGAAGAAAACATATCTCTTTTAGATGTTGTCCAAAATAAGCTTAATAAAAGTATTTTGTGAGATCTTCCTTAAAGCTGGCTTTTAAAATATGCATAAATGTCTCACCTGGTTTTAACTTAATGAAGTGAAGTACCATGCTGGATAAGACCAATGGTCCATCAAAAGCAGCACCCTTGTCTCCACCAGCAGCTAATCTGGGTTACTTGGGTGATCCCTTTCCTGTCACTCTCTACCAGAGGTAAGAGTTGTGATCCCCGCATATAATAATTGCTAATGGACTATATTCCAGTAGCTTCTCCAAGCCTTTCTTAAAACCGGCAAGATGACTTGACCATATCTTCTGGGCGATAAATTCCATAGCTGAATTATGTGTTGAGTGACTCTCATTTACAATTCCAATTCAAGCTTCTTAAAACCAAAATTGCATTATGCTGCACTGCAGAATTAGTGTACTCACCATATAATTTCATGTCTATGATTGGTGCAATCACAGCTCCACATTTAAAAAGTCTTTCACTAGATTTCAGGATCATTGATGCAATATAACCACCATATCCCTATAAAATAACAAGATCAACTTATTTCTTCTTATTACTTAGACCATTGGCATTTTTCCTTTATAATATAATTGCTGTATTTATAATTTCATGATACAGTTTTGGTCTTTCATGACTTATTTGATTTTACTGAATAATCCCTTGCTATACTAAAGAGGAAAAAAAAGGATAGTTAAGTCTTGCTGTGAAAATTAAGTATTTTAATTTCTCACTCAGATTTTATTTCAGTTCTTACCAAAAGATGCTTACACCAGTCTAATAAGATGTTACCAAAAGATGCTTACACCAGTCTAATAAGCCTACTAGACACGCACATCTCACAACTATGCCCATCCCTTCCCCTAAACTCTACAAACTAACATCTACCAGAGCCCGTGCAATATCGATAGCCGGGCCGACCCTTTGGAACACAATGCCAGTTGAACTACGGCAAGAGGAATGCCTCAAATCGTTCAAGCGGAAACTCAAGACCTGGCTCTTCGCCATGGCATACACCTAATTTCTCCCTTCCTCTCCACTGCCCACCCTTCCTCTCCTCTGCCCGCCTCTTCTGGCCCTCTATCCCCTCACTTCGCCCTTCTCCTACCTTTTTCTCCCCCCCTCACCTCATACACTTTTTCTCCCCCCTTCACCTCATACCTTTTTCTCCCCCCCTCACCTCGTTCCCTTCCCTCTGCTCGCCACTCCCCCCTCTCCTCCTAGCACCCCTAAACTGCTTATCTCTTAGTGTCTTCCTTCTGTACATATGTATATATTTACAAACCTCGTTGATTATTTAATGCAAATTTCCCCTTGTTATTCACACCCTCATTTATTCATTTGTTAACTTGTTTTATTTGTTCAATGTAAAGCGCCATGCCTGGCGTCTGTTTGTGTTACACTGTAAACCGATGTGATATCCTGGATGAATGTCGGTACATAAAAATTTTAAATAAATAAATAAATGCTTCAATTATGAAGAAATTAAGGCACATCACTGAGGCATTTAGACTTACCATATTTAAAAGGTTTAAAAGAAAAAATAATTTAAGAGTTCCATTTTCAGCAGCATGGCAAGCGGACAACTTATTCTACTAAAGTTAGCCAAGTATACTTACATGGATATTCAGTGGAACACTGACGATGAGGAGTTTTGATGAATATAGCTGGATAAAGTCCCAGTTAGCTGGATGAACGCATCTAACTTTATGGTCTGCTCTCCAGCATGAATAGATTTAACCAGATAAGTTATCTGGCCAAATTTGGAGTTACTGGGAAACCATATAAGGTACACAAAATGGGTGACATTTACCGCTCTCTCAACACTAATGTAAATTATACATACTCACTGTTGACTCCACCCCTAATCATTACTTATAAGCAAACTCCACCTGAGAACAACACTATAATCCACTGTATACAGCTTTATCTAATGCATTCATACTCCTTATTTGTAATCACCTATAAATGCTATTACTCGACTTGAACAGCAACTTGCACTCAATATAATATCCAGCCAACAAAGATGAATAAATGGTGCAGACAACTAACTGCAAGCTATACAAATCCCTTCACTTCACATAGGAGCTTCAACCTGCATTGCAAAATATTGCCCACTCTATTTGGGCACTATACAACAACTAACTGAAAGCCACGCACATCTTTTCACTGCACAAAATGTACTCTAATGTAACCTGCATTATAAAAACGCTGCCCACTCTATTTCAGCATTGAATCTCTTGGGAGCCAAGGGATTCCATTCAAAAATACATTTCTGTTCCCACTGTCAGGTTGATCCAGTAAAGTGTGCTCCGTCGGAGCGCACTGTCAGCCTGCTCTGGACGCGTGTTTTCCCTTACCCCTTATTCAGTAAGGGGAGGAAAACACGCGGCCCACCCGCGGCACCTAATAGGGCCCTCAACATGCAAATGCATGTTGATGGCCCTATTAGGTATGCACGCGGGATACAGAAAGTAAAATGTGCAGCCAAGCCGCACATTTTACTCTAAGAAATTAGCGCCGACCCAAAGGTCGGCGCTAATTTCTTCCGGCGCCAGGAAAGTGCACAGAAAAGCAGTAAAAACTGCTTTTCTGTGCACCCTCCGACTTAATATCATAGCGATATTAAGTCGGAGGTCCCCAAAAGTAAAAAAAAGTAAAAAAAAAAAAAAATTTGAATTCGGCCCACGGCTGTCGGGCCGAAAACCGAACGCTCAATTTTGCCGGCGTCCGGTTTCCGAGCCCGTGGCTGTCAGCGGGCTCGAGAACCGACGCCGGCAAAATTGAGCGTCGGCTGTCAAACCCGCTGACAGCCGCCGCTCCAGGCCACAAGGAGGTGCTAGGGACGCGCTAGTGTCCCTAGCGCCTCCTTTCCCTCGTTTGCACCGCGTCGCCTAATTTGCATGCTGGAGCATACTGGATAGCTCGCACCGGCAAAGGGCCGGTGCGTGCGCCGGGAGAGCGGGCGTTCGTCCGCTCTCCCGCGGTTTTACAGTATCGGGCTGTGTGTGAGTAAACGTTGGGTGTCCCCCTTCTGCGCTGAAACACTGCTTAATTACAAAATATTTAATATCCTCCATGCAATGTTTCTCCTGACTCCAATGAGCAACCAATGGGGCAGACTCCTTTCCTGTCCTAACACAGCTTTTATGCTCCACTATCCTTTGTCTGATGGTTCTATTGTTATGACCAATATATGCTAACGAGCAAGGGCATATTATTACATAAACTACTCTCTCACTAGAGCAAGAGAAATGACTCTGGCTCCGCCTCTGCCCCACCCCCAGACCGCCCACACCCCATCACGTCCCTCCCCTTTTTGCAAGCCCCGGGACTTTCGCGCGTCCTGGGGCTTTACGTGCGTCGCTGGGCCTTTTTAAAATAATCATCTAGATTTACGCACATAGGGGTAGATCTTTAAAAAATACACGAGCGCGTACTTTTGTTCGCGCACCAGGCACGAACAAAAGTACGCTGGATTTTATAAGATACGTGCGTAGCCGCGCGTATCTTATAAAATCCGGGACCGGCGCGCGCAAGGGGGTGCACATTTGTGCAACCTGCGCGTGCCAAGCCCAGCGCACGCTGCCTGTTCCCTCCGCCCTCCCCCCACCTTCCCCTCCCTTCCCCTACCTAACCCACCCCCCCCGGCCCTATCTAAACCCCCCCCTACCTTTGTTGGCAAAGTTACGCCTGCTGAAAGCAGGCGTAACTTTGCGTGCGCCGGCCGGCAGCCCCGCTCTGTCCTCCGGTCCCGGGGTCTGGTCCGGAGGCCTCGACCACGGGCCGGCGCCACGCCCCCAAAACGCCGCGGCACGCCCCCTCCCGCCCCTTTTCGAAAGCCCCGGGACTTACGCGCGTCCCGGGGCTTTACGCGCGCCGGCGGCCTATGCAAAATAGGCGCGCGCGCGCGCAGGGCTTTTAAAATCCGCCCCATATCTTTTTAAAAATCCGGCCCATAATTTTTGATTTTTAAAAATATGCACGTAACTTTATATGAGTGAATGTGTGTAATTGGGCAATAATCCAAGTATTTTCAAAGCAAACAAATGCACAAGATTTCTTTGGAAAATGCTTGCTGTATACAATTCATATTACTACCATGTGGTATGTTTGAAAATTACTTTCTTATATCCCAAAAGGCAATGCAAATGTGTTTTTGGAAGCTGGTGACCAACAAACAAATGTAGCAAATTACAAAGAGAGATGAAAGATTAAATAAGGTGAAGAATTTTTACAGAATTCTTTTACATGCATCTGTCATAATTCAATAATAGCATCTGAATGTTAGAGGCCAATTTAGTATCATGTTATTACCTCATATCACTATATATCAAATTAATCTGCTTTCTAACTTGTCTTTTGTTTCAAATGTGATATTCTTTTCAGAATCACACTACAAAAAGGAAATAATGAATATGGATGAGCAATTAATTTTATTACTAGAAGAATAGCCTATTGTGACAGAGGATACAATAGGAAGGCACAGATTAATTTAAGGAACCACCTCCAAGTATCTGACTCAGTTTATCTTAAGCCAGAAACAGGAAAGGAATTCTGGTCCCTTGGTAGGAGATTAAGTAGACAGGCTTCAGAGGGAACAGGAAGGCCCCGAAGAGAAAAACAACTTGTAAGTTTTGTAAATTATCTGAGTTTGTAAATGTTACTTGCCAGTCTGCTAAAGTACACTGCCCTGTTTTTGCTTGTTTTTTTTTTTTATTATTCTATATAATAAAGAGTTTTGTGTGACAAGACTTCTGGAGTCCAGCAACCCCAGGGCTCCAATACATCTCCAAGCCAGACTGTTTCCAAATTACATCATATGGTGACAGTAATGGAATGTATCCTTCAAACCTAGTACATAGACAGAAACCCATAATCTTAGCAGCAGAGAAAACATTTTTTTTTTCTGGGGCCTGGCTTTGACTGCAGCTGCGTCTGAGAGACAGCAGGCTAAGGGAGATAGCCGCCTGGAGAGAGGGAACATTAAGTTTAGACAGAGCCGGACAGGCAAGGGTTTTATTTTATCACTGTAAGTCAATTCAAGGTTGGGGCCCTAAAACCAGGCAGTGGGCTGCTAGAAGATGAAGCCTCTGCCAGACTTGTGACCATTAAGGGAAATGGAGTGTTTACTGCAGACCATGACAGAAGGGAAACAGCAACTGCAAACAGTGTTTCAGAACCAGTATAACCACAGAGGTGCTGCAAAAAAAATATAAATCAGCAATAGATGTCACTGACCAAAATAGTACCAAGAAGTGTACATGGCTACAACCTAGCCATCGCCCTTTTCTCTGATAATCCTTAAATGATGGCTGGGGAAGAATATGATTGTTGCATCACCAACTTTGAGAGAACTTGCCTGCCTGGTAGGTTGGCTGGAAGCCTCAAGGACCACTTGAGAGAACTTGCCTGCCTGGTAGGTTAGCTGGAAGCCTCAAGGGCCATTTGCTGGGACAAGGTGCTTACAGGCAGCAGTCAAGCTGCCTTCCAAGCCACCAACCCAGCGAGGAAGGCCGCTATCTTCAAGAGGGTTAAGCACACCTCAGAAGAGTACAAGTATAGTACCAGTGAGGAGTTTTACTATCTAGGAAGAGCCCACATAGCCTATTACATTGCCTCAAGGCCAGTGGATGGAATTAACTAGAGCTGGAAGCCAAAATGGGCATGGAAGTAGCCAAGCTAGTACTCCTAGAACAGTTCCTGGATGGGCTGGACTGGCCTATGTCAAAAAGGGTATTTCAATATGCAAAGCTGATCCTGGAAACCACTTTGGATGTAGTTGATGCCTTTCTCCAGGCTCAGTTGAAGCCCAAAACCCTATAAATGAAAGAGAAACCACCAGCACAAGGCTATGGACACCACAGTCTGAAAACAAAATTCCTGCCATGTGTTATAGAGCAGGATAGGCTTGAGTTTTTATCCCAGTCACAAAACCCAGGCCAACCTTCTTGCTTCAATTATGGCGAGATGTCACTTGTCTGTGACTGTCCCCACCGGGAAGATAAACCCATGGATGAAAACTTAATAATCCCACTTCTGCACTTTTGTAGACATTCCCTGCTTGGTGTTCTCAACCTTCATGGTTCCAGTTGAATTAGATGGATTCCTTACCTATCGTTACTAGATTCAAGGAGTATAAAACATATTCAAAGAGAATTGATTACAAGAAAATACTAACTCTTTCCTATATTCATGGAGACCAGAGGCAATATCTGACTATCCAGATCTTGTTAAAGACTCTAGTTAGGCATGCTAAAATTGAAGTAGGCAGGCTCCCTTGGATTCCTTATCCCATAGTGCCGGGGTAGAACTACCCAAACTTTGGGAACCTCTGGAGCTGGGTGATGAGCAGACCGGCTAACTCTGACAAAGATGAAGCCTCATTCCCAGAGGTCTTTCCTTTAAGACCTAGACTTGTATGTTAAAAACCCTATGAAACCCTCATGTAGGCTAGAGAAACATAACTATACTCATCAATTAGGGGCTGCTGTAGGCAGCATTTCTGAGTCAGCAAGATCCTATAAATATTCCCTCTGAATGAAATGGGAGGAAAATCCCAGTAATTTCAGATGAGCCCAAACAGAATATGAAACCCTATGGTTTGCCCAGGAGCATGTACACATGATAGATGGAGAATTAGTTCCTGGGGCAGAAAGTAAAAACCTAATTCCCCCATTCCTTATAATGAAGGTAGATCTGGTATACTGAGTAGCCAAGGGAAACTCAGGGGGTTATTTTCTAAAGCTATCGCACGCTTGCGCTACCAGTGCAAGAGTGTGATTATCTAGAAAGCTTAGTGCACGCATGCGAAAGCAACATCGGGGCAGAGTCGGCCCCGGAAGAGGAGGAGTCGGGGCGGCACCGGGGCTGGCTCTGCGAACACAGCGCATACAGCGAAACAATAAGCTTCCGTATCACTGCCTATTTTGCGTCGAATAACTACACCTTTTATGGTGTAGTTATTCAGCACGACGCCGGCACCGCGGAGGTGTGATCGCTGCCGGCTAGCACAGGACCGCCCCCTCGCTTCGCTCCCCGCCCTCTGTTACCGCCGGGATCCACTATGCCTTGCGGCATTAGTGAATCCAGGCCTTAAAGCGTGAGATGTTTGTGCAACTCTTAGTATCCCAACTGTACCATTAACAAGGGTTATGGCTTGCCCACAGTAACCTCCTAGGGGGCACCTAGGGGAAGGGAAAACTCAAAAAAAGATTATGGCCAAATTCTATAGGCCTAGATTGTATGAGCAGTTCAGGACTATTATATCAGTCCTGCCCTACCTGTCAGTTCACCAGACCTGCAGAGGTACGGGCAGCTCCCCTGGTGCCCATGCCTATTACTGAGACATCTTTTCAGAGGATTTCCAATGACTTTGTGGGTCTCCTGGAAAGGTCCAGCTGAGAGAACAAGTATATTCGAAACATCCTCAACTATACAACCTGGTATCTAGAAGCTATAGCCTTACAGAATATGAAGACTCAGACAGTAGCCACAGCCTTGGATGAGGTATTCTCCAGGGTTGATTTACCGAAGGAGATATTAACTATCCAAAAGACCCCATGAGGAAGGAAGTTTGTGCCCTCTTGAATGTGAAGACCTTGTGAACCTCAGCCTACCACCCACAAACTGCTGGGTTGGTGGATTTAACAAAACCCTCAAACAGATGCTGAGGAATTTCATTATGGAAGATGACAAGAATTGCCCTATATATTGTTTGTGGTATGAGAAGTTCTCCAAAGTTTGACAGGATTTTCCTGTTTGAAATCACATATGAGAGAAGACCATGAGGGGATTATTAATGTAATCTGGGAGAAGGAATCCAGTTCCAGATGGAACCTGATCAATTATGTGATCAACATGTAGGAGCAGCTAAGAAGGGCAGGATAAGCTTCCTGCCTATGCCTGGAGAAGGCCTAGGCTCCCCAAGCCAGGGAGTATAACAGATCTGCCGTTGAACAGGTCTTCTAGCCTAGGGAATATGTCCTCGTATTGCTACCATGTTCAGAGAGTAAATTCTTGTCCTGTTGGCAGAGTCTGTATGAAGTACTGGAGAATATGGGTCTTCTGGATTACAAGGTGGATCATAAGAACATGCCATACTGGGCCAGACCAAGGGTCCATCAAGCCCAGCATCCTGTCTCCAACATTGGCCAATCCAGGCCATAAGAACCTGGCCAGTTCCCAAAACTGTCTATCCCATGTTGCTGTTGCTAATAATAGCAGTTGCTATTTTCTAAGTCTACTTAATTAATAGCCGGTAATGGTCTTCTCCTCCAAGAACTTATCGAATCATTTTTTAAACCCAGCTACACTAACTGCACTAACCACGTCCTCTGGCAACAAATTCCAGAGTTTAATTGTGCACTGAGTGAAAAAGAACTTTCTCCGATTAGTTTTAAATGTGCCACATGATAACTTCATTGAGTGCCCCCCTAGTCCTTCTATTATCCGAAAGAGAAAATAACCAATTCACATCTACCCGTTCTAGACCTCTCATGATTTTAAACACCTCTATCATATCCCCCCTCAGCTGTCTCTTCTCCAAGCTGGCCAAAAGGAAGAAAGCTCAGATTTTTCCATGTGAACTCCTAAAGAAATGGATGGTGCTGACTTGTGGCATTGTCCAGAAAGAGGACTTTGCCTCTGACACCACACAAACCATTGGTCCAGTACAAGTTCCATTTGGGGACCAACTCTCTGCAATACAGGAGGAGGATCTGGATTTGATAGATAGCCAGCATCAAGATGTTCTTTCCAATACAATAGGACGAACATAACTCGCTTGTCATGATAATACCTCTCTAGGAATTGTGATTCAACAACAGCTGCACCAGATTCCATAAGCTATATGTCATGTGCTAGATGAAGAAGTGAAAGAGATGCTCTAGCTCAGTGTAGCAGAAGAGTCCAATAGCGATTAGTCCCTCACTTATTGTATTGGTACCTATCCTGAATAGTTTGCATCCAATTCTGTATAGACCTTCAGGAAGATTAATGAAGCCTCAAAGCTGGAGGCCCATCCCATGCCTCATGTGGATGAAATCATTGAGCACCTAGAGACAACCCGCTATATCTCCATACTTGACCTGACAAAGGGGTTACTAGCAGGTCTGCTTATGCCAGCAGCACCTGGAGGGCAACTTCCAGTTTACAGTCTTGCCATGTTTACTTCATGGAGGTTCCAGCTGTGTTCCAGTGCTTAATTTTACTGCCTACTATGCCCACAGTAACGGAAGAGACATACCTTAAGCCAACTCCAGGAGATGCTTACAAGCTTATGAAAGGCTGGGCTGACAGCCAATCCCAAGAAGTGCCTACTAGGGGGGCCAAGAAGTACAGTAACCTGGGATACTCCCTTGGAAGAGGGATGGTCCATCCCTAAGCAAGGAAAGTAGAAGCAATCACCTTGGTCAGAGTCGCATAGACAAAGAGCAACGTGAGAGCCTTTTTGGCCTTGCTGGATACTATAAAAAGTAAGGATGTGCGCTGATTTTTTTTTTGTGTCATTTTGTGTTGTTATTGTTTGATTTCATTTTTAAAATGGTTTTGGGGGTGGTTTATTTCTGGTTTCCCTGATTTTGGAGTTAGTGCGCACTAACTGAAAATGTTTCAATAAGTTAAAAAGTATCACTTGGGAAGCAGTTCATTAACTAGAGGTATGGTTCTACATTCCTTTGGCTTCTCTCCTCAGTTACTTGTTTGTGCTGCCAAGATTGCAAGGTGGTGTTTGTGGGGGAGATGGTCAGTGCCTGGTAACAAGTGTAAACAAACAAGTGATGCAATACATAATAGCATTAAGTTCTAGTCGGCAAAGGCAAAAGCAAAAGCAGAGGCAGCCTGAGTGTGTGGCAGGTGACCTCTTACCCCATACAGTTACCCAAGTTAACCCTCACCCTACCAGGCTGCCTCTCTCTTCCACATCCCCTCTCACCAGTCACCCCCCCACACAAAACAAGCTGCCGCTCTCTCTTGCCAGTCACCATTGTAAACAGTCTCTCTCCCCACCTGTCACCCCATAAGTCAACCCAGTCATTCCCCTTTTCACAAGTCACCCCCACGTACATCAGGCTGCCTCTCTTTCCCCAGTCATCACCTAACCAGTCTTTCTCCCACCTGTCACTCCTTACAGTCACGCCAGTCACTCCCTCTCACACTAGTCACCCACACACACAGCAGGCTGCCTCTCCAACCAGTCTCTCTCCCACTTGTCACTCCACACAGTCCACTCAGTCACTTCCCCTCTCACCAGTCACCCCAACACCAGGTTGCCTCTCTCTCACCAGTCACCACCTCAACCAGTCTCTAACCAACACATGACACACCCAGTCATCCTGTTTACTCCCCCTCTCATGAATCATCCACACATATCAGGCTGCCTTTCTGTCATCAGTCACCATCCCAACCAGTCTCTCTCCCACCTGCTACCCCATACATTCACCCCAATCACTTCTGCTCTCACCAGTCACCCCCTCCACCCAAACACACAGACACACATCAGGGAATTCAAAGTATGTATATCCCAAAATACCAGGGCACCTTTCCTAAAATACAAAGGGATTGGCAAATTCAAAATATGCATTTGCATTACATGCTTTGGCTGACTAGAACTTAATGGCCATCCCTCCATAAACACCATCTTGAAACCTTGGCAATACAAACAAGTACCTAATGACACAGCCAATGGGATTGCAGAACCATACCTCTGGCTAACAAACTGCTTCCCCAATTGACACTTATTAACTTATTGGTAACATTTTCAGTTAGTGTACACTAACTATGGTTAGTGCATGAAAATATTCAGTTAGCATGCACTAGTCCAGATTCATGTGCACTAACATGAAATACTAATTTTATGAAATTTTCATCTCTTTTTTTTTTTGTTTCGTGTGCTCCCAAAACAAGACAAATAGAACAATTTTGTTGCCATTGTCTATTTCATTTAAATGAATTTACATCCCTGATAGAAAGTATTTTCCAATTTTGGAGAAAAAGCTGAGCCCCTCATCTGACTACAAGGCTCCAGAGAAGGTCAGATGGGCCCCAGAAGTGAAGAGGCCTTTTGGGAGGCTACAGAGTGCCTTGTGTTCAGAGCCAGTGTTGATGAGCCCAGACGTCAATAAATCCTCCTTCGCAGTCCAAAACTGATGCCTCAGAGGTAGATTTAGGGGAAAAGATGGTTAGGAACACCCCATGGCCTTCAATAGCCAAAAGCTATATACCAAAGGAGAAGAATTACTCCAACAATAGAAAAGAAAGCAACTAGCTGTTGTGGGCCTTAAAGCTTTCTATTACCATCTGCTAGGATGCTAGTTCACCCTGGTGAGGAGACTACAAACTCTTATTTGGATTACCCCAAACAAAACCCAAGGAGAGAGTCATGAGATGGTTCTTGGCCCTCCAACCCTTCAACTTAAAGGTTCAGCTTTGAGCTGGGAAGAGAAACATCTACACTGACTTCCTTTCCCAGGAGGTGTCCCTGGTTTTTGGCAGGTGCTCAACCCAAGAAGGGCTGAGCTGAGAAGAAGGGTGTGTGACAGAAGGTACAATAGAAAGCCACAGACTACCGGCTCAAAGATTGTGGTCCACCTCCACCTTAAGCCAGAGATAGGAAGGGAATTCTGGTCCCAGAATGGTTCCCTTGGTAGGAGGTTCAGTAGACAGGCCGTCAGAGGGAACAGGAAGGCCCAGAGCGAAGAGCAAAGTCAAGGATATGTCAGACAATGTACCTATAAGCTCTGTAATTTATCTGGTTTGTAAATGTCACTTGCCAGTCTGTTGAAGTAAGCAGTCCTATTTTTGCTTGGTTTTCTTTTTTGGGTGGTATATAATAAAAGGTTTTTTGTTAAAAAGACTGCAGGAGTCCAGCAACTCCTATCCTCTGGTATATCCTCAAGCTGGTCTGCTCCCAAGTTATCATATCTATCAAAAATGACACAATGGAAAGGCATAATGAGGTGCACAGTGGCAGAATGAAAAGATTGTGTGGTCACATGTTTAAATGTGTAAAGATGATGGTGAGTGTAAATGGTTTATTTCTTTCCAGTGTTAGCTACTCTGCTTATTGGGTATGGTGTTTGCAGCTAACGTGTGTTAGAGCTATTATCTGATTGTGAGAGGCTGTTCATGCTGTATGGTAAGTTATGGAGTGAGGATATATAATAGTTGAACTGAATTCCAGTGCAAGCAACGCTAATCTGGGTTTCTGTTAGAAACTGGCAATTGGGTAACTATGGTGAGTAAGTTGCAAATGAAATGACTCTCCTGCATGGCTGCCACAACCCATCTGTCTCACCAGTTGTAGTATGCCTCGACTCTCAGTGGTGTACATATTCTGGGTGGGGGTGAAGTGGGGTTGCATGTGTGGGCGTATGTGTATGTATTTAATAGGTATGGTCCTGTGACTACTTTTACATGTGAGTGAGTGGTGGCTGCAGAGTGTGAACATCTGTGGAACTTGGCATATCAGCTCTGTGTGTGTTTGTGTACATGGAAGGTGAGTGGGTGGTATGAGCAATATGTTAAAGTGAATTATTGTGGGTCTGTGCAGTGTGGCCTTTGTCCTTCAAAGTGTGGTTATATATGAGTTGGGGGAGGTGGGAAAAATTTGCACAATGGAGTATATATGTGATTGGCAGGTTGTTGGCATCATGTCTTTGTGACTGAGTGGGAGAGGTGGGGATGATTGCGTTGGGCAGGTTGTGAGGGTCTAACCAACCATTTTCCCCTTTCTTTCCTGCATCACCATTTCTTTCTTCTCTCACCTCTCCTGCTCCCTTCTCCAACTATTTCCTACCCTCTCCTTTAGTTTTATCCCCCTCTACCCTACATGCAACCATGTAGCAGCTTCCTTTCTGGCCCATGGCCAACCATCTCCTGAGCAGAATGCTAGTGCATATATGGTGGGGGGAGGGGGTAGTGGAGTTGCATGTTTGGTGTTGGGTGTATGTACATAGGTACGGTCTGTGCTACTGAATGTGAGTGAGTAGTGTATGCATCTGGGTCAGTTGGTATATGGGCTCTATGTATGAAATGCATGGAAGTGAGGGGGTAGTGTGAGTGTGTGTCCATCAATGAGTGGATCTGAGTGTGGTCTGTGGGTGGTGTGGGCTCTGTGCAAGTGTGGGCCTGTGTGATTGGGGAGGGGTGTGAACTCTGTCTGCGACTGACTATATGGGTCAGTGGGAAATGTTTGGCTGCTGTCTGTGTGAAAGAGCAGGTGGAGTCTGAGTGATTGAGTTGCCGGAGTGTGACTGCTTGATGTCCCCATGGCCTCTGACTCTCCCTTCTCTTCAATTTCCTCTGCCACACCATTTCCTCTGTCACCTTTCTTCTCAGCTATTTTCTTTAACACCCTTCCCTTCTGACTTCTCTTTCTCACCTCCTCCTCCCCACCATCTCACTGAAAGGTAACTGATTCTCTGCAGCAGTGGCAGAGCCCAGGCTTTCTTGCAGCTATGCTGCTCAGTGTCTCTTCCTCAGGCTGCTCCTTGGGTCACGAGGTGCCCTGCTCACTACCTGTTTCAGCGCTTTCTGTTTGAGTCATGGGGCGTGTCCTTTCCAGCAACTGCCCAATCCATGCATGCTTTGTCCTGCAACTTTAGCTGCAGGGCTCGTGTTCACTCCACGGGGCATGTCCTTCGCAATAGCCAGTCACTTCTGTTGCTGCCACTGTGACAAGTGTGTACCATGATCTACCCCTGTTTCAGGTCTGAATGCTCCCACTGCAACGTTTTCTGACGTTCATGGGCTCTGGATTCCTTGGAAGCCAGGCTGCACTTAGTAACACCGTAACATAGTAATGACAGCAGAAAAGGACCAGACCGCCCAGCCAGCTTCTTATGGTAGTATCTGCTACACCATGCAGGTTACCTCCATGTTTCTCTTAAGGACAGCAATTGCCGCTTCAAGCAGGTATCCCCAAGCCTTACCATAAGCCATAAAAAATTTACTACTAGCAAGATTATTACCGGGTGAGGAACCTTCTTGAAAATTCAGACTATGCTGCTTGAGATGCTTTGCTTATGGACTTGGCTGTGCTTTTAAATTTATGTCTGCTAATTAGTACCTGAGACCATAAAAGTCAGGGCCCATGTTAGTTGTCATTTGAATCAAATTCCTCTCTCTCTCTCTCCCCCCCCCCCCCCCCCCCCCCCCCCATACACACACTCACCATCAAAGCAGAGAGAGATTTTGCAGTTGCATTAAAAGAATCAAGTCTTATTAGTTATGGGTAATAATCCCATGCCTTCTGTTAAGGGTAGAAATGGCTGCTCCGTGCAGGTTACCCCCATGCTTTTCAGTTCTCTGGACCATAAAAGTTGAGGCTAGGGTTGTAAACTGGCTCCAGATTTTCAGGACAGGTTGATCCAGTCCTGGTTTTACTTTCCTGCAATCAGGAACTTATAGTCTTGCTTTTGTTAGGGAACGCAATAGAGAAATCAAAATAAGTCCAAGCATGAAATGGGGTGTTAGATATGGATATATTGTAGAACTACACACACACACACACACACACATATACATACTTGCGAGATGCTCAAATAATTATTCTAGCTGATCGATGAACACTACCGTAGCACTCTTCAAAAATCCTACTTGAGAGGTGTTAGGTTGAAAGCTCCTGCAATTATAGTCCACTCAATAATGGTTTCTTGCATTACAAACGTACTGTAACATAGGCAGGACCAATGAAGCAAGAGGGTAGGTGATCTAAAAACGCCGTGTGGGCAAATAGTGGATTAGACACCAAATATTGTCCAAAAATTCTTTTATTTGAATGGAGACACAAGATTCATACTCTCGCCATACACATACATATCTGAAATAGGCATCCATTCATTCTCACAAGCACACAGCTCCCACCCAGGCAGGCACCTATTCATTCTTACATACACTCCACCACCCCCCAAACCCCAGGCAGGTACCCATTCATTTTTACACAGAGACACACACACACACACACACACACACACACACAGAACCTAAGAAATTGCCATGCTGGGTCAGACCAAGGGTCCATCGAGCCCAGCATCCTGTTTCCAACAGAGGCCAAAACCAGACCACAAGAACCTGGCAATTACCCAAAAACTAAGTAGAACCCATGCTACTGATGCAATTAATAGCAGTGGCTATTCCCTAATTGATTAATAGCCATTAATGGACTTCTCCTCCAAGAACTTATCCAAACCTTTTTGAACCCAGCTACACTAACTGCACTAACCACATCCTCTGGCAAGAAATTCCAGAGCTTTTTTGTGCGTTGAGTGAAAAAGAATTTTCTCTGATTAGTCTTAAATGTGCTACTTGCTAACTTCATGGAATGACCCTAGTCCTTCTATTATTCGAAAGTGTAAATAACCGAGTCACATCTACTGTTCAAGACCTCTCATGATCTTAAAGACCTCTATCATATCCCACCTCAGCCATCTCTTCTCCAAGCTAAACAGCCCTAACCTCTTCAGCCTTTCCTCATAGGGGAGCTGTTCCATCCCCTTTATCATTTTGGTTGGTCTTCTCTGTACCTTCTCCATCGCAACTATATCTTTTTTGAGATGTGGCGACCAGAATTGTACACAGTATTCAAGGTGCGGTCTCACCATGGAGCGATACAGAGGCATTATGGCATTTTCTGTTTTATTAACCATTCCCTTCCTAATAATTCCTAACATTCTATTTGCTTTTTTGACTGCTGCAGCACACTGAGCCGACGATTTTAAAGTATTATCCACTATGATGCCTAGATCTTTTTCCTGGGTGGTAGCTCCTAATATGGAACCTAACATCGTGTAACTACAGCAAGGGTTATTTTTCCCTATATGCAACACCTTGCACTTGTCCACATTAAATTTCATCTGCCATTTGGATGCCCAATCTTCCAGTCTTGCAAGGTCCTCCTGTAATGTATCACAGTCTGCTTGTGATTTAACTTCTCTGAATAATTTTATATCATCCGCAAATTTGATAACCTCACTCGTGGTATTCCTTTCCAGATCATTTATATATATATTCAAAAGCACCGGTCCAAGTAC
Organism: Rhinatrema bivittatum; assembly: GCF_901001135.1. NCBI lineage: Eukaryota > Metazoa > Chordata > Amphibia > Gymnophiona > Rhinatrematidae > Rhinatrema > Rhinatrema bivittatum. Next base: position 43,242,103 of record NC_042620.1, read on the forward strand.
AGATCCCTGAGGCACGCCACTGTTTACCCTTTTCCACTGAGAAAATTGACCATTTAATCCTACTCTCTGTTTCCTGTCTTTTAACCAGTTTGTAATCCACGAAAGGACATCGCCTCCTATCCCATGACTTTTTAGTTTTCGTAGAAGCCTCTCATGAGGGACTTTGTCAAACGCCTTCTGAAAATCCAAATACACTACATCTACCGGTTCACCTTTATCCACATGTTTATTAACCCCTTAAAAAAATGAAGCAGATTTGTTAGGCAAGACTTCCCTTGGGTAATCCCCTTAGGCAGGCATCCATTCATTCTCTCTTACACACATTCACTTGGCAGCCTCATAACCTCTCTTGCTTCTCCGATGACACTGTCACCATCACTGCATGCCAGGGAGGAGCCAATCCATTGTTGAAGCTGCTCTGCTGCTCCTCCTCCTCTGTGCAGGCCACACTGAAAAATCGTGGTTGTAGAATTTCCTCTGGGGGGGACATCACCTCCGACCACTGACATCCAGGTTGAAGTAATCAACAAAGGCCTGCGATGTGAGGCCATTGTTGATGACATTGAAGGTACCGACGGGCCGGATCTATTAGGGCAAATTGAGGAGAAGGAGGGCTGGAAAAAAGCTGCTGTTAGGCCAGGTTTGGCCTGTTTGCTGTAGTGAGCCCACCCTTGCAGTACAGGGTAGTCACAGAGGGGAGAATAAACAGATGCAGGCACCCTTCTGAGTCAGATTCTTCCCTGAATCCATGATCTTTTCTTTCCTCAACCATATCCTCTCACGCCACTCTTTGAAGACCTTACTGGACCAGAAAACATACATATTTGTTTTCTGATTTCCTGGAATTCTCTGTTTTTATTTTGATTTATTTAGATTTATATTCCACCTTTCAGCCACTTCAGAGCAGATTACGTATTCTTTAATCTCCTGTCCTGGGGTCTAGCAGCTCTGCCAGTTTTCCTCATAGCACTGATGTGTGGGAGGAACGCAAATCACAGGTACCTTTTGTACTAGCATACCTTGCACCATTGAAACAAGTAGAAAGTACATGCCAGAAAGTATGCACAGTGATTTGCAAATGACATTAACATGCATACTTTTGCTATTTGAACCTAACACTGCCCACTTTTACCCACATATGGAGGAAGGGGGGCACAGAGCAAATTTTCAAATGCTGAGGTCAATATTCAAAGGTTTTGTTTGGCTAACGTTTGGAGATAGCCAAACAAAAGCCAAGGCTTGAATATTTCCCCCCCATGAGTGGAAAACGTTTGTGTTCAGATTCATAGTGTGCACAAAATTTATCTGCATAAAATGAGGCAGTGCTGAAAGTGTTCAAGGGATGGGGCCAAGGTTTAGCCGATGCATGCAGATATTAAACGCTGTCAGGCTACTGTTAAGTGCATAAGTCTGGTTGGAAAGTTATTCATTTAAAGTTAACTGAATAATCTTATTCAGGTAAGCTCCACTGAACATCTGGATTGAATAATGCGCATAACTTTGTCCAGATAACTTACCCACACACCAGTTCTTGGAATATTAACCTCCCTGTTTTTACATGAGTATAACCTTTAGATTATCGTCCCTAAAGGGTTAAGAAAGCACGCAAACACTAAGCATATTATATTGCACATTTAAAAAATGATGCAAATGAATGTTCTACTAATTACCTTTCCAAATACACTCAGTCTTTTCGGGTCAATAAAGGGTTGCTTCAATAGCCATCTGTAATAAATAAAGCATTATAAATATAACTACTGCTTTCTAGTCCAATATGTAAATGTACATCTGCAGTAAAAAAGAAAAAAAATCAAGTTATCCAGTTAAAAATACTTAATTAAAGAAAATCTTGAACATAACATTTTAGAAAATAATTAAGCTAAACTTATATTTACAGTTTTGAGTTGGCGTCCATGTACTAACATCTGGACAGTAACTTACCTTAGAATTTACTTAAGCATGAAAGTTTTTGATGAGAACATCTGTGATCACAATTTAATGAAACCTGATGATCACATTCCTGCACTGTACTTACAAGAAGGTGCAGTATATGATATTGCTAAACTTACTTCAGATATTTAATAAATTTGGTCAGTAGTCACGTTTATTTACCAAGCAAAACCTGTGACAATATTCATTATTTATGGTATTTATAAGCAAAGAAACAAATTCACTTGACAAGAGTACAACCAAATTCTCAGCTTACAAAAAATGATGAACAGGTGAAAGGAGCATATCATTATATGATGCTCACTGCACTAGTTGTTGTAATTGCTAAAGTGATGGCGCCTTGTTATAATCATGTGGCTCCTTCTTGCCAACCTTATAACTCATATTCATTTTACTACTTTTACTACTGAATTTTCTGATGTGTGATAAAATTGTGATATAACTTAGGCAAAAATCAGTCCACATTACTATAGACTTGGCTGGAAGCTGTTAGAAAAGGAGCAATATTTAAAAATAGCACTTCTTTTCCTATCAGATGGCGACCATGCTCATGCTGAATCAGATAAAAACTTATCTGTCTAACTTTGGAGGTACATTCAAAGTGCAGCCGCACTATTGAATCTAGCCAGCTATCTTAAAGTTAGCCGGCTTTAGGACAGGTGTTTGGTCTGACCAGACTTGGGCCTGGATTCATCAAAATGCACTAAATATCGCCTGCGATAGAAAAAGGGGCATGTTTTATAGTAATAAGCAGTTTATCACACTTTGAGATACGTGCCAAAATGTGGTATTTCCTACATACAACCACTGGGGGGACCATGTTTACGATGAGAGAGAGAGAGAGAGAGCCTAGCCATAATACCCCCAACACTAGATAGGTATTTATATCTCTATGGGAGGCCTACCTAGTAACTTGAGGTGAGGTTTAGGTATTAGTGTAGGGGTTAGGGGAGACGTACAAACAGAAAAGTGCTCTCTTGTGAAGATTTGATGACCCTCGGAGTGAGGAAACTCACTCAAAGATGAGATTTGGGCAATGTTCTCTCAACCTAGCTTGATGTTAACCAGGTAGAGAGTCTATCTAGCTAGGTTGAAAGAACATTGCCCAAATCTCATCTCTGAGTGAGTTTCCTCACTCCGAGGGTCATCAAATCTTCACAAGAGAGCACTGTTCTGTTCGTACGTCTCACTTTGAATGTCAAAGTGGCCCCTAACTCCTACACTAATACCTAAACCTCACCTCGAGTTATTAGGTGGGCCTCCCATAGAGATAAATACCTATCTAGTGTTGGGGCATTATGGCTTCTCTCTCTCTCCCTCTCCCTCCCTCCCTCCCTCCAGGAGCCTCAAAAGTATTACAACAGGCATTTGAGAACACATTGCCAAATGCGATAAAGTCTTAACACAAGCTATTGCATGGCTTAACACTACTGAAAAAGGTGTAGCTAAAATCAGTGTTAAAGCCGTGCGATAGGGCTTTGCAAAATGGTAAGCCCGCCCCTAACTCATTCTCTTTTTTGGATTTGCATCGCACCATATGATATGGTACTATCGCATGCGTTAAAGGCATTTTCACATGCGATAAGCCCTTAATGCATGCAAAAATGCCGTATAGCATTTTAATAAATGACCCTATTATTCAGCTAAGATATCCATCTAACTCTGAATATCAGAGTTAGCTGGCTAACTTAACTTCTTCCAGTTACACCTCTGAAATGCCCCTAACTTAGGCCTAGATTTATAAAAGCAGTAAATATTGCATGCATATAAAAAAGGGTGTGTTTTATGGTAATAGTCTATTTATTGCAATGTGTGTTATCTTAGCACTTCACATAGGTATTACTGCACTTTGTGGTAACACCACAAAGTGCTCATTTCATGAGAGAGAGAGAGAGAGAGAGAGAGAGAGAGTATCTACAAGGCCTGTCTAGTAGTAGCTATTTATGCTACTCTAGGAGGCCCACCTAGTAACTCGAGGTGAAGTTTAGGTAGTTGTGTAGGGGTTAGGGCCCACTTTTACATGCAAAGTGAGACATAGAGCAGAACAGAACACCTAAACTGAAGTATTTTAGTATTTCAATGCATAATTCAATGCATATCCAGCATAGCTCTCTGCTTCAATGGGGGGGGAAAGAGGAAAAGAGGATTTATATTCAGGACAACCAACAAGGACTGAATTACATAGTCTGGGTAAACAAATAATTATGGGTGTAGCTTGCTTGTTACGATGGTTACTACCCCGAATCAATTAAGCCTGATACTTCACTTGGAATACATATCCAGCGCAACTCAGGGGGGAATAAAGAAAAGAGGAATTATATTCAGACAGCAACCAACAAGGACTGAATGGCACAGGCTGGGTAAACAAATATGCGTGGGAGTAGCTTACTTATGCAGCCAGTAACTACCCTAACCAATTAAGTAGATACTTCACTTAGATGCAGCTCCAGCACTGCTCTCTACATCAATGGCGGGGGTGGAAGGTAACTAGAACCAAAACGTTACTAATAAGGGCCAAGAGTAACAGATAAGTATGAGAAAAAAAAAGTGTGAAAGCTTGCTGGGCAGACTGGATGGGCCGTTTGGTCTTCTTCTGCCGTCATTTCTATGTTTCTATTTCTACCATTTCTTTCTCTCTCTCCACACAGTGCTCCTTATCACCTTTCAGTTTCACTATACCACTCCGGGCCTCCCTTTTTCTCTGATACATCTGAAAAATGTTTTGTCTCCTCTCTTTAACTCTTTGGCAATCCTTTCTTCTGCTTGACTTTTTTGCTTATCCAATTTCTTTCTTCATCTCCCTCACTGTTAACAGATATTCTTCCTTCTTTTGGGATCCTTTATACTTCTTGAATGCTGCTTTTTTGCCTTAATTTTTTCAGCCACCTCCTTAGAGAAGCAGATCAGTTTTTTTTCCCTCTTACTCTTCTTTACTTTCCTAATATATAGTTGGTTGCCTTTGTAATAGCTCCTTTTAATTTGGCCCACTGTTGTTCCACCTCATCTGTTTTCTCTCAGTCTTCCAGTTCATCTTCCAGGTACATTCCCATTTTGACAAAGTCTGTATTTGTGAAATTCAAAATTTGGGTCTTTGTGTGACTTCTCTGTATCCTATTTGAGATATCGAAGCATACTGTTTGATGATCATTTGTGCTCAGATGAGCCCCTACCCAATCAGCAGAGCCTTTATCCCCATTAGTGAGCACTAGATCAAGGATTGCACTCTCCCTCGTGGGTTCCATTACCATTTGGTTTGAACAGAGCACTTTGAAGGGGATCTACTATCTCTCTGCTCCAATCCACATCCGTAACAAATAAAATCTCCAATGAGCAACATTTTCCCTTCTTTCCCACCTTTGGATGTCCTCGATGAGGTCTCTGTCCAATTCATCCAATTGGGTTGGAGGCCTGTAGATAACAACAGTAAAAATGGAAGAACCATCTTTTCCTTTTAGGATGGTCCATAATGCTTCTTCTTTACCCCATGTCCCTTGCAATTCAGTTGCTTGTATATTGTTTTTGACATAATGAGCTACTCCTTCTCCTCCTTTTTTGATCTCTCTGTTCTTCCTTAACAAGTTATAGCCCAGGATGGCCGCATCCCAATCATGAGACTCAGTGAACCTTGCCTCTGTACAGCAACAATGTCCAATTCCTCCTCTACCATTAGGGCCTGCAGGTCTAGGATTTTATTGCATAAACTATGAGCATTTGCGGTCATTGCCTTCCAGCTGCTCTTCCTAGTCGCCTTTTCAGTTTTTTTGAACTGATTAATTTTGTTACTTTCTCTTCCCACTTCCTGTATTGCTTGAGGGTGACATTCCAGTTTCACTGGTCACCTCCTGCCAGCTTCACTCCTTAGTTTAAATATCATATAAAGAACCTCCAGCGAGGTCAGATCCCATGAATCCCAGATCAGCTGCCACCTCACCGCTATCATTAAGACTAATGGGTCCATTCACCACTCGCGCATAGGCCTCCAGGAAACATGGCGGTTGCAGCGTCGAGCCGGTCCAGGAACGCCCGAGGACAATTGGCAGAAGAATGCCGCAGAAGCCAATCTTCCTGCAGTCGGAGAGGGAGGCGCCAGAGAGGTAAGGAGGGCGGAGAGAGGGCGTCAGCACCGACGGACACCTCACCTTTCAATCCAAAGAGCCTACATTAAAGGATTCAAAGTGATCACTTCCTTCCTAACTGGTAGAGGTTGGGATTGGTGGATTATTTCAGAGGACTTGGTCATGGAATATATTCTGGAAGCAAAGAGGTCCGGCCTCACCATAGGCATAGTTCAAGCACAAATGGCATGGAAGTGGCTCAACCCCATGACCACTTTCTCAGTGAAGTGAATTATGCCTGGTTGGGCCTGGAGCAAGGGGCCTAACTTCAACAGTCATTGGCCATTTACTCATACTCAGCTCACCCTATGCTCTCTTAGTCTGCCCAGCAAGCTTCTACTCTTATTTTCTCATACTTATCTGTTTCACCAAAAACCAACTTCAGGGCTCTTGTTGGTAACTGTTTGATTCAAATTTCCTGCCATCCCCTGTCATTGATGCAGAGAGTAATGTTGGAGTTGCATCAAAGGTGAGCATGCTTATGGTTAAGGGTTGTAACCGCCACATCAAGCAAAGTACCCCGATGCTTGTTTACCCAGATTGCACAGATCGATGACTTGTTGGATGATGTCTGAATGTAAATCCTGTTTTCCACTTTTTCCCTCTGCTGTAAAAGCAGAAAGCAGCACCTTATATGTATTCAAAGTGATATATCAGGCTTAATTGGTTTAGGGTAGTAACCGCCATAATAAGCAAGCTACCCCCACGCTTATTTGTTTACCCAGATTATGAAGTTTAGTCCTTGTTGGCTGTTGTCTGAAGTCCTTGTTGGTTGTTCGTCCGACTACGCATTGCCTATCTCCAGACCCAGAACTTCGCTTTGCCTGACTACACTCTTGACTATCTTTGTGATCAGACCTCAGCCTTGCTTGCCACTGCCTTCGGATTGCCACCAGCCCTGACTCAAGCCTACCACTGCACGCCTCTTCAGCTTACTCTCTGGACGTGGTTTCTTCAGGCTTCGGCCTGCTTTTGCTCGAGCTCCCCCTGTCTGCCTTTGTTCCATTGGTGCCCGAGTTTCCAGGACATTACCCATTCCGGAGTAAGACTGTACCATCTCTCACCTACTATCTCTGGACTGAACCAACTCCTACTGCAACTACATACAGAGGCCCACCTAAGTCCTGCCGGCCCTGGCACTCAAAGGCTCAATCCGCTGGGAACAAGGGCTGGTATAGGTGAAGCTCCAGCAGCCTCCATCTATCAGCCCACTCTGCCTGCTAATGGTGGGGACCCATAGGTCCTTACCTACAGGATGCGTCAACCCCACCTTGGCCCAAGGGTCCACCTCTGATGCAACAGTTGGTGGTGAACATGAGTAAGGTTTCCAACCTATGTAGTTTACTGTTTTTCTCTTTCACAATAACTAAGGAGAACTGGACCTGCTGCATACCGAGGTCTAAAATAGATCAGGACAGTAGGGGACATTGCATCTCCTTAGCTGAAGTTCCCAGCTTAGTAACCTGTCCTGTTAGGAATACGGCAACCTACCTGGCTCTATGATCTTCAGGTGGTGTAAAATTCTTGGCACACAAGAATCTCCTTAGCTGTTTCCATTTTTCCCTCTGTCTTCAGACAAATTTTCATGGTAGTAGGCCTCCAGTAACACCACAATGGTACCCATTCCTTCAGACTGGTGCCGCCAGTTGTGCTGCTGCCTTGGGGTTCCTAGTTAGGGCAAGTCAATGCTTCGGAAGATGGCGATAAGACACTTACATCTTCTGCATATGGTGTGAGGACGGGATTCCAGGATGCATGTGCTTTTAATGCTATCTATACTGACACTGATATTTTGCAGGCATTTCTGGGACATTGCGGTTCACTTGGTTTCTGAGTCACTCCTTCATAGTCAGGGCTGAAGAGGCAGTGCTGTCCACTACACTTCGAGAATGCTGGGGGCACGAGATGGCATACTTAAAAATATGGTGGCTTAGAAAGCTGGGCATGCAGTGGACAGAACTCATACCACTTCTATGTCTGCTGTTGGTTAACCTAACATGTCCCTCTGATTATCCAAATGCCCTGATCATCCATCTTGAAGGCAATGACATAGGGAAATGCCCCACCTGCCAACATTTGTCAAAAACTATCATGTATGACTTGGCACTCATTGCTTCATGGATGCCCAAATCTATTCTCTCTCTGCCCACTGACAACCAAAACAAGGTCTTCCAATGCATCCAAACGACAACCCTGGTTTAACGATGAACTACGAAAGCTCAAACAACTACTTCGGCAAAAAGAGAGAAAATGGCGTAAAGCCCCTTCTCCGGCCACACTCTCTGACTACAAACGATCACTCCATCTATACAAAAGTACCACGTTAAAAACCAAAAGAGACTACTATGCCCGAAAAGTTCATCATCTCATCTTTGACTCAAAAGCTCTATTCACCTTCGTCTCCAGCCTCACTAAACCGATCTCCAGATATTCCACCCGAACAAGCCCAGACTAAAGCAGACGAACTGGCTCTCCATTTCAACAAAAAAATATCGGATCTCCTCAATCAGCTAACTCCAATCACTACTTCTCCAGATAACACATACTTCCCCCAAAACAAAGAGATCCAGTTTATTGCCTTCGAACACATCACAATCACAGAGATACAAACGGTGTTAAAAAGAATGAAACCATCATCTCACCCATTTGATCAAATTCCATCCAAAATGCTCCTTCTCATCCCGGACACAATAGCAAAAACCTTAGCAGATATCATAAACTGCTCTCTATCACATGGTATCTACCCTGATGACCTAAAAACTGCCTCAATCAAGCCACTGTTAAAAAAACCAAATCTAAATGCAAGCGATCCCAACAACTTCCGCCCTATTTCCAACCTCCCATTCATAGCGAAAATCATGGAAAAATTGGTAAACACCCAACTATCCAATTACCTAGAGGACAACAGTATTCTTTCCCCAAACCAATATGGTTTTCGCAAAGCCGCAAGCACTGAAACGCTACTACTCTCACTCACGGACTTCCTCCTCTCTGGAATTGACAAAGGCCAAGCATATTTACTAATCCTCCTTGACTTTTCGGCGGCATTCGACACCGTCAACCACACCCTCCTTCTAAAACAGCTGGCAAACATTGGTTTAACAGGTGCCACACTAAACTGGTTCAAAACATTCCTTGAAAATAGAAGATATAGAGTCAAAATCCACAATAAAGAATCCCAATACCACCATTCTAATAGAGGGGTGCCGCAGGGTTCTTCACTTTCACCCACGCTATTCAATATCTACCTCCTACCACTTTGTCAACTTCTTACAAAACTAAGCCTGAAAACACTTCCTTTTCGCAGACGACGTACAGATCGTGATCCCCATAGAAGAATCAATATCTAAAACAATGGAATACTGGGACAGTTGCTTAGTAGAAATTAAACTTCTCCTCACCAGTCTAAACCTGGTACTTAATGCTTCTAAAACAGAATTCCTGCTCATATCACCGGAAAACAAAAATACACACCCAAAACCACCCACACTCCTTCAAACAGCCCACGTAAGAGATTTAGGAGCCATCCTGGACAATCGACTCAACCTCAAACCTTTCATTAACCAAACCACCAAGGACTGCTTCTACAAATTACATATCCTGAAAAGAATTAAACCACTTTTTCACGCCCAAGACTTTAGAACAATTTTGCAAGCAATAATCTTTTCCAAATTAGATTATTGCAACTCATTACTACTAGGCCTCCCAGCTTCCTATACCAAACCTCTACAAATGGTCCAGAACTCTGCAGCCAGAGTCCTCACAAACTCCAGGAAAATGGACCACATTTCACCTATCCTCAAAAACCTCCATTGGCTACCGATCCACTATAGAATCATGTATAAAACCATTAACATCATATACAAAACTATCAACCAAAACACGCACCTCGACCTACAAATACCTCTTAAAAAATACACTTCCGCCAGACCCATCAGGGAATGCTACAAAGAGTCACTCCAAATACCAAAGGCCAAAACCTACCAACATAAATCATTGAGTCTCAGAGCCTTCTCTTCAGCAGGTCCAACTCTCTGGAACTCTATCCCACCAGATTTGAGACAGGAGCCATGCTCTCTAACATTTAGGAAAAGACTAAAAACTTGGCTTTTCAAAAAAGCATTTCCAAGCCTTGAATAATTCCTCCATTAAATAGCACAAACTCTTATCCAATAACTGGACCAAATACAATTCAATCAACCTTAAATTGACAATCATCAATACCTGCTGAACTTTTATCAACACTGTCGTATTTATGCATTTGGTTATTTATGTTCCGTTCCATAGTGAGGTATTGCCACAGTTTCTCACATATTCTTATTTACTCACTATGCTACTCTATTACATTAATAGACTGAAATGTTAATATTGCTCTGTGCAATCTCTCCCCTTTTCCAGCTCCAAGTTGATTTCCCTGATTTATTGTAACTTTCTCAATTCCTATATCTGATTCACGATATTTAAAGTTCAAGGTTCTTTTTGAGAACATTGTTTTACGTTATGTTATGTTTTACACACTTTGTTAATTGTAAACCGGGTTGATGTGATGCCTGTCATGAAACTCGGTATAACAAAAACAATAAATAAATAAATAAATAAAAATTCTGATTTGGTCCAAAATCACTCCCTCTTTCAAGTTCACTCAAAAGATTTAAGGACAAGAGGGGTGACGAGGAGTAACAGCCAGGTTAGCAGGGCTGTCTTCCTGCTCAGCAGGTGGCATGTTCACTATGACTGGGTAGTCTCCTGTGCTGAGCTGTTCGATAGGGATGGAATTCTTTCATTTCTATGTTCCTATTTCTAAATACCTTGCACAGGGTAGTACTTAGCAGTTTCACTGTGTTAAAGGATATATATATATACAAGCCGTTAAGCCCGTTAAAACGGGCTACATGCCTCTGTCTCTCACCTCCCCCTCATTCTCTCTCCCCTCACTCTTCACCACCCCCTACCTCCCTCCCTCTCACCTCCCTCTCCTCTCACTCAGTCCCTCCCTCCCACTCAGTCTCACTCACTCCCTCCCCCCCTCTCTCCCTCCCTCCACTCACACTCAGTCCCACTCACTCTCCCTCAGTCCCACTCCCTCCCCCTCCCCCACAGTCCCACTCCCTCTCTCTCAGTCCCACTCCCTCCCTCCCTCCTCAGTCCCCCCCTCACTCAGTCCCACTCCCTCCCTCTCACTCAGTCCCACTCCCTCTTCTCCTCCCCTCTCACTCAGTCCCTCCCTCTCTCTGTCAGTCCCTCTCTCTCTCCTCCCTCGCTGCCGCCGCTGCCGCCCGCCGCCACGCTACCACCGGACGCCGCCGCTGCTGCCACTCAACGCCGCCGCTGCCTCCCGACGCCGCCGCTGCCACTGGACGCCGCTGCCACTGGACGCCGCCATTTTTTTTCTTTTTTCTGGCTCAGACCGACGTGCTCGCCCGTACATGCGCGGTAGAGCTGGTCTCTACTGTGCATTTGCGGCACGTCGGTCATCCTTCGTTATTAGGTATGGATATATATATATATAGAGAGAGAGAGAGAGAGAGAGACATACACATATATGAATGTGTATGAACATATATATATATATATATATATATATATATATATGTCATATAGTAAGAGCAATGGATGGCCAGCGCCATCTTAAAAAATGCCACGGGCCATCCATTGCTCCGACCATGTGACAGGGGCTATCGGTGCCATTGGCCGGCCCCTGTCACATGGTAAGGGCAAAGGGCCATCAGCACCATTTTGATTAGTGGCAGCCAACTGCCCGAGAGGGGGAAATTGCTCCCGGGACCCCCCTGGACCTCCAGGGACTTTTGGTAAGTCTTGGGGGGTTGGGAGGGTGGCAATTAATGAAATTTGAAGGGTTGGGGTGGGTTGGTTTTTTTTTTTTATGTGCCCTTTCTCCCCCCCAAAAAAAAATGATAAGAAAACTACACAAAATTTCGTGGGTTTTCCTATCATTTAGGCAACCCCCGAAACACGACGAAATAGGAAATATCATCTATATTTTCTATTTTGTCGCAAACGAATGCACATCCCTAGCGATAAACAATTATAGAGGAACAATGATAGTGTTCCATAGCATCGTCCCAGAGCAAAAGGCATGCAACATCTAAAGTAGTAACAAGGAGCATTGGGGAAGTTATTGCCCTAAACGACTAGCCCCTGTAGGAACTGGAGAATGTGGGCTTTAAGCATCTGATGTGTTAGCCCCAATTACAAAGTCCCCTCCAGGACTGCATTTAATATATAGGTCACCCCACCTCTACACAAGTGCCATAGATGCATACAGGTGCAGCTGGCTAAGGCAGAGGGGTGTAGCGTGCATTTAACCAGTGACATCTGGACTGTCAGTAGTGCTATATATTTACCTCTCCCTGACAGCATACTGGTGGGACCTGGTTGATGCAGGGGCAGGCAGCAGCTCTATGGGGGACCAAGCAACAGGGTATAGGTGGGATTTGCTGCACACCTAATTGATGATAGCTGTCATACTTCGTGTAATATTCTATCAGCTATAAGAAAAATGCTGAAGTGTTGGCAATTATACCAAAGAGGCAAGAATGCTGAGTCTGGTTTATTTGTGACAGAGAATGGTACAAATATGGTAAAGGCAATAGAAGATCGGGGCTTTCAGGGTATCCATGTGCTTTGCACATTTGCTGTGCCTGGCAGTGAGGAATGTCCTGGGGATGGAGCCCAAGGACCATGAGAATCTATTCCTGAAGGACCTGATAGTGAGGTGAAGGAAAATAACAGGTTATTTCCATCGAAGTGTGAAGGGAGGGCAGCTTCTCAATGAGAAGCAGTGAGAATTTGGGATGCCTCACAAGATGTTTAAACCTGCTGGAATTCCACCTATATGACATTAATGGAACAGCAGGCACCCCTGCGTGATTTGCCTCTGGAAACAGAGGTAGGTGTGGAATGCCCCCAGGGCATCATGATTGGGTAGTGATGAAGCAGCTGACGGAAATCTTGAAGTCCTTCAAGGATGCCACACAGGATCTATGGTCCAGAAGGGCCACCCTGGGCAGGGTCTTCCACACAGTAAGAGCAAATGGAAGCAGAGATGCTGCAGTTTGTAGACTCCTTGCAGCAGCTGGTGCAAGAAAGACTGAAACCTCTGCAATAAAACAATACATACATGCTTGCTATACTTTGTGATGCAAGAGAGAAATGGCGTTTTGCCCTCCTGTTACAGCATCTCACATACATGAAGGAAATGCTATTAGATAAGATGTCTGAACAGGGGCATAGGCAGAGGCACAGTGGAAAAGAGTGGCCACCTCAGAGAGCAGTGTAAGCAAGAGCAGCACCCTGTCAGCTACCATTTCCTCCTCCACTTCAATTTGCCAAAACAACGTTGCCCACAAAGAATCGTCTTTCATAAAACAGGCCATTAGCTAAAGCCTTTAGCAGTATGTCACAAATGTTTGTAACATGCTATCTCACAGAGCCTATCAAGAAGATGGGCACAGATGTGCTAGCATATTGGGCACATAAGTCTGCAAGCTGGCCAAACGTAGCCAAAGTTACTCAGCCAAAGTTAATCAGTGGGCCCAGTAAACCTTTCTTCTCATTGGCAGGCAACATCAAGAGCTGTCATCGCTCAAGGCTGGCGCCAGAGTTGATGGAAAAATTGCATTTGCTTTGGTTTGCATAATTTCCATGCAATTAGCCAGACTACGGAAAAAACCTTGAAGGTCTGCCTTGCCCTGATATACCATTTTAGGGTCTGTGGAGAAGATGGAACAAATTCTCCTGGCCCTATTAATCAAAGTAAGACCAAAATAACCCCACGAGATCCAGGCAAAAGGACAGAAAATTCAGAATAAAAAAAAAAAACCTTCACAAAACTAAATTTCCCAGGTTCCCTCTGAGACACACACTGGTGGGAAGCAGGGAGGACAGAAGCTCAAGGGGCCTGGGCCTCAAGGAAACCACCTGATAGATAAGAGGATGACCGAGGGGTAAAAGAAGAAGGACCCAAATAGAGGGGGTGAGAGGAGTCAAAGCGATGGGAGGTAGAGGAGCTGGTGGAAGCCAAAGGGAGTTAAAGCTCAGGGGATATGCCAGTGGAAATAGAAACAAATCCCATGGAGACTGAATAGGAGTCCTTCTACTAGAAAGTGTGACTGCAAAGCCCCAAGCTGTAATACTGTTGTTAATTTTCATTAATTGCTGCTTTGAATCTAAAAGTTTAAACCCTACAGAAGCAGGTTGTGCTTACATAATGTCTAGTTCAAGGGGCCAGAGCAAAGCCCCAAAACTGAGATGCTGTTATGAATTCACCTTAATTGCTTTAAATACTGCAGAAGCAGGTTGTGCTTAATAAAATTAAGTGCAAGGGCCCAGTGCAAAGCCATGAAGCTGGGACACTTTTATGAATTTGCCTTAATTGCTTCAAATGCTGCAGAAGCAGGTTGAGCATACATAAAGTGAAGTGCAAGTGACCAGAGCAAAGCCCCAAAGCTGGAACACTGGTATTAATTTATCATAACTGTTACTTTGCTTTTAGAGTTTAAGTTGCTGAATCAAGTGGTGCCTAGCTGAAGCGAACAATAAGGGGTAGATTTTTAAAAAAAGCGCGTTCGCGTACTTTTGTTCGCGCAACAGGCGCAAACAAAAGTACGCTGGATTTTAGAAGATACGCGCGTAGCCGCGCGTATCTTCTAAAATCCTGGATCGGCGTGCGCAATGCTGCCGGTTTTGGGCAGCCGGCGCGCGCCGAGCCACGCAGCCTGTCTCCGTTCCCTCCGAGGCCGCTCCGAAATCGGAGCGGCCTCGGAGGGAACTCTCTTTCGCCTCCCCTCATCAGCCCCTCCCTTCCCTAACACCCACCCGGCCCCCTATCTAAACCCCCCCCCACCTTTATCCACGGATTTACGCCTCCCAGAGGGAGACGTAAATCCACGCGCGCCAGCAGCTGCTGGCGCACCGAGACCCGACCCGGGGGCGGTTCCGGAGGGCGCGGCCACGCCCCCGGAAACACCCGGCCCGAAACCATGCCCCCGGGCCCGCCCCCGAAACATCGTGTCCCACCCCCAAAACGTCACGTCATTCGGCCCCGCCCCGGACACGCCCCCTTCGAAAAACCCCGGGACCTACGCGCATCCCGGGGCTCTGCGCGCGCCGGCGGCCTATGGAAAATAGGCGCCTGTGCGCAACGGCCCTGCTCGCGTAAATCCGGGCGGATTTACGCGAGCAGGGCTTTTAAAATCCGC